>NC_034596.1:52918412-52940400 GCF_900095145.1 Mus pahari
TCTTCTTCTTCTTCTTCTTCTTCTTCTTCTTCTTCTTCTTCTTCTTCTTCTTCTTCTTCTTCTTCTTCTTCTTCTTCTTCTTTTTAGGGTATTTTTTTAAAAATTGGATATTTTATTTATATTTTAAATGTTATCCCCTTTCCTAATTTCCCCTCTGCAAACCCCCTATCCCATCTCCCCTTACCCTGATTCTATAAGGGTGCTTCCCCCCCCCCCACCTACCCACTCCTGCCTCACCACCCTAGCATTCCTCTACACTGGGGCATCAAGCCTTCACAGTTCCAAGGGCCTCCCATTCCATTGATGCCAGATAAGGCCCCTTCTGCTCCATCAGTTCTTTCCCTTAACTTCTCCATTGGGGTCCCTGTGCTTATTAGTCCAATGGTTGGCTGCGAGCATCCGCATCTGTATTGGTCAGGATCTGGCAGAGCCTCTCAGGAGACAGCTATATCAGACTCCTGTCAGCAAGCACTTCTTGGCGTCTGCAATAGACTCTGTGTTTGGTGTCTGCATGTGGAATGGATCCCCAAATAGGGCAGTTTCTGGATGGCCTTTCCTTCAGTTTCTGCTTCACTCTTTGTCTCTGTATTTCCTTTAGACAGGAGCAATTCTGGGTTAAAATTTTGGAGATGGGTGAATGGACTCATCTCTTAACATGGGCACCATGCCTAACCTCTGGATATGGTCTCAACAGGTTCTCCCTCCCCTATTTGGGGTTTTTCAGCTAATGTCATCTCCATGGGATCCTAGGAGGCTCTTGTTTTCCTGGCATCTGGGACGTTCTGGTTGCTACCCCCAGTTCCCAATCCTCCACTGCTATACACCTTTGTGAAATTTCATGACCCTCTGTACATCTTCTCCATCTCCTCCCATACCTGATTCTTCCCCTCTTTTTCCCCTCACCTCTTCTCTTCCTCACAAGTCCCTCACACTCTCTACTTCCTTTGATTATTTTGTTCCCCCTTCCAAGTAGGACTGAATTATCCCCTCTTTGGTCTTCCTTCCTCTTGAGATTCATGTGGTCCATGAGTTGTATTGTAGGTATTCCACGCTCTTTGTCTAATATCTTCTTATCAGTAAGTACATAACATGTGTAGTCTTTTGTGACTGAGTTACCTCACTTAGGATTTTCTAGATCCATCCATTTGCCTGCGAATTTCATAAATTCATTATTTTTGATAGTTGAGTAGTATTCCATTGTGTAAATGTACCACATTTTCTGTACCCATTCCTCTGTTGAGGTATATCTGGGTTGTTTCCATCTTCTGGCTATTATAAATATGGCTGCTATGAACATAGTGGAGCATTGTCCTTATTACATGTTGGAGCATCTTCTGGGTATATGCCCAGGAGTGGTATAGCTGGGTCCTCATGTAATACTATATCCAATTTTCTATGGAACTGCCAGACTGATTTCCAGAGTGATTGTACCAGCTTGCAATCCCACCAGCAATGAAGAATTGTTCCTCTTTCTCCACATCCTCACCAGCATCTGTTATCACCTGAGTTTTTGATCTTATCCATTCTGACTGGTATGAGGTGGAATCTCAGAGTTGTTTTGATTTGCACTTCCCTGATGACTATGGATGTTAAACATTTCTCTCTCTCTCTCTCTCTCTCTCTCTCTCTCTCTCTCTCTCTCTCTCTCTCTCTTTCTTTCTTTCTTTCCACTTCTTTTGGTGCTTCTTGGCCATTCAATATCCTCAGTTGAGAATTTTCTGTTTCGCTCTGTTCCCCATTTTTAATTGGGTTATTTATTTCTCTGGAGTCTAATTTCTTGAATTCTTTGTATATATTGGATATTAGCCCTCTATCAGATGTAGGATGGATAAAGATCTTTTCCCAATCTGTTTGTTGCTGTTTTGTCTATTGACAGTGTCCTTTTCCTTACAGAAGCTTTCTATATGACTTTCTAAGAAGAGCTAATACCAATACTACTCAAACTATTCCACGAGATAGAAACACAAGGAACACTTCCCAACTCGTACTATGAAGCTGCAGTCACACTGATACATAAGCCACACAAAGACTCAACAAAGAGAATTTCAGACCAATTTCCCTTATGAACATTGATGCAAAAAACTCAGTAAAATACTAATAAACTGAATCCAAGAACACATCAAAAACATCATTCACCAGGACCAAGTAGGCTTCATACCAGGGGTATCAATGTAATCCACCATATAAGCAAACTGAAAGGGAAAAAAACCCCACACGATTATCTCATTAAATGCTGAAAAAGCTGTTGACAAAATCCAACACGCCTTCATGTTAAAAGTCTTGGAGAGATCAAGGGTTCAAGGCCTATACCTATACACAATAAGGGCAAGATTAGCAAGCCAATAGCCAAACATTAAGTTAAATGGAGAGAAACTTGAAGCAATCTCTCAAAAATCAGGTACACGATAAGGCTGTGTACTCTGTCTGCATCTATTCAATATAGTACTTAAAGTTCTTCCTAGAGCAATAAAACCACTAAAGGATATCAAAGGAATATAAATTAGAAAGGAAAAGGTCAAGGTATTGTTATTTGCAGATAATATGATAGTATAAATAAGTGACCCCCAAAATTTTACCAGCGAACTCCTACAGCTGATAAACACCTTCAGCAAGATGGCTGAATATAAAATTAATTTAAAAATCAGTATCACTCCTTTATACAAATGATAGAAAGAAAGAAATTAGCGAAACAACTCTCCTTTCAATAACCACAAATAATATGTAATATCTTGGTGTGACTCTAACCAAGCAAGTGAAAGACTTGTATAACAAAGCATCAAGTCTCTGAAGGAAGAAGTTGAGAAATCTATTAGAAGATGGAAAGATCTCTATCCTTGTGGACAACTAGGATTAACATAGTAAAAATGACCATCTTACCAAAAGCAATTTATAAATGTAATACAATTCCCATCAAAATTCTAACTTAATTGCTTATAGACCTTGAAAGAACAATTCTCAACTTCATATGGAAAAACAAAAAGTCAAGGATAGCTAAAACAATCCTATACAATAAAAGATATTCTGGATGTATTTTGGAAATCAGTCCTCTATCAGATGTGGGGTTTAGTGAAGATTTTCACCCTCCATGCCAGGGCCAATATGTTGGAGGCTCTTTCCCATGTTCTCTTCTTAGATTCAGTATATCTGGTTTAATGTTGAGGTCCTTGATCCACTTGGACTTGAGCTTTGTGCAAGGTGACAAATATGGATCTATTTCCATTTTTGTACATATTGACTGCCAGTTAGACCAGGACCATTTATTGAAGATGCTTTCTTTTTTCCATTGTATATTTTTGGCTTCTTTGTCAAAGATCAAGTGTCTGTAAGTGTGTGGTTTATTTCTGGGTCTTCAATTCTATTCCATTGATCTCTGTCTCAGTACTAATACTATACAGTTTTTAATCACTGTTGCTCTGTAGTATGGCTTGAAATCAGGGACGGTGACCAACCCTCCCCCACCCCCAAATTTCTTTTATTGTTAAGAATTATTTTTACTATACTGGATTTTTATTTTTAATATGAAATTGAGAATTGCTCTTTCAATGTCTTTGAAGAGTTGTGTTGGAATTTTGATGGCGATTGCATTGAATATATAGTTTTTGGTAGAATGACCATTTTCACTATGTTAATCCTACCAATCTATGAACGTAGGAGATCTCTCCATTTTCTGAGGTCTTCTTTGATTTCTCTCTTGAGAGACTTGAAGTTCTTGTCATACAGATCTTTCACTTGTTTGGTTAAACTTACTTCACCAAACAATCCAATCAAAAATGGGGTATCAAACTAAACAGAGAATTCACAACAGGGGAATCTTGAATGGCTAAGAAGCACTTAAAGAAAGTTCAAAGTCCTTAGTGATAAGGGAAAAACAAATCAAAATGACCCTGAGTTTCCACCAATTAGAATGATTAAGATCAAAAACTCAGGTGACAGCACATGTTGGAAAGAATATGGAGAAATAGAAACATTCCTCCATTGCTGGTGGGATTGCAAGCTTGTACAACCACTCTGGAAATCAGTCTGGAGGTTCCTCAGAAAATTGGAAATAGATTTACCTGAAGACCATACCACTGAAGCTATACCACTCTTGGGCATTTACTTAAAAGATTTCCCATTGAGCCATAGGGGCACATGCTTTAATATGTTCATAGCAATCTTATTTGTGATAGTCAGAAGCTGGAAACAACCCAGACATCCCATAATGGGAAAAAGAAATTATGGTTCATGTACACAATGGAATATTATTTAGCTATTAAGATAGAGGACATCATAAATTTTGTAGGTGAATGGATGGAACTAGAAAACAGCTTCTCGAGTGAGTAACTCAAACCCAAAAGGACATGCATGGTATGTACTCTCTAATAAGTGGATATTAGCCAAAAAAAAGAAAAAGGTCCCAAGTGAGGATGCCTCATTCTCACTTGAGAAGGAGAAGAAAGCAATCACAGGAGGGGGAGGGAGGGAGCACCCTGAGTGAGAAAGGGAGCAAGGCGGGGAAGAGAGGAGAGTGATCAAGTATTGGAGAGAGGAACAGAACAGGAGTGAAGCTTTGAGGGCCAGCAGAATGAGTGGAAATAATGTAACCTTGGGAGGTGGGAGGTGGGGGAACCCTCTAGAATGTACCAGAAGCCTGGGGGGTGAGAGACTCTCAGGACTCAAAGTGAGGGAACTTGGGTGAAATACCCAACAGTGGGGAGAGGAACTTGTAGAGTCCACCTCCAGAAGAAAAACAGGGCATCAAGTGGAGGGATGGGGTTGCCATGCTACAGTTGAAAACTCTGACCCAGAATTGTTTCTATTAAAAGAACTGCAGGGACAAAATGGAGAAGAACCTGAGGGAAAGGAGGTTCAGTGGCTGGCCCAAATTGGGGTCTATCTCAGGGGGAGGCTCCAAGGCCTGACACTATTACTGATGCTATGGTGTGCTTACAGATAGGACCTTATCATGGCTGCCCTCTGAGAGGCCCAACAAGCAGCTGACTGAGACAGTCACAGATTAGGAATTGCTGTGGTTGAATGAGGGAAAGACTGGAAGATATTGAGGAGGAGAGTGACCCCATAGGAAGACCAGCAGTCTCAACTAACCTAGAACCCTGAGATCTCTCAGACACTGAGCCACCAACCAGGCAGCATATGAGGCCCCAGACACGTATATAGTAGAGGACTGCCTGATCTGGTCTTATCTAGAGAAGATACATCTAACCCCCAAGAGACTTAAAGCCCCATGGAGTGGGGAGGCCTGGCAGGATAGGGTGGGGTGGGGTGGAGTGGTCATCCTCTTGGAGATGGGGGGAGGATAAATGGGATGAGGAACTGTCAGAGGACAGACCAGAATGGGGATAATGATTGGGGTGGAAAAAAAGATTAAAGATAATTAAAAAAAAAAAAAACTTTTGGAGGTATGACCATCTCTGATTTCAAGCTTTACTACAGAGCAATAATAATAAAAACAGCATGGTTTTGGCATAAACACAGATACATTGATCAATAGAAGAGGAAGATCCAGAAATAAACCCACATACCTACAGTCAATTGATTTTTGATAGAGAAGTGAAAACCATACAATAAGAAAAGATAAATGGTGCTGGTCTAACTGGATGTCTGCATGTGGAATTATGGAAATAGATCCATATTTATTACCCTGAACAAAACTCAAGTCTAAGTGGATCAAAGATGCCAAAATAATACCAGATATACTAAATCAAATAGAAGAGAATGTAGAAGAGAAAACTGCCTTGAACAAATTGACACAGCAAACAACTTCCTGAATAGAACACCAATAGCTGAGACACAAAGAGAAACAATTATTAAATAGAACATCATGAAACTGAAAAGCTTCTACAAGGCAGAGGACACCATCAATGGGACAAAATGGCCATGTACAGAATGTGAAAAAAAAATCTTTCTCAACCCTACATCCAACAGAGAACTAATATCTAAAATACTTAAAGAACACAAGAAATTAGACACCACCAAACCAAATAACCCAATTAACAATGGGGTATAGAACTAAACAGAATTCTGAACAGAGGAATCTGTAATGGCCAAAAAGCACTTACATAAATACTCAGTGTAATCAGGGAAAAGCAAATCAAAATGACACTGAGATTCCATCTTGCACCCACCAGAATGGCTAAGATCAAAAACTCAAGTGCTAGAATATGATGAGGATTTGGAGCAAGGGGAACATTCCTACATTGTTGTCAAGAGTGTAAACTTGTACAACCATTTTGGAAATTATTTTGGTAGTCTCTCAGAAAATTAGGGATAATTCTACCTTAAGACCCTACTATTCTTCTAGGCATGCACCCAGAAGATGCTCCACCATAACACAAGGACACTTGGTCATTTATGTTTGTAGTAGTGTTATTTGTCATAACCTGGAAACAACCTAGATGTCCCTCAACTGAAGAATGGATAACACAAATACATTTACACAATGTAATACTACTCAGCTATTAAAAACAAAGATACAATGAAATTTGCAGACAAATGGATGCAACCATAAAAAGATCATCCTGAGTGAGGTAACCTGAACCTAGAAAGACACACATGGTATGTACTCACTTATAAGTGGATATTGGCTATAAAGTACATCATAACAATCCACAGACTCAAAGAAGCAAAGTAACAGGGAGGGCACAAGAGAGGATGGTTGAATCTTACTCGGAGGGTATAGAGAATATAGGAGATGGTTGGATGGAAGGAACTAGGTGGGAGAGAGGGTGGTGAGGGAATCAGGAATGTGGAAGGGGAGGGAGAAGAAGTCTGGGGGAGAATGGAAATTTGTGGGGGCATCTCTGGGGACCTGGGACAAGGGAGGCTCCAGGGAGTCTATGGAGTTAACACTAGCTGGGACTTCTAGCAGCTATGGATAGAGACTGCAATGGCAATGTCCTGTAGCCAGGCAGGACTTCCGGTGGAAGGAGTGGGGCACCAATGCACCCAGAAACCCTTTGACACATTTTTTTTCCTGCCTTCAAGATGTGCAGGGATAAAGATGGAGCAGAGATTAAGGCAACGGCCAACCAATAACTGGCCCAAATTGAGACCCACCTCATGGGAGAGAGTCAACCCCTGACACTATTAATGATGCTCTCCTAGGTTTGCGTATACAAGCCTAGCATGACTTTCCTCTGAGAGATTTCATCCTGAAGCTGGTGGAAATAGATGCAGAGACCCACAGCAAAACCCCGCTTGGGGCGGGGTGGGGAGACTAGTGGAAGAATGGGGAAAAGATTGAGAGATCTGAAGGGCTCATGGACATCATAAGAAGAACTACAGAGTCAGCTAAACTGGGCCCATGAGGGCTCACAGAGATTAAACCACAACCAAAGAGTATGCATGGGCTGGACGTAGGTCCCCTATATATTTGTAGCAAATGTGCAACCTGGTCTTCATGTGGGTCTTCTAACAATTGGAGTGAGGGCTATTTCTGACTCTGTTGTGGGCCTTTGGATCCTCTCCTCCTAGCTGGGTTGCCCTTGTCTGGTCTCAGTGGGAAAGGATGCATTTAGTCCTGTTGAGACTTGATGGGACAGGGTAGCCACTGGGGTTTACCCCTTCTCTGAGTAGAAGGGAAGGGAGTCATAGAGGAAGGATATATAAGGGTGGGACTAGGAGAAAAGGAAGGAGTGAGACATGTGATGAGGATGTACATTGAATTAGCAACAATAGCCACAACAACAACAACAACAACATTAATTAGTAGAACACAGCCTAACAGAATGGATGAAAAAGCCCGACCTATCTTTCTGCTGCATCCAGAAAACACACTTCAACATCAAAAATAGACATCATCTCAGGGTAAAGGGCTGAAAAAGGTATTCCAAGAAAATTGACCTAAGAATCAAACAGGTGTAGCCATTTTAATATCTAACCAAATAGCCTTCAAACAAAAACTAATCAAAAGAGATAGGGAAGGAGTTGTTTGATTTTTATATATTGTTCAGTTTCTGTATTATTCACATGTATTATTCATATGTTTCAGATTTTAATCTCATTTTGGTTTATATTATTTATTGAAATTTAATGGAATATACATTTTAAGGTATGTCTTTTTTCTTATTTCACTGGAATGTGTTTATAATGCCTCCCTCTTCATATCTAGTTTTGTTTATTTTTGATTTTTTTATTTTAATTTTGGATTGTTTGATTTAAGATTTTGTTGATCTACTTTATGTTTTCTTTTTCCTTCCTTTCTTTCTTTCTTTCTTTCTTTCTTTCTTTCTTTCTTTCTTTCTTTCTTTCTTTCTTTCTTTCTTTCTTTCTTTCTTTCTTTCTCTTTTTTGAGACAGGGTTTCTCTGTATAGCCCTGGCTGCCCTGGAACTCACTTTGTAGACCAGGCTGGCCTCAGAAATCAGAAATCCACCTGCCTCTGCCTCCCAAGTGCCTTGTTTATGTTTTCAATGAACAAATTTTTTTTGTTGTTGCTTTTTTTTTTGAGACAGGGTTTCTCTGTATAGCCCTGACTGTCCTGGAACTCACTCTGTGGACCACAGTGACCTCAAACTTAGAAATCCGCCTGCCTCTGCCTCCCAAGTGCTGGGATTAAAGGCGTGCACCATCACTGCCTGGCCAATGAAACAATTTTTGGTTTCACTGAGTCTGTGTTTTGTTCCTCTTTAATTAATCTATGCCCTGACAATAATCATTATCTTTATATACTACTTTTAGGTTTGACTTTTAAGTTTGGCTTTTCTTAGGTGTCAAGATGTATTTAGTTGAGATCTCTCTGATTTAAAAAAGGAATATTAGAAGGTTGGTCAGGCAGTGGTGGCACATGCCTTTAATTCCAGCACTCAGGTGGTAGAGACAGTCAGATCTCTTTGACTCTGAATCCAGCCTGATCTACAAAGTGAGTTCCAAGACAGCCAGTGCTTGAAAAACAAACAAATTTAAGGTATGAACCTTTCTTTATGGACTGCTTTCAATGTACAGGGTATTTTTGAGTATGTTATATTTTAATTTTAACTCAATTCTAGAAACTTGTTTCTGTTTTAGCATCCATCATTCATGTGTCTTTTAAATCTCCATGACATTGTATATTTTCGTAATTTCTCTTGCACTTGATATCTAGTTTTATTCCATTGTGATTATATAAAATAAAATAAATTATTTCAGTATGTCTATATAGTTGAGATATACTTTGCATACCAAGCAGTTTGTGGTCTATTTTAGAGTAAGTTTTGTGGGTAGTTGAGAACTATTTGGGTAGAATATTCTTTTATATGTTTTTAAGGGTCCATTCACTGTATGATATCATTTAATTCTGATTTTTCTCTGATTAGCAGTTTTTCTTTAGGATCATCTTTCTATTGGTTGGGGTGAGGTATTGAAATCATCTTTTATTATTGCTCTGGTAATTTTTTTGTAGTCAGTAGTTAGTAGAATTTGTGTTATGAAATTAGTTGTACTTGTGTTCAGTGTGTTTAGAATTGTATTGTCCTCTTGATGAAGTGACCTTCTTTGAAGTGGAAACTTAATGATTCTTTGGAAAGTCAATTGTGCCAGACAGTGTTGTGCTGGGGCAAACATGTGAAAGAGTGTTTTCCTGAAGCAGACACAAGTGAAAGGATGTTTTTCTAAAGCACGCATGTAAAAGGACGAGTGCTGAAGGATTCTTTGCTAATGATACACACTGGTTAGCCTTACATGCATTGTTGAGCTCTATTTGATTTGACTCTCTAGAGAGAAACACACCAAAAAACTTCCCAAGAGGTTTCTTCGGCTTCTTGCCACTTCCTCGGACTTGGACTAATTGGCAGAGTGATATCAGCTGACACAGACTCACATGGAGTTTTGCTAAACAGACTCACATGCTGAGGCAAGACATGTGGTTATTCAAGACCAGTGAAGGGCATATAGTGTTTGGAGCGAATATAAATAGGACTCAAAAGATAGTGGTGTGTGCTTGGCTTGCAGGCATAGCTAGCTTGGCAATACTTCTTGACCTCTACTTTGCTAAGAGAGGCACAGCTGAGAACTTCTCCTGGCATCCCTGGTGGTCCTAGTTCCACCTGCTGAATCATGCCATTTTGGCTGAGGCCCAGCTGTTCTTCCCAGGTCATGCCACTGCTGCTGCTATCCTGGCACTACTTAACTGGACTACTGATATAGCCATGCGGTGTTTGCAATTGGATTGAGCTTCTGCTGCTGACCTGTGAACTGAACTACCGATTTCCTGACAAAGCAGATTGGATTTGCTCCAAAGAACCATTTCAAAACAGGTCCACTTGCCCCATATAATAACCTTTCTTTCCCACTACCTCTGGTGGGTGGTGGGCTGGAAGGGAGGTTAAAGTGTTTACGAACTATTTACTAAAAATGCGATTGAGAAAAATTAAAGACTACGGGTGTTACCCAACCTATCCTAGGTGCCAGTGCCAGCTGGTGCGGTCAACAGGAAAACAACTGGGGGGAGTGAGGATGATTATAGGAAATGCAGAAAGATGCAAGAGACAGGTATGAGAGGGCAGCTGGTGAATACCATGCCAGTGAGCATTTTCTCAGTCTTTTAAAGTCAAGCAA
The DNA here is from genome assembly GCF_900095145.1 of Mus pahari. Taxonomy (NCBI): domain Eukaryota; kingdom Metazoa; phylum Chordata; class Mammalia; order Rodentia; family Muridae; genus Mus; species Mus pahari. The sequence goes on from NC_034596.1 coordinate 52,928,944, forward strand.
CACAAAGCATGACCAATTCCAGGAAGATAAACCATGACCACAAATGCTTACATGATGAGTTTATGGTACACAGTATCTATTTTTGACTAAGCCCATTTACTTCAGGATAGGACAGTCTCTAAAGAATGTATGTGTAAGCAAAGCAACTTGGCAGGGTATAACATATGTCTTAAAAACAAAGACAGATGTTGGTAGACTCATTTACGATTAGTCACAAGTAAAAGTCAGCCAAAGTTAACTCTGGAAGTGCTCTACTCATGTCCCTCATTTTTAATCTATACATGCCAAAACTGTCTCAGCTATTGGTACAGAAAGACTGTGCCTGTCTTAGGCATCCCCTCAAGAAGTGTGGCCCTTACCTGTCATTGGTACATGAATCCTATCATTCATGTCCTGTCTTAGGTTGATTCACCTCTGAGAGACTGTTACCCATCTTTTTCATCTATAAGAGGCACTTTGTCAGTCACAGAGCAGAAAGTTGTGCCTGTCTTAGGTTGTCACCAGAAAACACAGCTCTTAGCCATCATTGGCACATAAGTTCTTGCATTCATGGTCTGTCTTAGGTTGAGAAGGTTTTCAAGATGACCTGTCATTAACTATCAACTTCTGCTAAGGGAGATGTTAGAACTCAAACTTATGTAATTCTGATTTGACATCTGTAATAGCTCTGATGATTCCTCTCAAAAGAACAGATAATAGACATGCAATAAAAATGGTCATAAACCAAGTCCTGTTATGCCCAATAAGCAAGATATAAATGAGGACCATGAAGGAAAAGTGGCCTGTAACTTTTTCAGAATAACATTTGCAATGCCAGCAGTGTCAAAAGACAAAGGCTTTGAATTTCTTATACAGAAATATATTCCTTATACAGGGATAACAAATTTAAAGAAGTATTCATATTATGCCAAATACCTGAAGGTGCCTGTTTACACTCTTCCAGTTAGGCTGACTCTCGTTATACGTTCTTGGAATTATAGAAACACAAAGATATTGAGCAAGACATCCCAAATAGCTCCTTGTACCTCATCTCTCATGATCTTCCCTGTATCATATAATGTGTCAATTCTTTGTTCTAGTCATCTATTCAAACCTTTTATATGCACAGGGCATTGGTTACATTTTCTGCAAGATGTTTAACGTAACTAGCTGTTTGTACCTCTTTTGCTAAAGCTAATGAAGAAGTAGTAACACTGGCTATAAGTGTTATAAGAGTGACAACACCTGCAATCATCAGAGGAACCATACACGTGTACCTTGCCAGAGTATGATCTAATTCTTCTAATATTTGTAAGCCCTTTTCTGTAGGGCAGTGGCTGCCCGCAGACAGCCTGGTCTCCAATCAAGCATAGGTCTTGAACACCAGGAGACCCAATAGGTGGTGATTTCCACCTACATGGGACAGAAGGTGTTCAATCATGTCTGCTGGACCCCTGGCTCCTGTCGAAGTTACCTCCCCCATAGCCCCTGCTGGAGAGGTGTGTGACTATCAGTCACACAGACAATGTTCCAAGCTTCTGGCATTCTGGCTAGATTCCACCCCAACAGTCACATGACTATAGCCAGGTATGCGCCTCTCCACAGTTACCTGAGAGCCCAGCCCACTATAAAAGGGGCAGCTTGGCCCCTCCTCACTTTCTTTAAGCTTTCTCCTTTCTTACCCTCATCTCTAGTCCTCAATCTCTCTTTCTCTTCCCCCCTCTCTCCATGTGGCCATGGCGGGCCTCTCTATCTCTTTCTACCTTCTCTCTTTCCCCCTGCTTTCTACAATAAATTTCTAAAACCATAGACTGTCTCTGCTCATCAAGGCCCTCTGTGCTTGAATGATGGGATAGGTTTTCCCCTAAGGAGTTGTGTCTAACCTCCTTCTGGAAGGCCTTCTTGTGTTGTAGCCACGGCTGGATCGAGGACTACTCCCCCACATGGGAACCACAGTGTTCCCTTCTCCCCTTGCTTTCTCCTCCCTCCAGCCCCAGGGCTGACTAAGCTGCCCCCAGGGCCCCCATTCTGTACTCAGCTCTTCCAGGGTGTCCAATGGTGTCTGGGATGCCTGAGGCTGAGAACCTGGTACCTAGGACTGCCCCTTGTCCACCACCTGCTGAGCTAGGGTTTAGTGGCTTCCCACAGCCAGACATCCACCCAGGGCCATTTGGAAAGCAAGGGCGGGGGGGGGGGCAGACCTTCTGAGTCTGCCCAACCATAGTATCAGAACTCTGGCAGGACGCGGGTTTTCTCCCACTCCTTTTATTCCTCCAGCACCCACTGCCCAGCACTTTTCAGAATACCAAGGCTCAAATAAATGTTCAGGAATCATAATAAAAGCTGGTTGATGTACTACCATTACAGATTGACCATCATCCAGTGCAGAAACACAATTGGACAAAAGACAATTAAAACAAGAAACATTGAATTCATTATCAGAGCCAATAACGAAAGTAACAGTCCTAATTAATAAAAGATTAGGAGGAGAAATGCAGGATATCACACTTATTGTAACCCCAGAAATTGTTTAATTTTTTTCCACAGTAAACATAACATCATTCAAGGCTATTGCCAATTTTCATATATGAATGTACACTGAAAATGTCCAGAACCAGCCCTGCAAATGCCTACTGTCATTTCCTTTTGTCCAATACTGGTTTGATTTCCAGACAAGTCCATGATTGAATCAGAATAACAAGTCACATTAAAAGAAAGAGGAGGGTTGTTATAACAACTTCTCCATTTGATTAAAAACTCAAGGGCAGGTTCCACAATCTCCATGTTCTCTGTCCCACAAGGTCTAAAAGCCCAAGGCAAGGCAGTTTGTCCAGTCTGTGATATAGGCATTCTCATCATAACGCTTTGCACTTCAGTCTTAGAGATATTCTTTTTCCAAGTCTTAGAGTGCACAGAAATATATTCAGCATTGATACTATTTCTAGAAAAACAAATAGGTAGGTCTTGACCCATAGCAGTGTAATTCACTAATTTGAAATACGTTTTACTCTCAGACCAAGGAAATCCTAACAGCTGAGAATTATTAGAGGTCACAAGTACTTCTGGCCTTGACCATACAGACGTGTGTAGGAAAGGTGGATCAGGAACATATGCCCAGTACAGCTTCCCTGTCATCATCATCAGGGCACTCAGCAAGATCATGGTCAGCATCATTCTTTTGTTCCAGCATCAGCACGTCTCACCAGTCACTCTGATGGCTAAAGGCTAACTCCTTTAGCGTCCTGTGAAAAATCACACGTGTGGCCTCATCCCCATATCAATATGGAGTTGGACCCATGCCATAATCCTGTCAGAGTATCTTTCCAGTTAACATAAGCAAAATCATGTAGGGTTTGAGGATGCCAAAACTGTTCAGCAGCTGATTTACCTGCTTCATCTAATATCAGAAAAATTAAAGTAAATAGAGCGTGGTGAAGATAGCTATGTGGTGTAGGGGTCTGTACTTCCCCCTTTTTTTATCTTCATCACTTGCTGTTTCAGTATTCCATGAGATCTTCACACAATTCCTTGCCCTTGTGGATTATAGGGAATTCCAGTTTTTTTGTACAAAAACAATTTTTTATTAGATATTTTCTTCACTTACATTTCAAATGCTATCCTGAAAGTCCCCTATACACTCCCCCCGCCCTGCTCCCCAACCCACCCACTCCTGCTTCCTGGCCCTGGCATTCCCCTGTACTTGGTCTTCGCAAGACCAAGAATTCCAGTTTTATGGACAATATCCAATGCCATTGTCAGTTTTTATGACTTTAGGAATGGCCAAAATAGCAAAGCATTTTAAGGAACGAGCTATAATATGTTTAGTAGCTTCTCTTGTCAAGGCAGATGCACATATGAATCCTGAATATTTCTCTATCGTGACGTGAATATACTTTAGCTTCCCAAAGTTAGGAATATGAATAATGTTCATTTGCCACAGTTGATTAGGCAGTAGTCCTCGCAGACTCACACCATAATGGGGGTATAGGAAGATGTGGGCCCTGAGAACTTTGTATAACAATGGCTCAAGCAGCTTCTTGAGAAATTTGAAATTGCCTTCTTAAACTGTTGCTATTTTGATTGTGAAGAGCATGTGATCATTTGAGCAAGTTCAAGCTTTGTAAAAGAAATGGCATCAACACGAGTTAATACATCCACTGCTGAATTTCCCTCAGACGGGGGGGGGGGGGGGAGGGAGGGAAGTATGGGCCCTGATGTACCTGACATAGTATGGACGTATTCTGTTCCTCATGCTAGATTGAATTTGCTGAAACAATTGTAAAATTTGACTATTCTGAGAATTTAAATAAAAGACAGTCTCTGGCATTTTTAAAGCTTGAAACAATGGCTATCTGTTTAGAAATTTAAAGGAGAAAGTTACCTTTTTTTGAATCCAGTGTATAGGCAGCTCTTCTATTAGAGGATCCATCAGTAAAGACTAACATAGCTTATTTTATAAGAGCACTGCTCAAATTATGGGCAAATACAAACTTGTGAAGACTAGCAAATTGTATCAATTTTTGGCCAGGATAATGATTGTCATTTTTTCCTGAACAATTGGCAAATACTGTAAGCTAAACACCCATATTTTGATAAGGCCAATCAATTTACAATTTAGTAAAAGGTACACAGATTTCATTGGAATCCTTTCCAAAATATTTGCATGATTCCCTCCTGGATAGTTCGGTTGCAGTAATTCTCCAACCCAAATATGCCCCGGCAATGAAAACACAACTCTATTAATATGAATANAAGCTGTGCACCTAGATTGGGCAGGTCTACCACTACATTACCATCTTCCCCATCTATAAGACCCCTTATAACTTGTGGTTTCTCCAGGCCACGCTCTTGTGCTCTGCTTTCCTTCCACCTCCTCCTCCATCGTTCTCTCTCTCTCCCACTCCTCCTTCTCTCTCCTTTCAGCTCCACCTTCCCTTAATCTGCCCAATCACCAGCTCTAGACTTTATTTTACAAATTAAGGTGGGAAGAATGTTTACAGGAAATCACCTGAGTGCTAACTCATTCCTTGTTTGCAGCCCCTCACAGAAGAATGGAATTAGCATAAAATTACAAATAGCCCCAGAGCTATCCAAAACATAGTTCCACTAAAATGGCAACCGCTTCATATTAAGGAGTAATTACTTTAGCAGGAGAGACCAATAGATGTAACCAGAGTAAGGGTCCATTCTGCCACCACACTGCAGTAGGCTTATGCAAAGTGGGTAAAATATAACCTCTCCATGGCCTAGAATAGTCAATATAATGAATTACTTGTTATATAGCATTTTCAACTACAGATAATGCTTGTCATCCTTCCTCAGTCATAGGCCATAGAGATAAAGGATCAGAATGTCCTTTTTAAGATGACAAATAATGGCTTTAATTTTCCTATAGTTATCTTTAAGATTGGTCTAAGCCAATTTATATCTCCTAATAGTTTCTGAAAATCATTTAAAGTTTTTAATTTATATTTTCTCAGCTGTGTTTTTTGAGGTAAAATAGTCTTTGGATATAATTGGTGTCCTAAATACTTACAGAGGGGCTGACATTGAATTTTCTCTGGAGCAACAACCAACCCTTTTTTCCTTCAATACCTGTTATAATTGGGTATAGGCTTGTAGCAAAGAACCTTCTTCTTTTTTTTCCAGTTAATAATATAGCATCTATATAATGAACTATATACACGTGTGGGTTTAAATGTCTAGCAATGGCAATTGCTTGAGCTACAAATTTTCAGCATAAAGTGGTACTATTAGCTATTATTTGTGGTAAAACTTTCCAATGGTATCTCCTCACAAGTTCTTTAAAATTGGTTGCTCCTGCACTAACTATTCTGCAGCAGTGATTTTTTTTCTGCATAAAGAGGCCACAGATCCATCCAAACAGGTGAATCATTAATCCAGGTAATCTTATCAGCATAGTATATAGGTTGGTCAGTGACCTCTACTGAAAATACCCCAACCCAGTTTAGGATCTCCAAGTTCCAGGTATAATAGGGTCTTTTCTGCTGTGGCCCTGTACTCCTAGACCTCCTATTGGTGAAAAGCCCTGGTTGAACTTTTGTTGCATAACTACGTCAGTAGGGCTAAACATCACAACACCCATTTCCTTCATAATACCTCTTCCCCATAAATTTGGAGGCAGTCCTACAACAATATATGGCTAAAATTGCCCCTTATGTCCCTCTAAATCTCCCCAATTTAAGATATCACTGCTTTGTTCAGGGCTTTGACTCTGCCTTATCCCTTGTGTTTGAATCATAGTCAGGCACCAGGCTATTGTTCAGCAGCAATGACAGATATGTCAGCACCAGCATCTAAAAGGCTAGAAAAAGTTTTCCCATTAATTTAAAAAATAAGCTCTTGTCATTGAGAAGAAATAATTTGTACCCAACTGGCATTAGAGGATCCAAAACCAGCATTCCCTCTGTTTTATTTTACTTCTATTGTGTATTTATTATGGATAATAAGAATAATTGAGCTATTTTCTCCCCTAGTTACAGCACAGATATGGTCCCAAGGAAGGAGGTCATAATTAATTGATTTGAAAGACTGTTTTTTTTTCTCTATACCCTGGCATGACAAAGATAAGGAAATGTTTGCTTTCTCGGTACTTACTTTGAATAATAGTCATCCATTAAAGATATACCACTGGAAGGTACTTCCACAGGGAGTGTTAAATAGTCCAATTTTATGCCAGTATTTTGTGCAACAACCATTAGAAATAACTTGTAAACAATTTCCTTAATCTATCATTTATCATTATGTGGATAATATTCTGTTGCCTGATTCTGACAAAATTGTTTTAGAGAATATGTTTAAGGTAACACAAAAAAATTCTGCTGTCCTGGGAGTTACAGATTGCTCCAGAAAAAATACAAAGAGGAGTTTCACTTAATCAGTCAACAAAAAATTTGATTACAAAAGGTACAGATCTGTAGGGACCAATTGCAAACTCTTAACAATTTTCAAAAATTAATGGCAGCTATTAACTGGTTGAGGTCTACAATTGGATTAAGTACATATGAGTTAAGTAATTTGCTTCAAACATTACAAGGAGATTTAAATTTAAACAGTTCAAGATGTCAAACAGCTGGAGCAGAAAGAGTTAACTCTTGTAGAACACAGACTGCAAGAGCATGCGTGGATCAAATAGATCCTAAACTTGATTGTATTCTGGTCATTTTATCTTCAACTCATTCTCCTATTGGACTCACAGTACTATGGAATAGATTTTATTAGCTCATAAACAAAGTAAAAAATTGAAGACATATATAGAGAAGGTTTCTGAAATAATTATAAAAGGTAGAATAAGACTATGTCAGTTGGCAGGAACAGATTCAGCTGAAACTATAGTACCTTTTACAAATGTTGAGATTATGTCATTATGAGTAATCAATGAAGATTGACAAAAAGCTTGTACTTCTTGGGTGAAATTAATAACAAATATCCAAAAAAGCAAATGTCCAAAAAAAGATGGACATTTTCCATTTTGCAGAATCCAGAAAACAAAGGTATATATACCATACCACTGGCATGTACTCAGGCTTTCAATGGGTAACTGCTTTAAGCTATGAAAAGACTGATTGTGTAATTATATATTTATTGGAAATAATGGCAATTATGGGGATACCTGCACAAATTAAAACTGACAATGCTCCCACATATGTACCCAATAAGATGAAGCAATTCTTTGTATATTATAATATAAATCATGTTACTGTTATACCACACAACCCCACAACAGTTACAGAAGAGATGCTTAGTAAACAAAAAGGGAGAGTAAAGACCCCCAGGGACAGACTAAATAATGCTAACTGTCCATTTCTTAATGTTGGTGAAGAAGGAACAACAGCAGCTGAGACACTGGGTTATCAAAAAAAAAAAATCTGAAAAACTAAGCCAACCAATATACTATAAGGATGTGTTGACATTAGAATGGAAACCTGCAATAGTTTTAAGATGTGGATGTGGTTATCAACCAAACTTACAAAGATTAGATCGGACCAAAGAAAACATATTATCACCTGTGACATGGATGTCTTCACAAAGCAAACAGCTCAGGTGATTCCCAAATTGTCTCAGTTACTGGTTTCTCCAAAAATGCATGCAAATCAACTTCAAAAGGGCTAGTCATAATGATTGATCACACAGAAACTGGATAAACACAGACTGAACAATACATAGACTGGACAGACAATACAGAGACTGGATAAACACAGAGCCTGGGCAATAAATACTACTGCCATTTTTTTCAGACTAACCATTTTTTTCATTAGGGCCCAAGCAGGAATTTTTCATCCCAATTCATCAGGAAAAGAAGACCATTGTCCCAATCCCTTAAGTTGGGGTAGGTGGTTTGGTCACTTGATGTGTTATGGTTGTTATCATCTAGGGTGGTAGGTTGTTTTGCTTACTTATTGTATGTTATTATTATTAAAATTATTAATTATTATATATTTAAATTATTGATATAGATTTAAAGTTGTTTTAATTAGTGTACATTAATAGAAATATAAGGTTTTGTTTAACTATTATATTCTATATTAATAGAATTTTAAGGTCTTTGTATTATTATTGTATTTTGTATTGATAAAGTTTTTGAATTATTGTATATTGAAGAAATTTAAGATTGTTTTGTTAGACTATTATTTGACTATATTGTACATAAGCCATTAGTTGAAAATGTGATGGTTCTTATAATTAATTCTATTGTGTATAGATTGTTAATGTTAGAGAAGAGGAGAATTCCTAAACACAAAGGGAGATATGAAGTGGAAACTTAAGGGTTGTTTAGAAAGTCACTTGTGTCAGATGGTGTTGTACTGGGGCAAACATATGAAGGAGTGTTTTCCTGGAGCAAGTATAGGTAAAAGTACGTTTTGATAAAGCAAACATGTGAAAGGATGAGTGCTGAAGGATTCTTCGCTAACAACATACATGTATTGGTTCCTGTTATATGCATTGTTGAGCGCCATTTGATTTGACTCCATAGAGAGAAATACACCAAAAAACGAGATCCTGCAGCTTCTTGCTTCTTCCTTGAACTTGGACAGATTGGCAGAGTGGTCTGATTCCTCCTGCTGACACGTGCCGATTGGGCTGAGGCCCAGCTGTTCTTCTTAGGTCATGTCACCACTGCTGCTATCCTGACACTACTGAGCTGGACTGCTGGTGTGTCCATGAAGCATTTGCAAGTGGACTGAGCTGTCACTGCTGACCTGTGAACTGAACTGAGGATTTCCTGACAAAGCAAATGGGATTTGCTCCAAAGAACCATTTCAAAACAGGTCAACTTGCCCCATATCATAATTACCTTTCTTTTCTAATACCTCTGGTGGATGGCTAAAGCACTTAAGAACCATCACTAAAAATAGGCACTGAAAAAAATTGAAGCCTACACTTCTTTATCTCTTGTGCCTAGTTTCTTTGAAATATTTCTCGTTGGGTATCAGGCTAGGTACCCTTGGTTCTTTCCTAGTTCATATACTTGGCATCCATTGTTTCTCCTTAAGGTAGGTCCTATGTTTGATGATGAAATTTGAGGGTCTCTTTCTTTTTTCTTTTGGCAACAAATAGATGAATGTCATTTTTATATGCTAGTTCGTTTAATTAGGGATTTGACAATATCAATACTCAGAGTTATTATTAAAAGGAATATATCAATTCTTGTCGTTTTATGAGTACTTAGTGGTTTCCTGACCCTTATTTGCAGGGTAGGAAGAACTGACTCCTTAGAGTTGTCCCTTGACAACTACAAATGTGTTATAACCTATGCCTGCTCACGCCCCCACATGTACACATGCATTCACAAAAAATAAAGAAAAAGTAGTAAGAAATCTAATCAGGGACAATCTGATAGTATATAGTGTTAATTCCAGTACCTGGGAGGCAGAGGCAGGTGGATTTCTATGATTCCAAGGCCACTGTGGTTTATATAGCAAGACTGTGTCCAAGTTAAAATTAAATAGGAGACACATTGTTCTGGTTTTATTTGTGTTTTCTGCATTGGGATTTGCACATTTGGGGTTAGGTCATTGGTTGAGGTAGGCTTTTTCCCCTCACACTTCTTCACTCCGTGGGAGTATGTACAACGTTGATGAGTGACTAGGTTGTGGTGGAGTTGAGACGCCATTTTCCTCTGTTTCACTGGTGTTTCAGGCTCTATCTCTACTGCTCTCTCAAGGGTAGAATACTGTTCTTCTCTTCAAAACCATTGGGTATCTAGGGGTAGACCCACACTGAAAATAGAATAATAGTCAACTAAAAAAAAAATCCCTTTAAGTACCAATCATTTTTCAGAGAAAACGGATATTGATAGTTACTAATAAATTAATTTCCATGGAAATAAATGAAAAAGGGGGAAAGTATGACTAGTAATTAATATTGGATTGAGAAAATGAATTTCCAGCAGGGGAAAGTAAATAGAAAAGGGAACTACAGGGGCCAAGGCCAAGTTTTGGCTGAAGGTTGACTAATAAAAAGAACAATAGAAATATGCTACTAGATAATGTAGTACAGCTCCGTCTCTCAACAGTCTGACCCATGAGGACCCTGAAAACTATTCTAGTCTGTGTTCTCTGGCAAAGGAAAATGAAAAAACATCAAGGGGAAAATGACAGAGTAAGGATGGGTGGGAAGAGACACGGGGCAAGAACAGAATAAGACTGACTTGACTGGCTGAGTTGACATTGAATATTAAATAGAGGAGAAATAGATGTGTGTGTGTGGGGGGGAGCCAGGTGGTGATACAAGCTATGGAAATTGCCAGGCCTCAATTGTTATTTTTAGTCTATGTATTCACTCCCCAGCTGCCAGAAGCCTGTCTTCCCTGGGAGCTCCTCTGCAAGCAGCTCCTGATTTCCCTCCAGGTCTTCCTCTGAATAATCAAGTTTCAGATTCAGGTCCAAGTCGAGAGATATACTTCACAGGTAGAGTTTCAGATGCCCCTCACACCTCTGTGTGTTCCTTCAGGGTTCTGGCTGCTAATGCTGTTCTCATCCTGTGTAGCAGCTCTTAATGTTGCCATTGTAGCTCATAGTCTATGTCAAAGTCCTCCTGTAGACTTGGTACCTACTGGGTTTTCATCTGTTTGGGTGTGCATTAAGCTGACCCAACGTTTGCTCTTCATAACATAAAAGTACTTTGATAGTGAGGTTTCAGGGTACAGTTCTTTCTGTAACACTTGATCTGAGTTTCCTGGGAATGTGGTTCAGAGAGGACCTTAGGCTGTTGAGCCACCAACACAGCAGAGTACCTTTTTATTTCTTTTTACTTTGAAATGGTATCTTACTTCAGGTTTACATTTACATGTCTGCTGCATGTGGCAGAGGGCTATACTGGACAGAATAGATCTGGCCTATCAGGGATGAGCTACTTCCCCTAAGGTAGGCACTATTCCAGTATTCTCTTAACTTTTGAGAGATTTTGTTTTGTTTTGTTTTTTGTATTTCGAGACAGGGTTTCTCTGTGTAGCCC
>NC_034596.1:52940460-52972499 GCF_900095145.1 Mus pahari
CCTGCCTCTGCCTCCCAAGTGCTGGGATTAAAGGCGTGCGCCACCACGCCCAGCGAGAGATTTTTGTTTGTTTGTTTGTTTTTTCTATGACTTAAAAATATTTTCCATTAAAATATTTGTTGCTCTTGGGATAGCTTTATTCAGGACTGTAGTTTGCTGCATGCTAAAAATAGAAACTGGAATAAATGGAAGTGGTATAGAAGAAGTCCTAGTGGAGTGGAGCTTTGGGAGGAAGCAGTCTACACAAAAATGTTTCTGGTAAAGAACAGATACATATGGTCTGCATATTCTAGAATATTCAAGGACTGGCAATATAGCACAGGTAGCTACTATAACATCACAGGGGCGGGAGACAATAGAAAACAGTGGTGGAGGGGAAAGCTAGAAATAGGTCCTGGTGGGATTTTACAGATCACAATGAGTGCTCTGGGTTTACTGTCTTGGTCAAAAACCCTTAGGAGCATTCACGATAAAGAGGAATGTGATATGATTTATGTATTTTTGGAGATCATTGGGATCATTCTGTGGAATATTGCTTAGTAAGGCAGAGCTCATTCAGGTCCAGGAGTGGTCTAGGTAGGAGCTATCGATGAAGATTAAGGGGTTGTTTTATTTTTGTAATGCAAGCAAACAAGAAGCCCCGACGACTCTCAGAGCACATTGTTGTTTGGAACAAGTCTTTTATTGTCCACATTGTCCATACCACCAAACCCTCATCTCTACACCTGCTGTAAGGCAGGCCGCTTGGAAGATACATTCCTGTAATGGTGCTTTTTAATGCTGCAATCTTACTTCAGCAAGCTCCGCTTCCATTAATTATTTTCAACAGTATATTTTAGTAAGTTCCACAGTCTTACTGTTTAAGGTAATTTCTCATCTAGCTCCACAAATTACTTGGAATATATTATTGAATTAAATTGAGTATCTAGGTAGAAAGGCTGTTTATGGGCAGGGCATCGTTCATTGCACACAAGTGCCATTATTCATCATTATGCTCATTATAGTACAAAGGATTTATCTGCTTTTGACATCTTGCCCTTTAAAGTGACCCAATTTGGCTGCATGTGGAGGGTTAAGAGGAAGCACTGCCCATTTCTCTAATGATGGAGCTATAGACGCTAATGCACCAGAAGCCATTCTAGACAACTAAGGACAACTGAGGAGTACTTTTAAAGACTTTTAGAGGAAAATCTGAAAATATAGCGAGGAAAAAATAGAAGTTTACTTTATAATGAAAGACCTCTTACTTGCCATTATTACCATCATGGATGGGCAAAAAGGGAAGCATTTTTAATATGAATAAAATTTGCATTTCTGTGTGTGTTCATGGGTAATTTCCCCAAGAGTCCCTGAGCAATAGAAGGCACATGCTAGAGAGATCAGACGATGATCTGTAGCATGAGTTTAAATTTATGTAATCATTTGTTTAGTAGCCTCCTCTTAAAATTATCATTGTTAATATGTATTAATTGTACAAAATTTTGCAGTTTATAATAATATGCTGTTTCCATACATGCACACATCTGGCATGGATATTAAATAGTTCTATAGCCTATCCTCCCTTAAAATATTAAGTAGGTCAATTCCTAATGGAGAAGTATCACACTCATAGATGACTGTACAACTGTGATCTCTGAAAACATCATTAACATTTTATATCTGATCCTTATGGTGACCCATAAACTTATTTGGTTCAGTGCTAGGAACCAAAGTCAAGGCTTTGTACATGCCAGGTACACACCCTACCACTGAGCCCTACTCCAGTCCTTTAGAGGCTTTGGTGATTGTATCGACTTGAATGGGAATGCCCCCTCCCATGGGCTCAGGTATTTCAGTACTTGTCCCCCAGTTGCTGGAACTATTTTCAGAAGGATGAGGAGGCGCTGCCTTATTGGAAGATTCTGTCACTGGGGGTTTCAAAAGACTCTTGTGATTACCGGTGCTTTCCTCTTCTTCATGATTATAGATCAAGATGCAAGTTCTCAACTCTTCCTTTTTATCTGTCATCATGGACTTGAACCTGTGAAACCATAAGCATCTTTTTTTTTTCTTTTTTTTCTTTTTATTATTATTTTCTTTATTTACATTTCAAATGCTATCCCGAAAGTTCCCTATACCCCACCCCTGCCCCTGCTCCCCTACCCACCCACTCCCACTACTTGGCCCTGGCCTTCCCCTGTGCTGGGTCATATAAAGTTTACAAGACCAAGGGGCCTCTCTTCCCAATGATGGCTGATTGGGCCATCTTCTGCTACATATGCAGCTAGAGACTTGAGCTCAGGGGGTACTGGTTAGTTCATATTGTTGTTGCACCTACAGGGTTACAGCCCCCTACAACTCCTTGGGTACTTTCTCTAGCTCCTCCATTGGGGGCCCTGTGTTCCATCCAATAGCTGACTGTGAGCATCCACTTCTGTGTTTGCCAGGCACTGGCATAGCCTCACAAGTCTTAAATGCTTTATTTTATAAGTTTTTTAGTCATGGTGTTCCATCAAAGCAATAAAAAAGCAACATGGTGATGAAGATACTGCTGCTAAAATTGAGATCCACAACCTTGATATTTATTGTATTTCAAAAACAATCTAAAGAAAACAATCTACCAATTATGTGATTGGTCCTCTTGTTGGTCCTCTCGTGGGCTCTGGGGATCGAACTCATTGTGAAGCTTATGTAGCAAGGAAGTACAGTAGAAAGCATGGGCAAATGCTGCTTAGTGGATTGCTCATAGGATTTTGCTTAATTAGCATTCTTATACAGCCGAGGACTATCTGCTCAGGGAATGGTACATGCCCACAGGCCAGGTTTATTGGATAATCTCTCAATGGAGGGTTCCTTTTCAAGCAAGTCTGAACTTGCCTATGAAAGGTGTCAGGTGACAGTTAAAGCTAACCAGAGCACTATTACATCAGGATTTTTGTTTACCTTTATATTTCTTGCCATTACTTATCTGATACTGTGAGAAAATGCCATAACCAAGGATAATTAGAGAGAAGAAAGTGTGAGCTTGGATTTATACTTCCAGACGCTCAGAGTCCATCATGGTAGGAAACCATTGCAGTAAATCTCAGGCAGGGTGACTAGAGCAGGAAGCTGACAGCTCACATTTGGAACCATGCATGAAGCAGCATGAGATTGAACTGGAAATAGCACAAAGATTTTAACCTCAAAGTCTGCCTCCAGTGACACACTTTCTGCAGCAAGGCTGTGCTTTCAGACTATCTAGACAGTGCAACTAACTGGGACCAACTGTTCAAATAGAAGAGTTCACAAAGCAGAATAGTTTCTCTCTCAAACTATTACACAAGTAATTTTTATTTCACATACTAAATAATGGCTATCATATCATATCATAATATTTATCATTGTACTTTGCTTATACTTCCCCCATTACCCTCCACTGGCTTCCTTCCTCCAAAGAGTCCTTCTAACATTCACATATGACATGATAGAAATCTAAATACAAGAGGAGTCATGTGATAGTGGGCTTTCTCGACAACTCCTTGTCTTCCTTGGTTCTCCCTTCCTCTCCCTTAAGTTCGGTTCTTTTCCTCACATATCCCCATCTACTTTGTGTGTGTGTGTGTGTGTGTGTGTGTGTGTGTGTGTGTGTGTTTGGGATGTACACTTCAATCCTACATAAGAAAGAAAACACTAGTTATTTCATTGTTTACCATTCTGAGTTTGGCTTCTTTTGCTTAACATGACAATCTCTAGTCTCATCCATTTTTCTTTATGCAAACGACAATCTCATTCTTCCTCATGGTTGAATCGAGCTAAATTGTACATATATATCACATTAACTTCATCCATTCTTCTGTTGATAGGCATTTAGGCTTGTTCCATGTCTTGTCTATTGTAATTTGTGCTTCAGTACACACTAGTATGATAACTTAGATTCTTTCAGGTATATACCAGGGAGAGGTATACCTGGATCATATGGTAGTTCTATATTTAGTGTCCTGAGAAACGTCTTCACTTATTTTCATAGTGGCTGAACAAGGTCACATTTCTACTATCAGTGTATAAAGGATTTTCTTCCTGCCTATCTTTGCATTTGTTATCATTCATTCTCCTGATGGGAAAGTTTATGGTCAAGGAGAAAGAGAATCTCCATGCATTTTTTTATTTGAATTTCCCTAATAGTTAAGAATGTTAAATATTTCATTATATATTTACTGGTCACGTGTTTCTTCTTTTGGGCCCTGTCTGTTTATTTACCCTTTTATTGAATAATTTTTTTCAAATTTTTTAGTTTTGTGTTGATTGTAGATATTAATTCCTTATCAGATGTAGAATGGGCTGAATCTGCAGGCTGCCTTTTATCTCTGTTTATGGTTTCCTTTACTATGCAGAAACTTGTGAATTTCAGGTCATTCCATTTGCTATTTTTTCCCTTATTATTTTCTCCTCTAGGAGAAGTCTTTGCCTATACATGTATTTTGGACTTTGAATTAAAAGTAAAAATAGCTAACACCTACAGTGTACCATTGATGTTGACTTAGAAAATTTCAAATACTGTGAATAAGGACTCATTTAGATAAACACATTGGAACATGTTTTGGCATTATCTTGAACTAATATACACATTCTTGGGTATGGAAATTCTATTCCTGAATATATATCCAATGTAAGTACCTCCATATGTACACAAAAATATAAGAATGTAAATCCAAACATGCCCAGATATTTGTAATCTATATGATTCTAGGTCATCTTGACCATGATTCTTAGCCACCACATTGTATTTAGGACCAGAGCTGAGATACTATGGTTAAAGAAAATTGTGCATGAAGCTGAAGTTAAGCGTATAACAGGGGAAATATGTTTATCTGACTGTGTGTGAGCTGTGTGTAGGGGAGTTTAAACAGTAAAACTCTCAGGGGCATTTGGGAAGAGATGCTATAAAAATAGTACATTGTGTGTGTGTGTGTGTGTGTGTGTGTGTGTGTGTAAGATATCTAATCTCAACATTTTTCCTTGTTATCATTTGATGTACCAAAGTCTAATTTAAGAAGAGGGTCAGCAACAGTCTGTAGCTCCTGAACCCATGGCAGATAGGGGAGCTTGCCCTCCTCCCTGACCCTACAACCTACCTGTCTCCCAGGAAGTCTGCCAAAACAAGGAACACACATTGAAGTGCCTGCCCCCAGACCCCAAAGCAGCCTGTCTTCTAGGAGATCTTCCCTAGTCAGGGACACAGGGAAACAGGGACACAGGAGGCCTGCCCTAACCTAAGACACCACTGCCTCCCTCCCAGAAGGCCTTCTCTAACCCAGTCCACCCAGCTCTATCTGCCTCCAAGGAGGTCTGCTCCAGTTTGAGATACCCAGGACAGTTAACTCCAGAGATATTTAGATGGCAAAAGGCAAGCACAAGAACATAAGCAACAGAAACCAATGCTTTTTGACACCTTCAAAACCCAATTCTCCTACCACAGCAAATCCTGGATAACCTAACACACCAGAAAAACAAGATTCTGATCTAAAATCTCTTCTCACAGAGATGATAGAGACCTTTAAGAAGGATATAAATAAGTCCCTTAAAGAAATACAATGGGGCCGGGCATGATGGCGCATGCCTTTAATCCCAGCACTTGGGAGGCAGAGGCAGGTGGATTTCTGAGTTCGAGGCCAGCCTGGTCTACAAAGTGAGTTCTAGGATAGCCAGGCCTATACAGAGAAACCTTGTCTCAAAAAAAAAAAAAATACAATGGGACCTCATAAAATTGCAAAGTTTCTGTAAGGTAAAGGACACTGCCAATAGGACCAAATGACAACCAACAGATTGGGAAAAGATCTTTATTAACCCTACATCCAATAGAAGATTAATATCCAATATATACAAACAACTCAAAAAGTTAGACTCCAGAGAGTCAAATAACCCTATTAAAAATGGGGTATAGAGCAAAACAAAGATATCTCAACTAAGGAATATTAGTGGCTGAGAAGCACTTAAAGAGATGTTCAACATCTATAGTCATCAGAGAAATGCAAATCAAAACAACCCTGAGATTCCACCTCACACCAGTCAGAATGGCTAAGATCAAAAACTCAGGTGACAGCAGATGCTGGTGAGGATGTGGAGAAAGAGGAACACTCCTCCATTGCTGGTGGGATTGCAAGCTGGTACAACCACTCTGGAAATCAGTTTGGCGATTCCTCAGAAAATTGGACATAGTACTACCTGAGGACTCAGCTATACCACTCCTGGACATATACCCAGAAGATGCTCCAACATGTAGTAAGGTCACATGCTCCACTATGTTTATAGCAGTCTTATTTCTAATAGCCAGAAGCTGGAAAGAACCCAGATGTCCTTCAATAGAGGAGTGAATACAGAAAATGTGGTATATTTACACAATGGAGTACTACTCAGCTATTAAAAACAATGAATTCATGAAGTTCTTAGGCAAATGGATGGAAATAGAAAATATCCTGAGTGTGGTAACCCAATCACAAAGAAAACATATGATATGCACTCACTGATAAGTGGATATTAGCCCAGAAGTTCAGAATACCCAAGATACAATTCACAGACCACATGAAACTCAAAAAGAAGGAAGACCAAAGTGTGGATACTTTGATCCTTCTTAGAAGGAGGAGCAAAATATCCATGGAAGGAGTTACAGAGACAAAGTATGGAACAGAGACTGAAGGAATGACCATCCACAGACTGCCCCACATGGGGATTCATCCCATATACAGTTACCAAATCCAGACACTATTGTAGAGGCCAGCAAGTGCTTGCTAACAGGACCCTGATATAGCTGTCTCCTGAGATGCTCTGCCAGTGCCTGACAGATACAGAAGTGGATGCTCACAGCCATCCATTAGACTGAGCACAGGGTCTCCAATTGAGGAGCTAGAAAAAGGACCCAAGGAGCTGAACAAGGACCCAAGGAGCTGAACAACAATATGAACCAACCAGTATCCCCAGAGCTCCCAAGGACTAAACAACCAACCAAAGAGTACACAAAGAGGGGCCCATATCTCCAGCCACATATGTAGCAGAGGATGGCTTTGTGGGGCATCAATGAAAGGAGAGGCCCTTGGTCTTGTGAAGGTTCCCAGTGTAGGGGAATACCAGAACAGGGAAAGGGGAATGGGTGGGTTGGTGAGCAGGGGGAGGGGAGACGAGATGGGGAGGTTGGAGGGAAAATAAGGAAAGGGGATAAAATTTGAAATGTAAATAAAGAAAATATCTTATTATAAAAAACATACAAGAGAACAGATATAAGCACATAAAGAGGAAACAAATAAATTCCTTAAAGAAATACAGGAAAATACAATCAAGCAAGTAAAGGAATTGATCAAAACAGTTCAAGACCTAAAATATGGAAATTGAAACAACAGCAAAATCACAAGTGGAGGAAACCCTAGAAATGGAAAACCTAGGAAAGAGATCAGGAACTATAGATACAAGCATCATCACAGAATTCTCAAAACACACATTGAACTCCACACAATAATAGTGAGAGACTTCAACACCCCACTCTCACCAATGGACAGATCATCAAAACAGAAACTAAACAGAGACACAGTGAAACTAATAGATGTTGATGACCAAATGGATTAATAGATATCTACAGAACATTTCACCCCTAAGCAAAAGAATATACAGTCTTCTCAGCAATTCATTGTACCTTCTCCAAAATTGACCATACAATGGACATAAAACAAGCTTCAATAGATACAAGGAGATTGAAATAGTCCCGTGTATTCTATCAGATCACCATGGATTAAGGCTGGACTTCAACAACAACAACAAAAACCCAAACAACAACACCAGGAAGCCACATACTCATGGAAACGAAACAACTTTCTACTCAATGATAAGTTGGTCAGAAAAGAAATTAAAGACTTCCTAGAAATCAATGAAAATGAAGACAGCATAACCAAATGAATGGGACACAATGAAAGCAGTGTTAAGAGGAAAATTCATAGCACTAAGTGGCTTCATAATAAAATTTGAGAGATCTCATACTAGCAACATAACAGCACACCTGAAAATTCTAGAACAAAAAGAAACAAACATATCCAGTAGATAGACAGGGCTCCCAGTGGGGGGGGGGCACCCACACATCTTCAAAATTTTTGACCCAGAGTTGGTCCTATCTAAAGGAAATTCAGACACAAACATGGAGCAGAACCTGAAGGAAGGGCTATTCAGTGACTGGCCCAACTTGGGATTCATCCCATGCACAGGTTCCAAACTCTGACACTGTTACTGATGTCATGTTTGCAGACAAGAGCCTAACATGAGGCCCTACCAGCACCTGACTGAGATAGTTGAAGATACTTACAGTCAACCAATAAACTGAGGTCAGGACTCCTGTGGAAGAGTTCGGGCAAGGATTGAAGGTAAGAGGATGGCAACCCCATAGGAAGAACAACAGAACCAACTAACCCAGACCTTTCAGAGCTCCCAGAGGCTAAGCCATTACCAAAGAACATACTTGGGCAGGTCCGAGGCTTGAGGCACATATGTAGCAGAGGACTGCCTTGTCTAGCCTCAGTGGGAGAGGATGTACCTAATCCTGTAGCGACTTGATGCCCAGGGAAGGGTAATGCTGGGGCGACTGGAGGGTGGGAGGGTGGATGGGGAGAAAGGATGGGGTGAAGAACTCTAGGATGAGGGACAACATTTGAAATGTAAATAAATAAAATAATTCAATGAAAAAAATTTAAAAAGAAGGAGGCCAGCAAATAAAATAACTTAGTTTGTGACAGCTTTATTTTCTAGTCCATAAATTCATAGGATACATACAGATAAGCAATAAGATCTTTGAGCATCATACTCTTTGTTGGTACTTTTTCCTCAGTAATGTAAAAATTTTATGGCATAAATTACCCCTTAGAGGGTAGAAAACTGCAACTTCTTTTTGTAAGATTTATTTGGTTTTTATTTTATGACTATTTTGCTAACATATATGTCTGCATCACAGGCATGCATGGTATCCACAGAGGTCAAAAGAGAACACCAATCCACTGGAACTGGAGTTATGGGTAGACATAAGCTACTGTGTGGGTCCTAGGAATGGGATCCAGGATCTCTGTAAGAGCACCAAGAGCTTTTAGCCTCTGAGCTATACATCCAGCTCCAAAGCACAACTTCCTGCAGGACAATGCGTGAGTTATGGAAAATAAGGGGTAAGGGTATGAAGGCTGGACTAGCATTATCCTTAAAGTTTCTAAGCCAAGAATGATGTGCATGACTATAATTCCAGCACTTGGATGGGAGACTGATGTAGGAATAGACTCTAGTCCCACCTGGATTCTATAGTGATTTCTAGGCCACCAGGGCTACAGAATTAGAGCCTGTTCCCACCACCAATAAGTAAAAGTTCTACAGTTCAAACAGAAAAAAAAATGTATTGTTGAAATTCCAAGGCAATTAGACAACCTATAAATATTTTATTTCATTGTCAGTATATACAAGCCAAATCAAGGGGAAAAAATCAAAACGAAAGAGATGTCTTAATATAGTGGTAAATTATGGATTACATGGTGAAACATTTTATTATTAAGAAAACCCAATTTGGGGCAGTCCATTGGTGTAAACACAAGAGTGTTTCTAGCCTAACTCCCCAAGCATGCACAAGTGGCTCTTTAATGCAGGTAGTAATTGTTTTAGATCACTGGTCTATAGAAATTTGCAGAATGAAATAAGGTCAGTAGACTGCCAACTATCCTTGACACAGGACTAAAGAATGTGTTGATTAAAGAAGTCCAAAACTCAACCTATGGACCCAATTGAGTCTGTAAAATCTTCTTACTATATTTGCTTGATCAAAAAGTGTTATAATGAGGGCCGGGTATGGAGGTGCATGCCTTTAATCCCAGCACTCGGGAGGCAGAGGCAGGCAGATTTCTGAGTTCGAGGCCAGCCTGGTCTACAAAGTGAGTTCTAGGACAGCCAGGGCTATACAGAGAAACCCTGTCTTGAAAAAACAAACAAAAAAATTTATAATGGAAAGACAAGAAACAAAACCTAAGCCTGATAAATGGAAAGAAATAAAAATCAGAGCAGCGAAATGAGTGAAATAGGTCTAAAAAAAAAAAAAACAATAAAAATGAATCAAAATATATAGGAGCTGATTCTTTGAGAAGATAAAATGGACAGACCCTTAGCCTAATTCAAGGAAAAAAGAGGGAACCCAAATAAATAAAATCAGAAATGAACAGGGAAACATAACAGACACCAAAGAAATTCAGAATTATTATAAAGGAATGTTTTAAAAAATTATTAAGCAAGAAAACCTAAAAGAAATAGATGAATTTGTAAATTCAGTCAAACAAAAATTAAGCAACCTAAACACACCCACAACAAATGAGGAGACTGCAATAGTAATAAAACCTTCAAAATAATTCTTTAAAGAAAGGGAAAAAAGTCCAAGAACAGATGGATCAACAGCAGAACTTTACCAGACTTTCAGAGAATATCTACAACCAATTCTTCTTAAAATATTAAAAAAAAAAACAGAAACAGAATGATCACCCCCAATTTCCTTCTATAAATATATTATGACTCTACTGCTCAAACCAGATAAAGACACAGCAATATAAAAAAGAATGCTACATGCCTATATCTTTGGTAAACATAGGCTCAAAATAGTAAAATATGTGTAAACAGAATACACACAAACATCAAAAAGATTACACAAGTTGTCTTTATCTCTGAAATTCAGGGGTAGTTCATCATAAGCATGCCAATACATATATAATAAACCACATAAACGGATGTGAAGATAAAAATCACATGATCTTCTCAATACATGAAGAAAAAGCCTTTGACAAAATCTAACATGCCTTCATGATAAATAATGCAGGGATAGAGTAAACTATCTCAATATAATAACTATATATGAGAAATCCACATCTAAAATCATTCTAAATGGAGAGAGGCTTGAGGTAATCCCACTGCGATCAGAAACGAGACAGGGGTGACACTGTCCTCACTTCCCTGCCCCAGTACTGTACCTGAATGAAGTACCACTTGGAGCCATAGGTCTAGAGAAGAAAACTAAAGTGATACAAACAGGTATATAAAAAGCCAAATCATGCCTATTTACAGATGATAAAATAGTATACATAAGAGAACCCAAAAATTCTACTGGGAAACTTCTAGAAATGATAAACAAATTTAGCAATGTGGCATGATACAGATTCAACTTTCACAAATCAATTTTACTTTACATAAATAATAAACATACAAAGAAAGAGATCATAGGCAGACCCCCAATTCCCAGTGACCTCAAAGAAAAGGAAATATCCAGAAATAAACCTAAGCAAAGACATGAAGGACCTCTACAATGAAAACTTTAAACATCTGAAGAACAAGATGGAGAAAGATACTAGAAAAATGTAAGAACACCCCATGCTCATGGATTGGTAGAATTAATACTCTGAAATGACACTTTGCCAAAACTTATTTACAGATTCAATGTAATCTCATCAATATCCACATCTCAGTCTTCGCAGAAATAGAAAAAAAAAAAAACCCTAAGGTTCATATAAAACACAAAAGATTCTGGATAGCCAAAACAACCCTAAACAAAGACAAAACAATGAAGAATTATCATTCCAGATCTTAAGATATATTACAGAGGCATAGTATGATACTGGCATAGAAATAGGGCATGCAGACCAGTAGAATGAAAAAGGAGATTCAAATATAAATACTGGTTACTTCAACCAATTACTATTTGATAAGCGAAGAAAGAGAGCATCTTCAACAAATGGTTCTGGGAAGACTGGATGTCAGATACATAAGAGTGAAGTTAGACATGCATCTACTACCTTGAACAAAAGCTCATTCCAAATGTATCAAAGACCTAAATGTGACCTATAACAATGAAGAAACTGCTAGAAGAAAAACTCTACATGACACAGGCGTAGGGAAGGGCTTTCTGAAAAGGACTCCATTGAACAAGAAGTGACATGTGAGGCTTTATAAAGCTAGAAGGTCCCAGGACAACTAACAAAACAAACAAACGAACCAACTGGGTGGGGACGAGACCCCCAGAATGGGAGAGAATCTTTGCCAGTCATATATCTATCAGAGGACTAATATTCAGAATTATATAAAAAACTCAAAAGTAACCAACCAACCAAACAAGTAGACCATTTAAAAATGGGGCTAGGGTCTGAATAGAGTTCTCAAAAGAAGAAATCATGATTAAGCAATAAATATAAAAAATGTTCATTATCCCTAGCAATTAAAGAAATGCAAATTAAAAGAACTGTGAGATTTTAACTTATATCAGTGAGTATGGCAAAGACCAACTGAGTCCCCAGCAACAAACTCTGTAATGGATGCAGGGAAAAGGGATCTCCCATTCACTGTGGGTGGAACTGCAAACTGATGCAGCCACTATGGGAATCAGTGGGGAGAATTCTTTCAAAGGTAAAATCAAGTCTAAAACCATGCAACCCAGCTATGCTACATTGTGGCACATGTCTAAGGGACTTGGCATCCTACTCCACAGATACTCAACCACGCTTGCTGCTGCTCTAGTCACAAAAGCTAGGAAATGGAAACAACCTAAATGTCTTCAACTGACAAATGGAGAATAAAAATGTGGGATATATATACGTGGAATACAACTCAACCGTAAAAAAAAAATAATGAAATAAAAAACTATGAAGGTAAATGGATCATGTTGAGTGAGGTAATCCAGACCCCAAAAGACAGAAATACCATGGTCTCTTTCATTGGAGGCACCAAACTTCTTCAGAGCTGAGTACATGTCCTGGAGTAACTGCAGAAATTGGGAGAGTAAAATGGGACTGTTGCCAGGTAGAGATGTAGGAAGCTGTAGAGAAATAGCAGGGTACAAGTGATAAAGGGATAGGATCAGACAATGGGAAAGGTGTGTGTGTGTGTGTGTGTGTGTGTGTGTGTGTGTGTGTGTACATACACACAAAGAGAGAAGGAGGAGGGAAGAGGGTACAATAGCAATAAGATGTCTAAAATGTTCATAAGAAATCACAATACTAATGATCTACCTTAAAACTCTATAATACATGTAAGTTGTATGTAAATATACAATATACATATATACTTTCCATCTGGGCTGTGCACCCCCATGAGCCGAGCACAAGACCCCTACCACTAGGCATGAGAAACTCTCTTTTGAGTTGTTGTTCTGAATTTTTGAAGAGATGACTAAAACATAGGCTACTGCTATTGCCCGTGGTTGACCCCCTGAGGTGGAAGGTAGGTTTCTACTATGAAGACACCATACACTTTAGACACAGGAGCCAGAGGATCTTGAGCTGGACCTAACCTGAATGTCTCCTCCCTGTGGATGAGCTGTCCCAGTACCAGAAGGCACCATGCTTTCAAAAGCTTCCAAAAGAGGGAAGCCACCAACAGCCGTACAGGTATGAAGGCTGTGAACCACAAAAATGGCCAAGATGGCACATTAACACTAAGGGTACAGTAGTGTCATGCCTACTTTGGTGATAACCAGCAACTTTCTAATTGGACAGAAGACTTTCTTTTTTTCTGAATATTATTATTATTATTATTTTCTTTATTTACATTTCAAATGCTATCCCGAAAGTTCCCTATACCCCCCCACCCCTGCTCCCCTACCCACCCACTCCCAATACTTGGCCCAGGCCTTCCCTTGTGCTGGGTCATATAAAGTTTGCAAGACCAAGGGGCCTCTATTCCCAGTGATGGCCGATTAGGCCATCCAGAAGACTTTCTTAACAAGAGGAAAAGCATTCCTGGTACTGGAAACCCAGATAATTACTCACAGCTAGTGAAGACATGAATCTCAGAGAAGAACCATCTCTACTGGTTTACTGAACCAGCAGGTTCTGTAAATACATTATAAACATTTATTCTTATACCCACAGATAAGTACATTCCTCATCCATCATCAAGGAAACTTCTCTCTGTAACAGGAGAGACCATTACTGAAAACCACAACCAACCAAAATACAGAGTCGTGGACCCCAGTACCAGTGAATACACCTACAAACAACTCTTCTATCTAAGGTTCAGGGAACATTGTGAAAAATGGGGAGTGAGGCATATTTTAAGAGTCAGAGGAGCCAGGCAGTGGTGGCATATGCCTTTAATCCCAGCACTCGGGAGGCAGAGGCAGACAGATTTCTGAGTGCGAGGCCAGCCTGGTCTACAGAGTGAGTTCCAGGACAGACAGGGCTATACAGAGAAACACTGTCTCGGAACAAACAAACACGTAAATAAATAAATAATAAATAAATAAATAAATAAGAGTCAGAGGATAAGGAAATCTGCTGGAACATTGTCTCCTAGTAATGTCAGGTGCTACACCCATAAAGTCTCACTAATATGGCTTAAACAGGAGCTTAAGAAAGGCAAGAACTAGACATTGCTAAAGTGGGTGGAGTAAATCCCACAAGGCCTCAGTGATACACAAGGATCTACAGGCAATGCTGAGAGTGGGAGAAATAGTCTCTCCCAGGGAAGCCCACACCAATTGTTAGTAAAATATCAAAGTATTTAGCCTTGAAAACAAAAACATAAAAATAAACTTATACAAACTGATCAGATTCACTTTAGGTGTGTATGAATATATAGAGATATGCGTGTAGCTACAGTTAATGAAAAAGAAGCCCTGAATTTGAAAGAGAGCAAGGAAGGGTCTAGAGAAGTGTTTGGAGGGAGGACTGGAAGGGGAAATGATGTAATTATATTATAAATCTCAAAATTAAAATAAAGTATAGTACTGCATACAAATTTGTAAAACATTTTATTCCTCTGCCCCTAGCTGTATACTATATAATTTCACAATCCTTAGGTTTGGATATGGTAAATCAGCCTGCCTCTAACTAGGTTTGAAAGCATATTATAGTAAAGACAGACTAGGTTCATTCCTGCGTGTGATCTAATTTGTTTCTCAAGGATTGGCCGTGTCTGAGTGTAGCCTTAATTAAAAGTGGTTCTGTGACCATCCAGAGACTGCCCTATTTGGGGATCCACCCCATAAACAACCACCAAACCCAGTCACTAGGCAGATGCCAACAAGGCATCTTTGCTGACAGGAGCCTGATATAGCTGTCTCCTGCGAGGCTCTGCCAGTCCCTGGTAAATACAGAAGTGGATGCCCACAGTCATCCATTGGAGGGAGCACAAGATCCCCAATGAAGGAGCCAGAGAAATATCCAGAGAGCTGAAGGGCACTGAAGCCCTATGGAAGGAACATCAATATGAACTAACCAGTACCCTCAGAGCTCCTTGGAACTGTACCACCAATCAAAGAAAACACATGGTGGAACTTGTGGTTCTAGCTATATATGTACAAGAGGATGGCCTAGTCGGTCATCAATAGGAGGAGAGGCCCTTAGTCCTGTGAAGGCTCTAGGCCCCAGTATAGGGGAATGCCAGGACTAGGAATGGGAGTGGGTGGGTTGTGGAGCAGTGGCAGGGGGAGGGGATAGGGGATTTTCCGAGAGGAAACCAGGAAAGGGGATAACATTTGAAGTGTAAATAAAGAATATATCTAATAAAAAAATTTTTAAAAAATGGTTCTGTATTGCTTGCTTCAGGAAATAGCAACCATGCCTCTGTTTCTAAAGATTGTTATAGGCACATCGTTATGACCACCTTGCAAACATGCCTGTGTTGCAGGCTTTCTTGTTATAGAAGGTTGCTATGAACAACTTATGCTTATGTTCTGTTTCTGTGACCTCCTCTTATTTGCCTACCAAATCCCGCATTTGGAAACCCCCTCTAGCACTATTAGGAAGTGTGGCCTTGTTAGGATACATGTGGTCTTGTTAGAGTTGGTATGTCACTGTGGGTATAGACTTTAAGACTCTCCCCCTCAATGCCTGGAAGTCAGTCCTCTCCTAGCAGTCTTCAGATGAAGATGCAGATTTCTTAGCTCTTCCTGTGCCATGATTGCCTGGACACTGCCATGCTCCCACATTGATAATGGACTGAACCTCTGAACCTGAAAACCAGCCCCAATTAAATGTTATCCTTTGTAAGAGCTGCCTTGGTCATGGTGTCTGTTCACAGCAGTAAAACCCCAACTAAGACATTAGCCTTTTGTCAAATGTAGGGTTGGTAAAGAGCCTTTCCCAATCTATAGGCTGCTGATTTGTCCTATTGACACTGTCTTTTGTATTACAGAAGCTTTTTAGTTTCATAAGGTCCCATTTATCAACTGTTGATCTTAGACCCAGAGCCACTGGTGTTCTATTCAGGAAGTTGTCTCCTGTACTAGTGAATTCAACACTGTTCCCCACTTTCTGTTCTATTGGATTTAGTGTATCTGATTTTATTAACATTGAGGTCTTTGATCCAGTTGGACTCGACTTTTATGTGGGGTGATAGATATGGATCTATTTGCATACTTCCACAAGCAGAGACCCAGTTAAACCAGCACCATTTGTTGAAGATGCTTTCTCTTTTCCATTAAATGGTTTTGCCTTCTTTATCAAAAATCAAGTGTCAGGTAAATTATTTATACAGCCCTACAACACCTATGAAAATAGAAACAGTCATTAAAATTCTCTCAACCAGGGACTGGAGAGATGGCTCAGCAGTTAAGAGCACTGAGGTCCTGAGTTTAATTCCCAGCAACCACTGGTGGCTCACAACCACCTATAATGGGATCCAATACCCTTTTCTGGTGTTTCTGAAGACAGTTACAGTGTACTTATCATATATATAAAATAAATAAATAAAATCTATTAAAAAAAAGTCTCTCAACCAAAAATGCCCAGGGCCAGATGGTTTTCATGCAGAATTCTACCAGACTTTCAAAGACTAGCTACTACCAATACTCCTTAAACTATCCCAGAAAAGACTTCAGGCTACACTAAAACCCCAAATATCCAGTAAAATCATCTGCTGACTAAAGTTAGGGCCACAACTGCAAACACCAAACACTAACCACCAGAAACTGGGATATTCATTTTTTATGATTCAGCAAGACAATGACCTAAGCAGTCTGACCAAGAGCTTATAGAATCTTTTACCTTGCCTAAAGCCTATTTGGGCTAACAGAGAGTATGTCTAACAGCCAGAACTGCACAGAGAAACCCTGTCTTGAAAAAAAAAAAAACAAAAAAGACAAAAGAATGTATGTCTAGCCTCTTTGTCTTTGCTAATGTTGTTAAGCTTTAGATATTTTGATAAACTGAGTTATACAATGAACTATGGCACTTTGTAATGGTCCACCAGAAAAGGACCAGGAAAGTATTCAGTCTCCTCATAGACTGTATTTATGACATAAAATTCTATCTTGATACTAAACAAGCTTCAATTAAAAACTGTAAATTTTTAAGACTAAACTTGAGAGGGGTAAAAATGTAAATTCTAATCTTAAAAAAAGCTATTAACTCATTTTTAACTTAAAAAATCATTAAGACATACAAATTAATAACTATTCATCTTATAAATGATCAAATTCTTTGATGTTCTTTCTCTTCAACTGGGTCAGTAAACATGATGCTTCTGATACATTGCCATAATGTCCTCTTGACCTAACATTTCAGTCTTTCTGGGACCTAACAATGGCATTCTAGTTTTAGCTGAGAAGCAGTTACAAAAGAGAATACATTGCCCCTTATCATCATCAGAAGTCTGGAATGTCAGCTCAAAAGAAATCTCCCTGACAATGAGGACAAATTGACTACCTATTGTGCCTATTGACATACCAAAAAGAGGTACCCGCTAAATAGTTCTACAATATGATGGTGCACTCAACCTGCTTTATATAAAAGAAAATATTTGTTTATTTTATGCAAACAAAGCAGGTATAATTTATATATCTTTTGATGCATTACAAATTTTGTTTCCCCAAGATAAAGAATATTAAGACTCTATCAAGGATTTGACAGGGACACATAAAATATAGGGAAATGATACACTAGCCTGCCTCTATATTGAGCTTGAAAGCTATCTTATAGTAAAGACAAACTAGGTTCATTCTGTTTCACAAGGATTGGGCAATGCCCCACATGTAGTCTTAACTACAAATGGTTCTTCACTGCCTGTTACAGGAAATGGCAACTATGCCTTTGTTTCTAAAGGTTGTTATAACCACCTTGTTATGACAACTTCATTATGACTGCCTTACAACCATGCCTTTTTTTCAGAAGGTTGTTATGATCAACTTGTTATATGTATGTTCTGCATCTATGGCCTCCTCTTATTTGCCTGCCAAATCTCCCATTTGGAAACCCCCTACTCTTGGACTATAAAAATGTTATCCTCTCAGTATCCAATGAGGATCTCTTAGCTCCTCCTTAAAAGGAGACAGCCTGTATGCATGAATAAAAATGATTGCTTCAATTTGGCCAGATAATTTGGGTTAGCAGGTTTTTCCCCTCCCATCTGTGGGATTACCAGATGTCCAGGTTAGTAGCAAATATCTTACAGCTCAGTTGTTAAATTTAATCATATGGCTACATTGTTGATAAAGAGATCTCTATTCATAGAAAATCAATATGTGAAAGGTCACCTTGTATTTCTCAATTTTGAAATGATTTCAAAATGATATTACTGTCTTTACTTTAGGTGAAAAACTAATAACACTTTTTCCAAATTGGGTAGTGACCAATGGCCTGTGGCCTGGTACTCAGAGCCTACAAGTTTGATTCAATGCCACATGCTTATATGACACTTAATTGCTTCAACAAATGTATTTGCAAAATTTTTGTTAAGTTTGGAATAATGGACAGGCTTTTTTTTTCTTTTTAGAGAAATATCTTTGTTGGATGATTGAAGATTACAAAATGAAGCAAGACAGTTTTCTAGTATAAATTGAGAGAAGTAAAAACTAAAAATAAGTATAAGAGGAGAAAAATTGAAAGGAGATCCCAGATGATATATGGCTTTCCCCACATCTTCCCTGCTTCTCTCCTTTAACTATAGCTTTTTGCTTTTTGCCTGCTTGTTTTGACTTCTTTAGCTCTTCCTATATGAGACCTAGTTTCAGCAATGTTAGCAATGTTAATGTTCACAATTTTAACAATATGAGTGTTAACAGTATTAACATTGTTAATATTAACAATGTAAGGAATATTATTAACAATATTAGGAATGTTAACAATGATCATAATATTAACAATGTTAATGATGTTAATATTGTTCTTCATAATATTAACATTAATCATAATATTAACCTTGTTAATGTTACAATATTAGCAATATTAGTATTGTTAATTAAGTTAATTATGTTAACAATGCTAAGAATATTAACAAGAGTCATATGTTAACAATGTTAGAAATGTTAACAATGTTAGGAATGTTAACAGTGTTAATGTTAGCAGTGTTAATGACCTTAATATTGTTATGGATGTTAGCAATATTAGTAATGTTAACAATGTTGGAAATGTTAATGATGTTAACAATGCTAACAGTCAGTGGAGAAGGATAATAACTAAGAGAAAATAATAAACTGACTAAATAAAAAAAAAGAAAAAGGAAAGAGAATAAAGAAGAATAAAGGAAAGAAGTGAAATATTTGAGGATTTAGCTTGGTGGTGATAAATGCTAGCTTAGCAAGCATTAGGCCCCAGGTTTAGTCTCTAGCACCATAAGAGGAAAATAAAGTTATATAGAGAAACAAGGAAAGGTAGAAAATATAGACGTAGTCTCTAACAGAAGGAATTACCATGCAGGTGTCAGGACCCTATCAACTGACAATGTGTTTGAGCCATGATTTTAGAGGAGCAATACATATATGATGGAGGCCTTTTGACTGAAATGATAAATCTTAACACCATATTGTGACTGTTGAAAAATATAAAGTAATTTTAATAATGTATTCAAGGTCAAAAGATGTTTCTTCTTAAAAGTATGTGGATATGAAACCTCCTTTGTTGGGGTCATTAGCAGAAAATGATATCTTTATTATTATCAGTGGTTCCAGTCAATTAGCATCTAATGCAAAAATAATTCCAGGAGTGAAGATTAAGTATTGTTTAAATCATGGAACTAAGACCCATAGTCAGACATGACCTCAATAATGCAAATGTATTTGTGAATAGCTGGGCAGACAAATTCATTTATAACAACAGATACTGTCAGAAGAAGATTAAAATATATATGCACCACATAGATGAAATAATTGTAATCAGGACAGAAGAATTACCACAATTGGGGAATTTCACTGAATAGCTGAATTTCATGTATAACACAATCAAGTTCCCGGCCTTACTCACTCTCACCACTGTTCATTTTCTGCATGTTCTGATTAATTTAAACTGTAGTTAATTGAACACTGAAATATTCAGGAAGCTATAGGCAGAAGCAGTTTTATATGGACAATTTCTACCTGCCCTAAGACTTAGGAGTCTCACGGGTGGAATGGGATGGGTGATAAGAATCCTACTTTCTCTAAATGTCTTTCATGGGAGCAAAAATTTTGCTGAAGAGGATGTAAAGGAAGGGGCTATAAAAACTGAGAATAAAACACTTGTTTGAGGACTATAAATTGTTATGGATTTTAGTGTTCATTGATAGAAAAGACTTCACGCAATCTCAAAGCTGTAATCCTGAATTGGGCTTGCATGTATGTTTTACTTTGTTTTAAAGGGAATTGACCTTAACATCACTTTTAAAACCAATCATTCTATTTATCAAGACAATTAGAAATTTTTCCAGGAAAAAATTTCAGTGAATTAAATTTAGGAAAATTTCTATTTCAGTAAAATGACTACCCACAGACATCTGTAAATTCGATTCTGCTTCCCAATCTAGACTAAAAACTTTGAAGCATAAGATACTACTATAAATTCTTCCTATTACACTTTATGCCCTCCCACTTCAACTGAAATATGCAGAAATTCTTCATTGCTGTCAATTGATATTGGAAATATTATCACAATATGGTTTTGATTGAATTAATGTTATACAACACTGTGTTTCTTTAGGCAGTGAAAACTTGATCAACTTGTGAAAGCCAGTCAGAGCTAGCTCACTCTATTATTAGAGCAATGCATGATAGAGTCACATTTTTCAATAAAAATCTTTATAGATTTATTGAGGATAGGTACCTTAAAGATGAGTTCACATAATTTGAGCCTACATATTATCACTTGTATTTTGATGGTGATAATAACTAAACCTTAATTAGGAGCCTCATTCTGTCTTATATATGCTCACACAGGTTTTCTGCCAATCTTGGGATCATGAGCCAGTGGTATGCCTTCCTGATTTGCTTCAGTCATCATTACAGACATTCAATCACCTGGATTACTAAGACCGGATTTGTGAAGGCAGTTTATAGTTTGCCAGTAACTATCAGGAACACCATCAGGATGATGACAATGAGCCCTAAGAGTGATTAGCTGTATTGTTGGTGCGTGAAATAATCGCACAAAGAGAGGATGTATTTAATGTTCGACATGGAAGCTATCTTGACCTACTCAAGCTAATGACTTTATTTTAGAGATAAGAAACCAGAGTGGCCACTGGTAAGTGGATATTAGCCCAGAAGCTCAGAATACCCAAGATACAATTTGCAAAACACATGAAACTCAAGAAGAAAGAAGTCCAAAGTATGAATACTTCAATCCTTCTTAGAAGGGAACAAAATAACCATGGAAGGAATTACAGAGACAAAATTCAGAGCAGAGACTGAAGTAATGACCATCTAGAGACTGCCCCACCTGGGGATCCATCCCATAAACAATCACCAAACCCAGACACTACTGTGGATGCCAAAAAGAGCTTGCTGGCAGGAGCCTGATAAAGCTGTCTCCTGAGAGGCTCTGCCAGTGCTTGGCAAATACAGAAGTGGATGCTCACAGCCATCCATTGGATGGAGCACAGGGTCCCCAGTGAAGGAGCTAGAGAAAGTACACAAGGAGCTGAAGGGATTTGCAGTCTCATAGGAGGAACAACAATATGAACTAACCAGTACCCCCAGAGCTCCCTGGGACTAAACCACCAACCAAAGAAAACACATGGTGGGACTCATGTAGCAGAGGATGGCCTAGTCAGTCATCAATGGGAAGAGAGGCCCTTGGTCCTGTGAAGGTTCTATGCCTCAGTATAGGGGAATGCCAGGGCCAGGAAGCAGGAGTGGGTGGGTTGGTGAGCAGGGGGAGGGGGAGGGGATAGGAGATTTTTGGAGGGGAAACTAGGAAAGGGGATAAAATTTGAAATGTAAATAAAGAAAAGAGCTAATAATATATATATATATATATATATATATATATATATATATATATATATATATATATATATATATATATATATACTGAAAAAAAAGAAAGAAAAACAAAAGGAAAAATAAAAGGAAAGAAAGAACAAAAAAAGAAACCAGAGTGGTTTCTTGACTACTTTGGGTCGCTGCACAGGTGTAGAATATTCACTGGGATACCAGGTCAGTCAGATTGGCTGGATGTAGAAAAATTGTAAAGTGGGTAGAACTGTTTATAAGGTGTAAAGACTATGATGAAAGAACGTTCTACAGTAGAAGAAGTAACAGAAGTGCGTAATATGTGCCACGCTTAGAAGGTTGTCAGGGAGCTCTCCTAGGTACATACCTTCTCTGAGTCACAGACAGCTGTCCCTCCCAAGTTAGGACCTAACTCCATATTTGCTTCTGTTTTGTCAGTCTGTTCCTGTCTCCTTCCCTGCTCTCTTCACCTGTCTGTTTTTTCTCCTTTCTCTGACATTATTTAAATTTTGATTGCTGTCCTCACTTATTTACCTTTGACATGATGACAGAGGATTGAGAGTTGAGAGCTGAACTTCTTGCTTCAATCTCTAGGTAAAAATGTGTAAATTTAAGGATGGATCAAAATAAAAAAATAGTTATCATGGATTCTTAAAAAGTTAGGGCTTTAGATATTTTATTGTCATTTCTTTAACTCAACCGTGGTGTCAGCTGAGGTTATTTTAATCAAACAACTGCAGAGGTATTTCCTTTCCTATTTATTTCCCCTTTTTACTTTTACAGAGGTAGGAAGATTGTGAAAATAGTGATTTGGAGACAGCAGGAGAATGATGTCTCATGTTTGGTGAGAATTCAATTTGTATATGGCTTCCTACTTTCAAAGATTCTTTAAATTTATGTAGCACTTGTGTGACTGAGCAGACCAAATACTGAAAAGCTGTCAGCGAGCAAAGCAAGAAACTTGCTTTCAAGTGTAGCCAGAGGCACTGAAGAGACTTAGATAAATTCTAAGCCATTGCAAAATCAAAATTAAATGAACTATCATCCTGGAGTGTTATGCTTCTCTTATCAATCACAATGAATGGTTGGGCAAAAAGTCTTAGTATTATTGCTTTATTCACCCATTTGTTCAATTGCCTGAACATCCACCTTCCCCCAATGCTTATGTGTGCATGATTTATTGCTAGGTGACATACAAAAGTATATTAGGTATTATAAAGAAACAACTTGCTTGCAAATTTCTTCTGACCTCAGGAAAGTTCTAAACCTTTTCAAGGAAATATAATACAGAAAATATAATGATAAAACATGGCTCTGCCTAAGCAAGGCAAAATGTATATGCATTATTAAAGTGTGACTATGTCTCAAGTTTCCATACCATGTATTTTCAACTTTTTTATTTAAATGAAAGTATCATATTGATACATTTTCTTTGTTAAAAATTCCACTATTCCCAGTCAAAGCAAAAGTACCATGTGTTTGTGATATTTCTTTCCACTAATATACTTTACATAGTTTTCATGTTCCTGAACTAAGACGGAAGAAGGTTTGCTTCATGTAGTGGTTTGAATGAGAATGGCCCCCATAGAACAAAATACTCAGGGAAGAAATATGGAGACAAAGTGTGGAGCAGAGACTGAAGGAAAGGCCATCCAGAGACTGTCCCACCTGGGGATCCATCCCATATACAGACATCAAACATGGACAGTATTTCAGATACCAAAAAGTGCTTGCTGACAAGAGCCTGATGTAGCTGACTCCTAAGAGACTCTGCCAGAGCCTGACAAACACAGAGGCGGATGCTCATAGCCAACCATTAGACTGAGCACAGGGTCCCCAGTGCAAGAGTTAGAGAAAGGACTAAAGAAGCTGAAGGGGTTTGCAACCCCATAGGAACAACAATATCAACCAACCAGACCCCCCCCCCCAGAGCTCCCAGGGACTAAACCACCAACCAAAGAGCACACATAGATTGATCCATGACTCCAGCTGCATATATAGCAGAGGATGACCTTGTCAGGCATCAGTGGGAGGAGAGGCCCTTGGTTCTGTGAAGGCTCCATGCTCCAGTGTAGGGGAATGTGAAGGCGAGGAGGCAGGTGGACGGTTGGGGGAACACCTTCATAGAAGCAGGGGGAGGAGGGTGCGATAGGGAGTTTCTGGAGGGGAAACTAGGAAAGGGGAGAACATTTAAAATGTAGATAAAATATCCAATAAAAAAAAAAGAATGACCTCCATAGACTCATATTTAAGTGCTTAGGGGACGGTATTAGGAGGTGTGGTCCTTTTAGAGTAGGTGTGGCCTTGTTGGAGGAAGTATGTCAAGGAGGGTAGGTTTGAGGGATTCAAATGCTTGAACCAGGCCCAATGTCTCTCTCCCTTTCTGCTGCCTACAGATCCAGATGTAACACTCTCAGCTATTCTCCAGCACCATATCAGCCTGCATGCCACCATGCTTCCCACCATGATAACAGACTAAACCTCTGAACTGTAAGACAACCCCAATTAAATAGTTTCCTTAATAAGAGTTGCCATGGTCATGGTGTTTCTTCACAATAGAATCCCTAACCAAGACACTGCACCTGGCTTTTCACCCTAAACATATCTCAGAAATACTTCACCACTGCAGTTGGCCCCACATCTCTCTAAGGTTTCTAGGGAATACACCTTTTATTTATTTATTTGCTTGTTTATTTAATAGACATAGTCTTAATTTGGCAGAAGAAGATGTTTTCTTGAAGTGGAAATTTCTGGTTTTTGTTTGTTTGTTTGTTTTTTGAGACTCAGTTGTGTCATGTGATCTTGTTCCGGAAATTGTCTTATGAGAAGATATTTTGCTGAAGCAAACCCAAGAGATGATGTTTTGCTGAGAACAGACATGTGGTGTTCTTCAGGGAGCTGACTGGTGAAAGAGTGTGTTATGTTTTGCTGGAGTGGGCTCTTGAGGGGATATGTGGTTTTTGGAAAAGGTGTCCGTTTAACTAACAGACAGTGGATGACTCTGGCATTGGTTTGCCTTGCTACTCTTTGCTGGCCTTCACTGGGCTTTGCTGATGCTGGGCTTCACTGGTCATCGCTTGTTGTGACTTTGTAGAGAGAAATGCACCAAAGAACTTCTCATGATAGTCCATTGGCTTCTTGACATTTCCTGAGACTCCAGCCTCTTGGCAGAGCCTTGCATTTTCTTTTTGGATCTAGCTGCTGTTCCTGATCCATGAATGGTGTTTGCAAATGGTCTGAGCCACCACTGCTGATTTGTGTGAACTGAACTGCTGATATCCTGACAGTGAAAATTGGAATTGTCACAAAGAACTATTTCTCAACAAGTCCACATCCCCCTTTGTCCATTAGCCTTTCCGTTCCACTTCCTCTGGTGGGTGGTGGGCTAGAAGGGAGGTTAAAGAATTTAAGAACCCTTATCAAAGTAGGCCTTGAAAAATCTAAGTCTACATTTTCTGGTTGTTTCTTTTCTAGAAACTAACTGATCCTTCTTATGGAGGCTTGAGATGTTAATATAAACAGAACTGTGAACATGGTTGGCCTTCTGGGGGAGGTCAAGAGGAAATTTCTCCACAGGGAGTTGTTGCAAGTATCAGAGAATTCTCCCCCTGTGATTTACACTAACCACTAAGCTGGCCCAGGACAGGCAGTTCAGATTCTCTGGCCACAGATTCTAAGGCAGACAATAAAAAAAGATAGAGTTCTTTCTTTCTGTGGCATGGAATGACTTTGGCTGGTGACCCTTTGGCTGAGAAGGTCAACTTGCTGCATGTTGTAACAAGCACCTGTGTAAGAGATCATTTGAAGCCTAGCAACAGGAAGGCAAAGTCATTTCAATGGTGTTTGCCCCTTTTGCAGGATGGTTGATACTATTGGTATTTCACGTACCTAAGTTACGTAACGATCTTAATTTTTGGCTGATAAATACTAGGGAGGGCAGAAGTTAGTAGGCTCTTCTCTGGATTCCTAGTTCTTTTACTTTCTTTGAGCATTGGTGAAAATATACTGATACTTCTATGATGCCACAGTTAATTACGTCATTGTAAATTGTTTATGCCGTGTAAGCCTCCAGACCCATAGGGAAAGGATTCAATGTCTTTCACAAGGAGTCTGTGCTAATTTTCAATCCTACATCAAATAATATGAGGAGGTTAACTTTGGTGGCTGTAAGACCTGAGTGGAAGGTAGTCTCATTATGTACCGTGACTCCTAGCTTCTCTGCATTATCTAAAGCTGCCTTCTTCCTTGGAGAACTAAGTCTACTCCTAGAGCCCCAAAGAGTGCAAACAAATCCCTTTCTCTCAGGGCTACAGGAAAAGCCAAGCCATCATCCAACACAAGAAATCAAGCCTGTGACCATAAGGACCAATCAAAGCTCTTAGATTCTGATACTTAGGGAAAACACTTATGAAACCTTATAGTATGCCTATTGGAGGGGGAAAAAGCCTCCAATTAACTGGGAAGTGTACTCATTTTAAGCACTCTAAATGTTAAGATTTTTAAAATACAGTGCTTAGCGATCTGTAGAGCTACAACAAAGAGTGTGCTTACCTTAGTATTTACACGCTAAAGTTCTGCCAAAGCATTTGAGAACATACCTTGGAAAAATGTCATGCTTTCTTAAAAGATACTCCCTCCTCCCCTGCCGATAACCTTCATGTACCTTCTATCCTGCTGATGATGGCTCTGCATGTTTCAAGGCATAGAAGTCACACTCTCTTAGTTCCCAGGAGGCTGGTAGCTTGAGGTAAAACTCTCGACTATACTGCTGCTGCACCCAATTCTCAGAACTATGACTGCCAAGTGTCTTATTATTTATCTTGATGGTTTTCTCTGTGTGATAGCTGAGTAAGTTGTCTTTTGTTAGGTCCCTTCCACGTATGTTTTCTGTGTTCTGGAAAGTAGGATTTGCTACCATACGCTGATTACATTTCTTTCCTTAAAACATTTCATTAGTGTTTACTCATTGTGCAGAGTGATAAGTTTGTAATAACGTTCTCATTTCTTATGCAAACTCGGTTCTCCACTCACATTCACTCCTCACCATCTGCTGGCCTCTGTCCCCCTCACTGCTTCCCACCTCCCTCCCAGCCACCTTCTTCCATTCTTATTTACCCATGCAAGGCAGTTATTCTTCTTTGATCTTGCATTTCTTTTACTAAAACATTAGAAGGGGGTTAGGCTACAAAGCCTGATTTCTATTGCATGTTTCCTGGTTTTTATCAAGGCTTCAGAAATATTTAGTTAGATGCTAGATTTAGAGTCCTCCTGAACTTTGGAATGTGCAACTTACTTCTTTCTACAGTGACAAACAAAGTGCAGAGGCTAACCCAAGAAGGAAGGGAGGAGTGAGGTGACAGAGGGAGGGAGGGAAGGAAGAAGGGAGGAAAGATATTTAAGAAAAGCTTAGGACAGTCATAAAAATATTACTGTATTAGAGTTATAAAACCTTAGAGCTAAAATAGAAGCTTTAGAGGCTAATTGGCTTTCTTCTACACCAACAGAAATTATTATCTATCTCAAATCATGAAACTGTGTTTGTAATGAGAGGTGCTGAATTTGTCATTTGATTCAGGGACCTCCTGATTTTAAATGTTAAATTCCGATATGTGACGTCTAAAAACTTACCTTTGGGGAAAAGTGTATTTAAAAGCATTCTTTTTGAATTTTAAACCAATGCATAAAGTGTCCTAAATATATAATTGTAATATAGGATCAGAATAGCACTCAAAGTTCTATTTATGTCGATTGCATAAATGATGCATTTAAAAAACATTTATGAATATGTATTACTATTACTAATGGTGTCTCAGTTTTCTAATGAGTAGTGTGTGTGCGTGTATGTGTGTGTGTGCATGTATATGTGTGGTGTATGCATGTGTGTTAGTACATAAGTTCCTCTGAAAGAATGATAGAATTTCCAGAATTTATACTTTACCTATCTCTGTCATCAGCTTTGTCTAGACTAGCTTTTGGAGACTTAGCTGTATTTGATCTTTTCCCCTAGTTGGTGATTATAGAATTAATGACAAGTTAAACAGGTGATACTAATGTGGGGCATGTTAATTTTTAAAATTCTATTGGT
The DNA here is from genome assembly GCF_900095145.1 of Mus pahari. NCBI lineage: Eukaryota > Metazoa > Chordata > Mammalia > Rodentia > Muridae > Mus > Mus pahari. Next base: position 52,968,687 of record NC_034596.1, read on the forward strand.
CATTTCACCTACAGATCTAGTTGGGTTTTGGAGAGCAAAAAGGGAAGACCCCTTGCTTCTCACAGTTTCTTTATAAAGTAAGACATACAATAGAAGGCCAAGCTAGGAGTGTTATGGATGGCAGAGCTCCCTGCTCAAGGAAGGAGATGTTAGAGGCTGGAGCAAAGCATCATTATCTTATAGTTTGCAGGGCACTGAGACGCAAAAGTAAGTAAATATACCTCTGGTTTGTTAAGAACACATTGACAAGGGAGTGATTAGATTTCTAAGTGATATTTAGCATTTTATCCAGTAAGCACTATACTATAAATGTATATAAAAAAATCTAGAATCATAAGTTGTCCAGTGTTGAACTGTGCCTAGAAATGGTGTTGTGGGCATAGGTATGAATAGTGTGGTTGGAGATTTTCAGCAGCTTTGTGTATCTTCCTATAGCTAGGCCTTTTCTTATGCCAGGAGAGGAAGGGCAGTATTCATGCCTGTTTCACTTTTGCAAATGTCTGTGTTCTCTTCTTGCAGATACAAAGCCCTGAATACATAGTGAATGCCTGATCGCTTGCGTTCAGCCCAATTTCTCAGTAGCAATAAGGAAGAGGAGCAGGTACTCAGGACTCTGAAAGAGAACTCATTTAGCTTCATAACCCATTCAGCCAGTTCTTCTTAGGCAGATTTTCATATGCTCACTGGGAGTGAAACATCCACCCCCCCCCTGTCCTTTTACTCAATCCCTAAGACGTGACACACTGTAGTAGTCATGTATTCCGTATATTTGAATTGTAAGTTTTCTGGGGCTCACAGTTGCTATATTATTTTTTATTCTGTTCAGCATAGCGTCACCTGCCATATTATTTATTCCCACTGTGTTTCGATAACAACCCAGAGTTTAATGGGCTAGACAACCCATTTGAGTGAACAATCTGTTTTTGAAGTAGAACTCCCTCAGAGACCCTGACAGAAGAATTTTTTGATTATAAACTTACCATTTTTAAGGCCTTCCAGTGTATACCATTTTTGGAAATAAAGAAGGAAAGTGTCCATTTGACAGATAGTCAGTTGGTCTCTGAGGATTCTGCAGTTGAGAGTTTATTTGGGGAGTTTGCTGGACTCTGTGTGCTTACTTCAGTGTCTGTTATTTCCAAGGGGCGAAGAACTAACTTGGGGGTATGAAGCATTGAGTTGGGGTAATAAAATGACATTGGCTACTAGATTAGCCTGTCAGAGTTTAGTTTACGTTGTATGTAGTTAAAACTGCAGGTATTTCTGACAGAATAATTTTCTCGTATATAATTTTACCTACTTGTATTTTCAACTACATCAGTAAACAGGCTGGGTAGGCTAGCCCTGGAACTTAACTAGCACCAAGAACAGTGTTTCCATGGAAATATAGATTATTTTGCATTTCAAACAATAGCATAATAAATGAACTTTTGGGGCACAATCATTTTGTAGGTTAAGAATTTCTCATGTTTACATTTTTATCATTTCTTTCTTACCTGCCTTCCCATTGTCTCCCTCCAGCCCTGAGGTCTAATGGTGACTGAATGTGATTATAAACACACTCCCTTGTCATTCTTCCTTTCCAGTAGCCGGGACTAAAATAGCTTGATATAGCATAATAGGAAATGGAGATGATAATAGCCACACAGCTCCTACTTTTCAACAATGATAGAAAAATAATTGAGGCAATATTTCTGAATACTAGGTAGAGATGTACTGTATAGAAATCTGAATGTCATTTTCCCCCCATAGGTTGTAGGAGAAAGAAAATGTAAACACCATTATGGTTCATTGAGCACGCCTTTCATCCCAGACAGAGTGGCCTTTCTGAGCCTTTTATTCTGAAAAATCTAATTGGGAATTTCTCACATACCTGTGGATGATGGTTCCTACAATCTCTTTGCTTTCATACCTGCGATATGTATGTAGCACCTATAACCAATCCCCAATGGAATGTTTATCTGCACATTTAATGGTCATTAAAAAAAAGAAGACTTTTGACCCTTGCAGGGAACAGTCCTTGAAACCAGCAAACTGCTTCCAGATAAGGAGCTGATGAGAGCAGAAAGTTTCTTGATCTAAAAAAAAAAAAAAATCATTTTGTCATATGAAGAGGCTGGCTCCACTCAGGGAAGAGATGCTCAAAGCTCTCCTGACTTCCTCCCTCCATGAGCCTCTGTCATGTGTGGCCGTCCCCAGGGAACAGTAACACGTAGGAGCGATTTGACAATGCTCCATCTGCCTTGTTCTTCCTCCCCAATGAGGAGCAACAGCCAGGGCTCTGGTGAAGGCTAGCAAGGAAGAAAATAAAAGCTGAAAGTTCTAATCAAAACTCTAATCAGAAAGATGACAACTGGTGAAGATTATTAAATTCTCTTTGCTCCCTTGATGAATTTAATAAAGAACTAATCAAAGATCATTAGAAGGCTTTTGTGCCCGGCTTGCACTATAACAGGATTGCAATCTCAACTTGTGTTTTCATGGGCTTTCGGGATTGGGTTGGACATGTAAATACATTAAAAACTATAGATGGTTAGGCAGTTTTTAGTATTTTTAATATACAAACCCATGAAAATGTATAAGGTATTTATTGTGCTCATCCATTCTGCCAACTATAAATATAGAGGATTTTGATTTTTGTCTTTACTAATTAGAATTTAAGAATTTTGTATCAGTGTCTAGCTCAATTTTTTTTTCTAATGATCTTTGATTAGTTCTTTTCTTAAATTAACAGGAAAATAAAAATGGTGTCATTTAATTTCCAGAGCATAAAAATATGTAAATAACTCTAACTACTAGAGCCACTGGGAATTTATAGAAAATTATGGTAATAGCTGAAGAGGTTCCTTACTCCCCCTCCCCAATTCTGAGCACTTGCTTAATGCTACTTATTTTCAAATGATCTCCCTTAGCCTTCCAGCTACGTTGTATGTGTTACATTTTTAGTGCTGGATTTTCACTGTCTCATGCACTATGCACTTTGCTATTGCTTCTTATGACTTCTGGTTCCCATCCATAACTGGTACTCACCTTTTTTTTATTTTTTTAATTCTTTAGAACCTGATTACCTGATTGGTCCTCTATGTCTTCCAACCCCAGATCACCCATCACTTACTAAGGAGACTTAGAATTCTCCTACCTCAGTGAGGCCTGCAGACCTTTACATTTATGATGCTGGATCTTTACTTGTCTTAGTAGCAAAAATTCCTTTATGATTATTTAAAAATAATTGCTTCTCGTTAATCTAAAGAAGCTTAATATTTGCTTTGAGGAGTATTTTTTTAAAGTATGATTGTATTTTTAATAAAGTAGTTCTTAGTCTCCCGCCTATCATTTTTGAGAGCATAAAATTACCCTGGAATTAACAGGATGAGCAAATAGAACAAAAAGAAATAGGGAGAGCTTTAAAACTGAGCTAAAAAATACTGAACACTTAGAGTTGGCCACTCTGTCAGGCTCTACAGGTAAGCGAAATTTGCCCTGTGCTCTTCAAAGCAAAGCTAGATATTCAAAGGAGATGACCCACGTTGAGCAGAAAAACATTTGTTGCTCTTCTGTGTTCTACATTTCTTTTCATAAGTTACTGAACTTTGTGGCTATTTAAAATCTTTTTTTTTTTTCGGTCTTTCTACAGTGTCAGAATTTATTTAATAACAGTAAATTCATGTTGATTTCAGTACTGATGATTCGTCTTAAAATCTACCTGGCTTGATTTTCTGACTGAGGAGAATCCAAATACTTTGTATCAGTCTTTTTTTTTAATGTTGTTAATCTATTATTATTATTATTATTATTATTATTATTATTATTATTATT
>NC_034596.1:52972554-52978509 GCF_900095145.1 Mus pahari
CAAGACCAAGGGGCCTCTCTTCCCAATGATGGCCGATTAGGCCATCTTCTGCTACATATGCAGCTAGAGACATGAGCTCAGGGGGTACTGGTTAGACACTGGCTATTTAAAATCTTATGAAACAAATTTGTAAATACACCCAAGAAATATAAAATCAGCATATCTCTTGCCTATGCGCTTGTTGGGGATGTAGGGATGCTAGTGTGTGTGTGTGTGTGTGTGTGTGTGTGTGTGTGTAGGTCTAAGGACAACTTTTGGGTGTCTGTCTGTCGCTCAGTTCTTGCCTTTCCACCATGTTAGAGCCAGGCTCTCTTTGCCACTGAGTAAGCAAGGCTAGCTGCTCTGTGAGCTTCTGAAGAGCCTCAGGTCCGTGCCTCCCACTTCCCTGCATTAGCACACAGGGTGGCAGGCTTGTGTGGCAAATGCATTATCATTGAGCCAGATCCCCACTTCTCTACACAACTTAGGTCTGGCAGCATCTCCTATCTAGGGTTGGTAGAAACAATCAGCACCTCTGTTGAAAGGAAAAGATGTGGAAACTCTGAAGCTGAAAACTTCAATTAAAAAAAAAAAAAAGCTAAACATTAAACTTCAAAACACTGGAAAAGAACGCCTTTTCCTGTTACTTTTTAATATTATCCTGATTACAAAAGCCAAATTTGAAGGGCATTGACTCAGGTGGAAGTAACTTGAAATTAAGTCCGTGGGCACATCAGTTCTCAATCTTTAACATGATCCTAAAGGTGTTTGTTTCACTTTTCAGTTTTTTTAGTTGATTGTTTATTATTTACAAATGTCAGTGACCTTAGCTCGTACAAGTATGAGCTCCCTTGACGTAGAGAGATTCTTTGACTAGAGAATATGACTGGGAACAAATCACAGTGAGTTTTTCATTGAAAATGTTTTTACTCAACTCTTAATAACTTTTTCATTTTTTTCTCTTTTTGGTTTAATTTTTTCATATAATATACTTCATGTTTTTGCTCCTTCCTATACACTCAACTTTAGGTTCTCTGTCTGTCTATCTGTATGTCTGTATCTCTCTCTCTGTTTCTCTCTGTGTGTCTCTGTCTCTGTCTGTCACACACACACACACACAAATCAAAGCAAACAAACAAAAAACAGTGAGACAAAAAATGTCAAAACAAAACAACACCCCCCCCATCAAAACTCATAAAATTCATTTTGTGTTGAACAACTACTCCTGGGCATGAGGCCTGTCTTGGAATGTGGTTTATACACCCAATGATACTCCATTGAATATCTTATTAGGCTTATTTTCTCTTTGCCACTGGGCATTAATTGCAGATAAGTGCTGGGACCCTGTCTGGTTTGAATCTGTGCAGATCTTTTAAAATTATATTGATTGATTGGTTGATTGATTGATTGATTGCTGAGGAATGAAGAAGATAAGCAGAGGTCAGAAGATAACTTGCAGAAACTGGTTTTCTCTTTCTGCCATGTGGGCTCCAGGTATTGAACTCAGGTCATTAGGTTTAATGGCAAGCACTTTTGATCACTGAGCCAGCTCACTGGCCCCAAAACTGTTTTAGCTGAATGTGAAGTGCTAGGTCCAGAGCAAATTTTCTTCTGTATTTTCAAGAAGTCATTTTCGTGTATTCTAGAATCCATTGTTTCCGGTAAAGACTCAGATGGTCTTAACCTTTTCCTTGTATAAATGTGGGTTTTCCCCCTCCATTTTACTCTTAGGATTTTCTCTTTACAGTTGATTTTTAACCGTTTTTGTTGGTTGTGCCTTGATGGTTTTTCTGATGCTTATTCTAGATGGTTTCACTGTCCTACCTTAAGAGCATTTTAAAATGCAGAGTCTGAGGGCCTTATGCCTTCAAATCATTTTTTCCCTACATCGTTTTCTTCTTCTGGGACTCACTGATCTATGATAGAATTTCCATGATACTGTCTTGAGGATCTGTTTAGTTTTTCTTCCTTTAATCTTTTTGTTTCTCTCTCTCCTTTGGGGTAGGTACTTTCTATTGTTTTGTGTCTAAGTTCACTGACTCTTGGTCCTATTAATTCTAATACGTTGTCAAGCTTATCATTTTTTTTTAATTTATTTATTTTTGCACTCCATATTTTATTGCCGCCCCCATCCACCCTCTGACTGTTCCACATCCCATACTTCTTCCCCAAGCTTATAATTTTTTTATTTCAATTATTATACTTTTTATTTCTACTATTCTCATATGGCTATCTTTGTAGTTTCCATTTTTCTGTTATCTCCTATTTTATAGACTATGATTTTCTTCTCTCTCTCTTTCTCTCTTTTTTTTTTTGTTTGTTTTTGTTTTTTCGAGACAGGGTTTCTCTGTATAGCCTTGGCTGTCCTGGAACTCACTTTGTAGACCAGGCTGGCCTCCAACTCAGAAATCCGCCTGCCTCTGCCTCCCAAGTGCTGGGATTAAAGGCGTGTGCCACCACCGCCTGGCTATGATTTTCTTTTAACACAGTTTCTTTTTTTGCAGTTTTTTAAAATTAGATTTTGTAGCGTGTCATAGAGATTCTAATTTCTATGGATTTCTCTGAAGAGGGTATAGTTTTATTAAAGAGATTATTAATGATCTCTTATAAACTATGACATTGTTTACTGGCTGAATATTTTAACATATAGGCTACATGTTTTGCATCACTAGTAGAATTCTATAGAATTTCCAAAGTCTTTCTCAATATTTTCTATCTTGGTAGTACTCAATCTTTGGAGGGTAGGGCGTATTTCTTATCCCTAACATTTGGTCTTTGTGATGTTTTTGGCTGTGTGTTTTGGGAGTTTTAAGGAGATGCTAATAAATCCCTCTATTTGGCAGGGTCAGAAGTCTGAACTCTGACTTAACTTTTTTACTGCTTTCCCCAAACACTTGACAACCTCTAGTGTCTTAGTTGTGTCTTAATGGGTTTACAACATCTTTGAAGTCTCTGGTTGCCTTGCTTCACCCTGCACATCCTTTGCCTGGCTTCCACCACCTTTGACGTTCTCTGGACACCCTGAGCAAGCCTGGGTCATGCTCACTTAGCTGAACAGGACTGCCATTTTCCGTTAAGACTAACTCTCTGAGGTAAGGCCCGGAAGGAAAGCTGGAGATGGGCGTCATGCATTTATTACTCTTTCCTCAAGGGTCTTGTTATCTCACTCCTGAGATTTTAGAGTTGGGGGCACCCCGTCATAGTGGGAAGCTACATCTTTTCAGTCTTACCTGAAGTCACATTCTCATACGGGAAAGAAACTCAAGGTCCATGACAATGTCTATGAAATACCCTAAAATTGCAAAAATTAAGATAAGGTTTGTGTTAGATCATTTCAAGTTCAAAGACATATGGGTCACACTTAACAAAGTGTCTCCTATAGGCAAATTGCTTTTTGAAATACTAAATTGTTTGCTTTTTGTTAGAACAAACGGAAAATAGGAGAAACCCGTCCCTCTGTGCTCCTGTACCTAATGCTATATTTTAACTGTATTCACTTCAGGTAACGGGAGTAACCTCCTGAAACCCATAGTAATAAATACCTAAGGCCGTTGTCTTCTGAGATCTCTGAGACAGAGGTCTCTTGTAGTTAATGAGCTAGATGGGTTTCAAGTTTGCGACTGGGATAATAACTTGGAAGGGTTTTTAGTTGGTAGAGTGACTGACTACCTTTTTATCTTTTGAGACAGAGTCTCTCTCACATGGATCCACTTGGGCTTGAGTCTGTTCTGTAGCCTAGGCTACCCTTATAGCCGCGATCCTGAGTACGGAAGTTACAAGCATTTGCCATCAGGCCTGGCCCATGGATAACTTTGGAGGGTTTCTCCCTCTCCCTCTCCCTCTCCCTCTCCCTCTCCCTCTCCCTCTCCCTCTCCCTCCCCCTCTCCCTCTCCCTCCCCACCCCTCCCCCTCTCCCTCTCCTCCCCCCCCCCTCCCCCCCCCCCCCCCCCTCCCCCTCTCTCCCCCTCTCCCTCTCCCTCCCCACCCCTTCCCCTCTCCCTCCATTTTACCCTTCCTCCCTCCCTTCTTTCCTCCGCCTCTCTGCACATGTGTATACTGGTATATGTCTATGTATGTATGTATGTATATATGTATGTCTTATGTATGTGGAAGCGAGAGATCACCTTGTAGTATCAGTCCTTAGGTGCTATTGACCTTAGTTTTGGACACAGGGTTGTCACTGGGCTGGAACTCACTGATTAGCCTAGGCTGGCTGACCAGAGAGACCCTGGATCTGTGTCTCTCTACCTGCTCAGTGGTGGGACTACAGGCATGTGACACCATGTCTGGCTCTTACATGGAAGCTCAGTGTTCATCTCAGGTCTTCATGCTTTGTTTGATAAGCTCTTTGCTGACTGAATTATTTCCCTAGCTCCCAAGTTGACTTTTCCAGAACAACTTTCTTTTACCGGCAGAGTGGGAGCCAAATGAGATTAAATACACCAGGTCCTGGTGAGTTCGCTGTTTTTTGTTTGTTTGTTTTTGTTTTCTTTTTTTTCATTTGTCCCTTCATCTTTCAGTTATGATGTTTGTTTATGTCTGGAGATAAACTTTCCTCACAGATCATCAGCAATCCATCCCACTTCCCAGCATTTCACAGTTGACTGCTGGAAATTTCAGATGTTGTAGGCCCCGTGACATCTGAGAGGAAGTTTGTACTGGAAAGCCAGCTTCTGTTATTTTGGCTGGATACACTATTTCTCCATGCTTGAAGGTGAGTGCACACCACTGGTTTGCCAGCCAAATTTCTGGAACTGAGCCCACGAGGTACAGACAGAGGCCGTAAGTAGCCATGTGCACAGCTATACTACAGTGAAAGAAAGCAACAAATGGCAACATCACAATGGAGGAACACAAGAAAGTCTTTGCATACTAATTAGAATTTGTTTATTGCACCTTCGCTTCTTGGTGAGGTTTTTCTCATTTCTGTTTGTAATACACACACATGCACATACATGTGCACGCACACACACATACACACGGACACAATTGTATGTTATTGTTTCTGCCTTCATTGCCACAATTGAATTGGACAGACTTTAGGAACAAACTTTAGTCATGCCTCATTTTCTATGCCTTTATTTCTAGGATAGACCAAAGTTAGTAAACGCCAAGGCCCACTGGTTTTAAGTAATGATGATGTATTTTATGTAATATAAACATAAAATATTTTCTTTCACACATACACCCTTTAATTTCTCTGCAGATTCTGGAGTTGTAACTTAGTTCTTACTGTTGTTTTCTTGCTCCCAACCTGCCTTAATTTCCCCTCTCCCCAGGACCACTTCCATAGGATGCTGTGGGAAGATACAGGCTCAGCCTTCTCTTCTTCCAACCAATTCCCTCATGGTTAGCAACATTTTGTCAATTTTGTTGCCTTATGTGCACCATCCAGAGGAAAGCCAGCACCAGCTATTGCTAAGTTATCTGTGATCTCCACGGCAGGGATCTTTTTCTGCTTCCCTCTCACCCAGTGAACCTGATATTTACTCTTGAGATTCTAAGAAAGCCTCTTGTCTCAACCCCCCTTTCATGGTCTGACTCTCCTTAGCCCTGTACTGGTAGGGGGGACACACTCAAAATTCCTGTGACTTTCTGATGCAGAGAAACTTGGCTTTCTTTTAGGCTTATAATCTCATGCCCAAGCTCTCCTGGTGTTTACCCATGTCCATTAAAACAATCACTAACTTATCTCCCAAACAGGACAGCAGCTTTCTCTTCAAGAGGAACTCTTAGAGCAAATGGTTAAAATGCTTTGGTTTTTCTACTTATAATTTCTCTGGAAATAGGTTTATAGCAACATTATAACTTCCAACAAAGTGACTTGACAAAAAGTTGAATGAAGTGACAGACAGCATAGTGTCCTGTTTTTAAGACAGATGATGGTTTTATGTGAGGCCGGGGGGGGGAGAGAGAGAGGGAGAGAGAGAGAGAGAGAGAGAGAGAGAGAGAGAGAGAGAGAGAGAGAGAGAGAGA
>NC_034596.1:52978949-52980626 GCF_900095145.1 Mus pahari
CCAGCAACCACATGGTGGCTCATAACCATCCATAATAGGATCTGACTCCCTCTTCTGGAGTGTCTGAAGACAGCTACAGTGTACTTACATATAATAAATAAATAAAATCTTTAAAAAAAAGTTATTTATAAATTTTTCTTGTCAAGAATGCTTAAATTTATTTTCATACTTTATCATAATAGTTCCCGGGGATACTGGGAAATGGAAAATGAGGATATTCCATTGAATAGATTGTTGAGAAAAATGTATAAAAACTTATAAGGCTGCTTATGCAATGTTTATAACTATAATATCACTACTATTAAATCTAATCTAATAAATTCCAACATTGTATTAGTAAATACTTTTTTAACACAGTGCTTCATTTAAAAAAAAAAAAAAACAGCGCTTAGCAATTGAATGTTTGTAATAATGTTTTTGGAGCTAGGATATAAAAAGTCTTGTCCTAGTGTGGACAACTTACTCAATAGTAACAAAGTCCTCATTGGGGTGCTTCCTTTCCCATTTATCTGTTTATTCATTTTATATGCTAATCACTGCCCCCAGAGTGCCCCTCATTGTAAGTTCCTCTCTCCATCTCTTTCTCCTCTGAGAGAGCAGATGCCCACCCTTGGTATCCACTTACCCTGGCTCACCGACTCTCTGAGAGACTAGGTGCATCCTCTCCCACTGAGGCCAGACATGGTGTCTCAGTTAGGGGAGCACTCCCACCTCTTACAACATTACCAGTGGTGAACTTTTTCCTGGATGTCCACATTCATACACGTCATCCACAGAATTTTTCCATGTATTTCTGTCATAGGATGTATAATGAAAATCAGTTAAGATTTTAAAACTTCCATCCCTGGCATATACGAGGTATAATTGCCTTAAGACTGTTCTGGAATGCTTCACAGTATTGAAATTATCTACAAATTTCAGCCATGTGGCCTTGCATAGTGGCAAACCAGATGCAAAGACACACACAAAATGTTTGCAGTGATCGTCTTGAATGGGTAAGATTTCCAGTGAATTTTCCTTTTCCCAATACTCCATTAGTTATTCTCTGAGTGTTTTCCATTGGCCACTGGTTAGTTTCAAGTCCAAAATCACACTAGTGGGTGTTTCTATAACCTGTTATTAGAACAGGTCTATTTAAACATAAGAGTAAAGTCAGAAATCACAGTTGATTATATCTACAATATTAAAATTCAGTACAGGAGAAAGTGTCTGACGCCGGAACTCAGGTGAGATCCCCAGTTTCTCTCTGGTGACTATCTAAGGCAGGTACACTCAGGAGCACAAAGGCTGCAGAAGCAGCAGAGCAGCTGGGACAGGGTCCTACAGGCCTACATCTGCACCCAGGAGGTGGGGCTGTTCCACAGCCCTCTGTGCACTTGTCTTGCCAGGGGAGAGCTTGCCTCCAGGAAGTGCTGACACAGGCTTACAGGCTCAACAAGCTCCANCCAGAGACAGCAATAATATCTAACACCAGAGATTGTTAGACGGCGAAAGGCAAATGTAAGAATCTTACCAACAGAAACCAAGACTACTTGGCATCATCAGAACCCAGTACTCCCACCACAGAAAATCCTGCATACCCCAACACATTGGAAAAGCAAGATTCGGATTTAAAATCATATCTCATGATGATGGTAGAGGATTTTAAGGACATAACTCCCTTAAAGAAATACAGGA
>NC_034596.1:52981296-52983789 GCF_900095145.1 Mus pahari
GCAAGAAAGTAATCTTTCAACAAACCTAAAATAAGGAAGCCACATGAACAGAATCCCAACTCTAACAACAAAAATGACAGGAAGCAACAATTACTTTTCCTTAATATATCTTACTATCAATGGACTCAATTACCCAATAAAAAGACATAGACTAACAGATTGGTTTTGTAAACAAGACCTAACATTTCGCTGCATACAGGAAAGCCACCTCAGGGACAAAGACATACACTACCTAAAAGTAAAAGGCTGGAAAACAATTTTCCAAGCAAATGGTCCCAAGAAACAAGCTGGAGTAGCCATTCTAATATTGCATTAAATCAACTTTCAAACTAAAGTTATCAAAAAAGATAAGGAGGGTCACTTCATACTCATTAAAGCTAAAATCTACCAAGATGAACTCTCAATTATAAACATCTACACTCCAAATGCAAAGGCATCCACATTCATAAAAGAAACTTTACTAAAGCTCAAAGCACACATTGCACCACACACAATAATAGTGGGAGACTTCCAAACCTCACTCTCATCAATGGACAGATCCTGGAAACAGAAACTAAACAGAGACACAGTGAAACTAACAGAAGTTATAAAACAAAAGGATTTAACAGATATCTATAGAACATTTTATCCTAAAACAAAAGGTTATACCTTCTTCTCAGCACCTCATGGTAACTTCTCCAAAAATGACCATATAATCAGTCACAAAGCAGGCCTCAACAGATACAAGAAGATTGAAATTATCACATGGATCCTATCAGATCACCACGGACTAAGGCTGATCTTCAATAACAACATAAATAATAGAAAGCCAACATTCATATGGAAGCTGAAAAACACTCTACTCAATGATAACTTGGTCAAGGATGAAATAAAGAAGTTAAAGACTTTTTAGAGTTTAATGAAAATGAAGGAACAACATACAGAAACGTATGGGACACAATGACGGCACTCCTAAGAGGAAAACTCATAGCTCTGAGTGACTCCAAAAAAAGAAACTGGAGAAAGCATACACTAGCAGCTTGTCAGCATACCTGAAAGCTCTAGAACAAAAAGAAGCAAATTCACCCAAGAAGAGTAGAGGGCAGGAAATAATCAAACACAGGGCTGAAATCAACCAAGTGGAAACAAAAAGAACTATACAAAGAATCAACCAAACCAGGAGCTGGTTCTTTGAGAAAATCAACAAAACAGATAAACCTTTATCCAGACTAACTAGAGGGCACAGGGACAGTATCCTAATTAACAAAATAAGAAATGAAAAGGGAGATATAACAACAGAATCTGAGGAAGTCCAAAAAAATCATCAGATCCTACTACAAAAATCTATACTCAACAAAACAGGAAAACCTGGATGAAATGGACGATTTTCTAGACAGATACCTGGTACCATAATTAAATCAGGATCAGATTAATGACCTAAAATGTCCCATATCCTCTAAAAAAAAAATAGAAACAGTCATTAATAGTCTCCCATCCAAAAAAAAAAAAAAAAAAAGCCCAGGACTAGACGGGTTTAGTGCAGAGTTCTATCAGACCTTCAAAGAGGACCTAATACAAATATTCCTCAAACTATTCCACAAAATACAAACAGAAGATACTCTACCTAATTTATTCTATGAAGCCACAATTACTCTAAAACCACACAAAGACCCAACAAAGAAATAGAAACTTCAGACCAATTTCTCTTATGAATATCAATGCAAAAATACTCAATAAAATTCTCACAAATTGAATCCAAGAACTCATCAAAACGATCATCCATGATGATCAAGTAGGCGTCATCCTCGGGATGCAGGGATGGTTCAACATACGGAAATCCATCAATGAATATAATTCACTATATAAACAAACTCAAAGACAAAAACCACATGATCATCTCATTAGATGCTGAGAAAGCATTTGACAAACTCCAATACCTGTTCATGATAAAAAGTCTTGGAAAGATCAGGTATTCAAGTACATAATAAAAACATAATAAAAGCAATAGACAGGAAACCAGTAGCCAACATCAAACTAAATGGAGAGAAACCTGAAGCAATCCCACTAAAATCAGGGACTAGACAAGGCTGTCCTCTTTCTCCCTACCTATTCAATATAGAACTTGAAGTCCTAGCCAGAGCAATTAGAAAACAAAAGGAGGTCAAGGAGATAAATATTGGAAAGGAAGAAGTAAAAATATCACTATTTGTAGATGATGTGATAAAACAGAGCAATTGTGATAAAACAAACAAACAAACAAACAAACTGCATGGTACTGGTACAGTAGCAGACAGGTAGATCAATGGAATAGAATTGAAGAACTAAAAATGAACCCACACACCTATGGTCACTTGCTATTTGACAAAGGAACTAAAATTTTACATCTAGTGGGAAAAAAAGACAGCATTTTCAACAAATGGTGCTGGCTCAACTGGTGGTTATCATGTAGAAGAACGTGAATTGATCCATTCTTATCTCCTTGTACAATGCTCAAGTCTAAGTGGATCAAGGAAC
>NC_034596.1:52984144-52990273 GCF_900095145.1 Mus pahari
CACTCACTGATACGTGGATATTAGCCCAGAAACTGGGAATATCCAATATACAAACTACAAAACATGTGAAATTCAAGAAGGAAGACCAAAGTATGGATGCTTTGATCCTTCTTAGAAGCAGGAGTGGGTTGGTTGGGGATTAGGGGGAGAGGGGAGTGTATAGGGGATTTTCAGAGAGGAGAAAGGAGCCTGATATATCTGTCTCCTGAGTTGCCTTGCTAGAACCTTACAAATACAGAGTCAGATTCTCACAGCCCACCATTGCACTGAATGCGTGTTCCCCAGTGGAGGAGTTAGAGAAAGGACTTAAGGAGCTGATGGGGTTTGCAACTCCATAGGAAGAGCAACAGTATCAACCAGCCAGACCCCCAGAATTCCCAGGGACTAAGCCACCAACCAAGGAATACACATGGCTCCAGCTGTGTATGTAGCAGAGGACGGCTTTGTCAGGCATCAATGGGAGGAGAGGTCCTTGGTCCTATGAAGGCTAGATAGATGCCCCAGTGTATGGTAATACCCTCAATAGAAGCAGGGGGAGGCGTAGGATAGGGGCCTTCTGGGAGGGGGGAAACCAGGTAAGGGGATAACACTTGAAATGTAAATAAGTAAAAAGAAGAAGAAGAAGAAGAAGAAGAAGAAGAAGAAGAAGAAGAAGAAGAAGAAGAAGAAGAAGAAGAAGAAGAAGAAGAAGAAATGTAAATAAGTAAAAAAAATTAATTAAAAAAAAACCTAAATGTGTAAGCTTGTATAAACATTAACATATGTGGTTAGATGAAACCTTCTCATGTGAGCTGACATGCTCCTTCCATGAGCCATAGACTAACAAAGCAATTCCAGGCATGAGGGAAGCCCTTCTTTGAGTTGTTGGTCTGAGTTGTCCAAAAGATTACCAAAACTTTATAGGTTATTGCTACTGCCCTTGGATGTCTCCAGATGTGCAAGGTAATTTCCTATTCCTGAAGACACTGTGCACTTTGGACACAGCATTAAGGACCCAAGCTGGATCTGACCTGAAAGCCTCCACAGTATGCAAGCAAATTTCCAAAGGAGGGAGGCAACCAGTAGTCTTACCTAACTATAGTGCCCATCGCACAATGACCATCATGTATTGAAGACGTCAAGGATGCAATTGCAGTACAGATACCTTGTTGGTAACAATAGCTGTCTAACTGGACATAAGATCTGATCAACATCAAAGAAACTATTCCTGGTACTAGAAATCTAGCCCACTCTCTGGAGCCAGTGAGTTCTTGGACCTCAGAGGTGAATCTACAACTACCCCTTTACTAAACAAGCATGACTCCTAACTCTATTTTCATTATTTGTCCTTAAAGACACCAATAAGTGTAGTTCTCACCCCTCGGCAAGGAAACTTTCCTTTGAAAGAGATGAAGAGCAGTACAGAAAAATCACAACTGATCAAAAGTTGTGGGGCCTAGGCCTGACTGGTACATCTACAAGACAGTGCCTGCACCTAACTGCAGAAGTTTGCGGTAGTGAGTTTGTAAGAGCCAGAGGAGCGGGGAGTGTGCTGTGAAATTGTGTCCCCTAGAACTGTCAGAGACTCTACACCTATGAAGTGTCAACAATATGAATTCTAAACGTGACTCAAATATGGACTATACTACTAACATTCTAATTGGGAAGGCAGAAAGCCAAGGAGACATCATTCCTAGACAAAGAACTACCGATAACCAAGGAGTGCTGAAGGCAAGAGAAATATTCTTCCTCAGAGAAGAGCACATCAATTAGTTATCTAATAGAAAATCTCAGCCCTGAAAAATATACATACAAGTATGTACACTTAGCATGTTGTACTTATACATCCAGGAATGTTGTCATAATAAAAATTAAAGAAAAAGCACTAGAGATTGTATTGAAATTCCTAAAAGTGGCATGTATAGAATGGGATTTTAAGGAAACCTGGATAACAATTTCACATTCCCTGATGTTAATGAGAGAACATGCAACTGATGTGAACTGTCTGCCCAGAAGTAACTTGCACGAGTGTAAGAGGGAAATAAACATACCGAGTTCATCCTCCATAGTCCCATGTGCTTTACATGAAGTAAGGTGAGAAAGGTTCACTAAGGGGGTAAATGGCTGGGATATTCCAGTGGTCCCACTGCACCCCTCTCCATCCCCACAGCTGTGAAAGAAGAAGATGGCATCACAGGATGGAACTTGCCATAGGTACTTCCCTGACAAGGTGGCCAGCGGTACCGAGAGGTGAGGACCGTTCTGGATGGCTAGAAACTACATGCTGAATTGTGAATTTATTGGCCTTGTACTAATGGTTGGAGGATCCGGATGTCTCTAGATTCATGGATGCCTCCAGAGCACCTGGATCAATGTGAAGCAGTAAACATATATGGAGATATGGTGATACAGATAAAAAGGCCTAGGCTTGTCTCAGAGTAGACAGTCATTCCTGCCTCTATTAGGCAGTGTGAATTTCTCTCCTGCTGGGACATACCCAATATATCACCATGGATGAGTTTTTCTTAAGAATGTGAACTATAGAACATACCATAAAGCATGGGTGGGCGGAGAACATCCAGAGTCCCACCAGCCAGCATGGCCGTCCACAGTGGGAGCCACTGTGCAAGTATGTGGCAGAGAGATGGGAGAGAAAGAGAAGTGGATGGTTTGAGCACAATGAAGAGAGACAGAACTTCACCTGAGGCCATGGTGAAGTCCCAGTCCATGCTGCCACTGGAGACCATGTCCGGGTCCATGGCCATGCATCAGGGGTCTGAGTCAATTTTTGTGGCTCATACTACCATTAAAGACCATGCTGATGCTACCTGGAACCATGTGGATGTCCAAGGGCTGTGAACACCTCTCATTGGCTGTGGCGCTAGACCCCCTCCTCACCAGCAGCAGCACTTGGGGGAGTGGGCCCTGCACCTCACCTAAGCAGCATAGTTGAGCATACAGAGCCATGCCCTCCCCTGATCTCACCTCTTACTACCCGCAGCAGGCAGAAGAGCTGATCCAGAGGAGAGTGGGGGAGTGGGGGAGCTGCCTCTGCTCCTCACCAACTGTAGCACTCAGGAGAGTAAGCCCTGCACTTCGCCTGGGCAGCACTGTGAAGCTGGCCCTGATGACAAAGGTGCGGATGATATGGAGGTGCGGAGGTGAGGAGAGTTGGGAGAGCTGTCCCAGCTCCTCACAGGCTGTGGCACTCTGAAGAGCAGGCCCACGTCTCCACTGGGCAACACAGTAGAGCTGGCTCTGATCTTGTGGGTGCAGGCGAGTGGGTCTAGGGCCATGAGCGGGAGAGCTGGCCTTGCCCCTTGCCGGCTGTGACATTGGGTAATGTAGCCAGGGCACTGATGGAGACCTTGCCCTGGTGGTATGGGAGCAGGAGAGCTGGTGGGCTGACTACCTCCGCTATCACCCAGGCTCAGATCCAAGGCTTTGAGTAGGCCCACCCCAATATCTATCTAATCTATGAACTGCTAGAGCATGTGAAAAGGCCGGTCCTGCAGATCCAAAGCTGCAGGATCTCCACGACAAAGAGCAACATCATTGTATCTGTGAAGAGTCTGGGTGAGGATCCAGTGCTGATAGTGTAGCAGAAGCCAGAAGCCTTGAACCTGACTAATGACTCATTGCAATGAGCGAAGTAAAGCTGTGTAGACAAAAGAGTATACTGTGAGACACACTGTAACAAACTGCAGCTTCCACAGAGAGAATTTTTTATACTTTGTTTTATCTATCTATCTATCTATCTATCTATCTATCTATCTATCTATCTATCTATCTATCTATCATCTATCTATCATCTATCTATCTATCATCTATCTATCTATCATCTATCTATCTATCTATCTATCTATCTATCTATCTATCTATCTATCTATCTATCTATCTATCTTTGGGAGAGATGTTGCGAGGAGAGAGAACAGATTTGAAGGGAGGAAGAGATGAGTGGGATTGGGGTACATGATTTGAAATCCACAAAGAATCAATAAAAAGGGAGACTAGTGTGAACTACAGGGCGTGTGAGAATGTGTTCGCACCACTGGGGCCCCTCTAATAGCCAGGCAAGGGCAGTGAGACAGATGGCTCACAGAGAATGAATATGTGTTGTAGAACGATAAGTAAGGCAGTGCCCCTCATTCCTTTCCTCACCTAACATCACTCCTTTCCCAAATCAATTTATCCTCTGATAATTTCACACATGTACTTAAAATATTCTGGTCATTCACACCCATCCCTTCCCACTCTGATCTCCCTCCTGTCCCAACCAACCAAACCCTATCCCACTTTTCCATATTATTGTTTTAATTTGTGAACCACTGCACTATCTGTATGGACATGGGTGTGAAACAACCCACTTGAACATGAGAAGCTTACCAGTACCTACTTCACTGAAGATGATCACTTCCTGACTAATATTAGCACCCCTGGATCATGAGCTCCCCACATCTGTGACTGAATGTTTAGGGGTTCAGTCTTGTGTAGACTATTGTACAGGCAACTATGGATGTTTTGAGTTTGAGAGCTGTGCTGTGCCACGCCGTGCCATGCTGTGCTCATAAGATTGTTTCACAGTCATCCTCACTGTTTTGATGTGTCCTCCCCACTCTGTTCTGCAATGTGCCCTGATCCTTGGATGTGAGCCATGTGTGCCTTTTAATATGGAGCACTCGGGGGTCACTTGGTCTCAGCATCTTGATCAGCCGCGAGTCTCTGCATTAACCGCTGTTTGTTGCACAAGTAAGCTTCCACGATCAAGGCTGAGGACGGCACTGGTCTTTGGATATAAACAGGACGGAACAATTGATATGATTGATGGGAGCTTCTCCTGCTGTATTATTAGACCGCGCTAACTTTTATCATACTCTTCTCTGCTGAATCCCGGGACCAATGGGCACTTGATTGGAATGGGCTGTCGGGGGTCCTGCCTACCTTTTGTAAAATAGGTTTCCTTATAAAATGCCAGCCTCTGAGTATCTTACCGATTTAGAAAAGCATCTAAAACACAAGTAAGCACAATTAAGTTGAATGAAGATGGGAACTCAACCCTGACGAGGTGCAAGGTCCAGGCACAGTTGTAAAAGCCTTGGGAGTTTTATAGTTGGATAAAACAGATGATACTTGGCAAGGTATTTGGAAAATCCATTAACAGCTTGAGCCTGTAAATATAAAAACATCCATTAAGCCAGCTAAGGGCAGAAGGCAACCTGTGTGGGTGGGAAAGGCATGCCTATAAGACATAGGTTATTGAATGAAAAACCCCAGTGCTGGGATGGGTTACCTCTCTACTGAGTTGTTGGCCAGGAAGGTTTCTGAACACTCGACACACACTGTAGGTTATTGCCACTGCAGCTGGTTGGATACTAAAGTTCAATGGCACATCCCTGAGGCTGAAAACACTGTGTGCCCTGATTGCAGGGCATAGAGGAAGCAAGATGTGACTTAACTAGAAGCTTCCTCTTTGTTGGATGGCATCTATAGTGCCTGGAGGTGTGTGTGGGGTGGGGGTATATTGGTATCTGTGGTCCAGTTATGCTGTGGACTCTGTGTGTTAATACCATCTATGTACCAGGCAATACATGCCTGCTGGAGAAATTGTGACAAGACTGATTCTAGCTACAGCCAATGACTGTCTACTTGGATTTAAGACCTGCCTCACAGGAGGAAAGCCACACATGGTACTGTAAGCTACGGTGACAACTTGTATCTGGAGAAGCCATGGGCCTTACCTGGGAAGCTCCTGCTAATATCTTCTTAGGTGGTTATGATTGCTTTTCAAACTCTCTTCTAAATATTTGTGCTTATATGTTGGATTTCTGACACTATTGTCTATAGTAGAAGGAAACTTATTTTTGTGGTGGGTGGTAGTTCTTAGCAGAAGTTCATAACTGGTCAAATCCTTGGGGATACATATCTGTTGCCGTACTCTATATTGTTTGTGGTGGTTTGAATGAGAATGGCTCCCATAGGCTCATTTACTTAAATGCTTGGTTCTCATTGGGCTGTTGGGAAGAATTTGGAGGTAGAGCAGCTTTACTGGAGTTGATGTGATCATGTTTAAAGAGGTGTGTCACTAGGGGGGTGGGATTTGAAGTTTCAAAAGCCACTGTTAGTCTCTCTCTCTCTCTCTCTCTCTCTCTC
>NC_034596.1:52990327-53007519 GCF_900095145.1 Mus pahari
TCTCTCTCTCTCTCTCTCTCTCTCTCTCTTCCTCCCTCTCTCTCCCTCTCCCTCTTTTTCTTCCTCCCTCCCTTCTTCTCTCTCTTCTTCTCCCTTTCCCCTCCCCCTCCTTCTCCCCACCTCTTTCTCTCTCTCACTGCTACTTATGAGGATGTAAAGCTCTCAGCTTCTCTCAGCTACTGTCCCAGTACCATGACTATCTGCTTTCCGCCATGATGGTCATGATCTAGCCCTCTAAAACTGTAAGCAAGCCCCCAATTAAATGCTTTCTTTTACAAGCTGCCTTGGTTATGGTGTCTCTTCACATCAATAGAGCACTAATATACTGTATAAAAATTCATAAATATATACACTATATATGTATATATGTATACACACACACACATATATATATACATATATATGTATATGTATACCTCACACATATACTTTTTCCTTCCAAGATTCAGGAAATATCACAGAAGAAGAAGTGAGAATGTAACAGCTAGATTAAGGAGTGGAGAGGAGTTTAACACTAGGAAACCATGACTGAACCCTGATGACATTGGGTCTATCTTCCCTTATAGAAGAGGCAGAGAGTCATTAGATCCTTACTCAAGGGTTTAATCACTTCTCAGTCCTGTATGCCTCTAATCCTAACCTAGCCTTATGCCGTCTTGGGCATGTAGAAGGTAGAAGATTTGCCAGGGTAAGGAGTCTAGTAGTGTGGCTTTCATCCGTGTCTTTATGCAGCGCTAGGGATGTTTAGTACTTAGGGTGCCTAAGTGTCCCTGTGCTTCTTTAAGTAAAACCCCCAAACTAATCAGTTTATCAGGCTGGGTTTTGGATCTTGATAGGATCATTTCTTGGTCTGTAGAAGTCCTATCTTGAGTGAATGGGTATTTCTGTTTTTCCCTTTTAAAATTCAACAGCAACTCAAACTCTAACATAGTTCCAACATCACTAGACTGGGTGAGTAGAGATACAGGCATGAGGCTGTTAGCAAGCTCACACATTGGGTATCATTTCATCAACTTAATTTTCAGAAAGGGTCTCTCACTTGGACCTGGGGCTTGTGCATTGAACTCAGCTAAATGAAAGTGAGTCCAGGCATCTGCCAGCCTTTGTTTCTGTAGCACTAAGATTATAGGCACAGGTCACTGTCACAGAACCTGGTTTCACATGATTGCTGGACGTTAAGCTTAGGTCCTTATTCTTGTGTAGCAAGCACCTTACCAAATGAGCCATCTACCCAGGTCTTGTTTAGAAACATTTCATGATTAATGAAACATTAATTGTGGTTATTAAAGTTGTAATCTTTACAATGAAACTAAACCATGAACACATTGTCTAGTATGGAAGAAGAGAACTGAAATTTTTCTAAAGAAATTTTTTTAAAATAAATTTGCCTGGGGAAGGTTTGCTACGAGCCATATTTTTAGGTACCCACAATAAACATATTTTTCCATTAGTCTGGGATCACAGAATGAAAAAAGGATCCTTCTATTTTCGTTAGCACAGTGATGTGTTTCTGAGTTCTGTGTTACATTAATGTTATTCATATATGATCTCGTGAGTGATAAATGGGCCTAAACTAGCCTAATAGTGATTGGTAGTAAAAATATTAGAAAATCATAGGCATTTGATTGTCTCTGCATTGGCTGCTGAGAGCAAAGGAGAAAGGGACACCGTTGTTATTAACCTCGTGTGACAATAATAAAATGCTGTGCACAGGCTGGGGCCAACGGAAGCGCATGAACAATGATCACAATAATGAAATATTTAATTTATCCCGTTCTTTTCATCAAAAAGCACTGAGGTATTTATAAGTGGTGACTGACTGGGTTTCACAGCAGTGTGTTAGGCAGCAAAGCGATCAACCAGCACTATGTATTTCCCCAGTGGAGAAATTAAAGAATCGAATATTTAATAAGGATAGGTCTAACAGATGGCACCAAAGACAAGAGTAAGGATGAGGAAGGCCCTGGGGTTCATGATTTCCTCTCACATATTACACTTCCCGAGACCTGCCTAGTAAATTCAGTCATTCTCAGAACACGAAGTCATCCGAAGCTGAGATACATACAAACGAATTCTTAGGTTCAGCAGAACACACGTGAATGACAGAATGACAGCTCTGGTGTGTAGTTGAAAGACGTTGACAAGAAGAATTCTCCTCCAGAATTATCTAGTTTATATTTTTTTTCTTTAAATAAATTGAGTAAAGAGAATGACTTAAGGAGAGCAAAGTGAAAACCATGGTATTTCAGTTCTCAAGGCTTAACAGCGTCTTAACTAAACAGAGAGCACAAACTCCCCATTTCTGCCCTGAGTGAGTGAAACATATGAAACATGTTTTAGTCTTACTTCTCTGGCATTCTGGACAAACTGTCCTATTGATATCTGACTCTCATCACAGCTGCCTTTATTGAATCTTCAACCTGGTTCCTGGAGCCTTGCCAGCTCTTACACATTTATGGATGACTAGACCTACAAGTCCCACTATGAAAAGTTATCTCCAGATATATGAGAAGAGAGGCCTCACTGGGTGCTTGGTCTGAACAGGAAGTCAGTCTTTACCCTTGCTGTAACTGCAGATGACTAAGGGATCATGCACAATAAACCTGAAAATTCTGATTAGCAGGTTGTATAGAATGGATAGCTTAAAATGAATCCTATTTTGGGTTGTGGGGTGTATTATGGGTATCCTATACTATATGGTTAATATCCACTTATCAGTAAGTATATACCATGCATGTTCTTTGGGGTCTGGGTTACATTACTCAGGATGATATTTTCTAGTTCCATCTATTTGCTTGCAAAATTCATGATGTCTTTGTTTTTAATACCCAAATAGTATTCCATTGTGTACATTAGTTACATTTTCTGTATCCATTCTTTGGTTGAGGTACATCTGGGTTATTTCCAGTTTCTGGCTATTATGAATAAGGCTGCTATGAATATAGTGGAGCATGTGTCCTATGTTATGGTGGAGCATCTTTTAGGTATATTCCCAAGAGTGGTATTGCTGGGTCTTCAGGTAGGACTATTTCCAATTTTCTGAGAAAACACAAGATTGATTTCCATAGCAGTTGTGCATGTTGTACAAGCAATGGAGGAGAGTTCCTCTTTCTCCAGATCCTCAACAGCCTGTGCTGTCACTTGAGTTTTCGATCTTAGCCATTCTGATTGGTGTTAAAAGGAAGGCTCAAGTGAGGATTCTTGAATCCCACTTAGAAGAGGGAACAAAATAGTTATGGGAGGCAGAGGGAGGGAGGGACCTGAGTGAGAGAGGGGAGGAGGAGGGGAATAGGGGGCAGGATTCAATATGGGAAGAGACAGAAGAAAGGCCTAGAGGGCCAGGAGAATGAATAGAAATCTGCAGCTGTGTGTGTCATAGGAAGTGGGTGGGAGTGATCTCTAGGCAGTCCCTGAGAGCTGGGATAGGGGAGACTCCCAGAAGTCAATGTAGATAACCTAACAGTGGGGACATAGAAACTGAACAGGCCACCTCCTGTAGCCAGGCAAGCACACCCCCCACCCCCGCTCCCAGTGAAGGGATAAAGACAACAATCCACCCATAAAACTTTCTACCCAAAATTTGTCCTGTCTAAAAGAAATGCAAGGACAAGGCTGGAGCAGAGACTGAAGGAATGGCCAACCAATAACCAGCACAACTTGAGACTCATCCCATGAGCAAGCAACAATCCCTGACACTATTAATGATACCCGAGTTTGCTTACAGACAGGAGCCCAGCATAACTGTCCTCTGAGGGGTTCTACTCAGCAGCTGACGAAAACAGATGCAGATGCCCACAGCCAGACTTTGGAAGGAGGTCAGGGACCCTTGGTGAAGAGTTGGGGGGAAGGATTGAAGGCCCTGAAGGGAATGGGAACCCCACAGGAGGACCAACAGAGTCAACTAGCCTGAACCTCTGGGAGCTCTCAGAGACTGAGACACCAATCAAAGAGCATACGTGAGCTAGACAGAGGCCTGCAGCACACATGTAGCAGAGGGCTGCCTTGTCTTGCCTTAGTGGGAGAGGATGTGCCTAATCCTGCAGATACTTGATGCACCCGGGTGGGGGATACCCAGGGAGGCACTGACCCTCTCAGAGGTGATGGGGGAGGGACTCTGTGAGGGAGAGACTGGGAGGAAGGGCAGCATTTGGCATGTAGATACATACATACATACATACATACATACATACATACATACATACATATACATACATACATATATACATACATAATTTTTTTTTAAAAGAAGATAGGTGTGACTCCCCTCCCATTTGAAACCTTTGGCTGTCCCTTTTGTTTGGAAGCCCTTCAGCTCTTGCTTCTTACACCACCTCTATAATCTTGCTGCCTTGACTTTTCTTTCCCATTTTGTATCAAATAATATCTTTCTTTTCTTTATTTAACCATGTTTTCCAACCAAAGCTCAGAAAAACACTCCATTAAGCCATGGTTTCTCCTCTCCCAAGAAGGAATAGGATGCTGGATTTCCATCTTCATTATAAAGCCTTCCAAGGCCTCCCTTTCTCCCCTGTTTTTTCAGTCATCCTCTTGCTCAGTATTGAATCTCTCCAGCTCACCTTGACCCCTTTAACATAAAAAGTTCAGAGAGATTGTGGCTCTCGTGTCAGAGTCTGGTTTTTAACACCACATATTAAAACTGACTTTGGTGTATAGATCACCATATATACAATCAATTAATCTCAAAAGAAAAAAAATGAAAGTACAGCCAGTCTCCCCCTTTTAATACCCTCTCACCTTAATTTCAATTCATTGACTATTGGCCATTAACCCTTTTAGAAAGGAACACCAACTCAGCACTTCTGTGCTAAATTATCTTTGACTTTCAATCCAAACTGAACCATTTACTGAGCAAGCAGGGAGGGAGACGTTAAAAGCAAAAGCTATTAAAGAATTATAGACTTAAGAAGCCACACAGTACCTGTGAATTTGCTCTGTAGTCGAAGAACTTATAAAATTGTACACACATTAGGAGCAAAGTTCCCGCCCAGCATGCATTGATTTAATGGCCTAAGACCCAGTAATGTAAAGTATGAACTCGGTTGTTAGGGCACATTTGGTTGTTATCCTCTCTTCCTTAATAGGACAGGGTTTAAAAATATGCTACTGTGCATACACAATAGCTGCTTTGCACGTACGCTTTTATCTGTGAAGAAATTATTCTCTTTGGCAAGAGATTAAAATAAATGCATAACAGCTTGTCAGAATCACTAATCCCAGTAAACTCTGAGAAAATTCAGCCTTTGAAAAAGTCTTCTCAAACTTTGACCTCAACTATAAACACTAATAAAATTTATTTCTTCTTGGAATGGGCAATGAGAAAAAGGTGGCAGACGTCCCCCTGCCCCCATGCCCCATACACGGGGATGCCAGGTTGGTGCTGGGTGAAGCCAGTATGTACATTACTGCTCAGTATGATTCCAGATAGATAGGGATGGATTGGAAGGTGTTTTAAACCAAATTGGGAATGAAATCAGGTTGATGTTTTGAGTCGAGTGAGTGGTAGACGGGAAGTAAGTGGGTGTAGGCTGGGTCTGATAGGATTTCTGCAAATGAGAACTGGTATTGGGGCCTCCTCTGCCATGTGACGTTGGGTGAGGTTTTATGGAATGGAAAGAGAGGAAGAAGACTGTGCTTGAGGAATGACCTTGACTACAGCCGCCTTTTCCTCCTCCTCTCCCCTCTGCCCCTGCTGATAGTCTCAGGAAACGTGAGTTTGTTAGATGGTTTTGGAAGTCTTCGTGTTTTGGTTTGGTTTTTTTTTTTTTTTTTTTTCCTCACTTAATTTCTTGTTTCTATCTCGGTTTTTCTCCTTGTCTTTGGTTATTGACTTTGGACTTGGGAATCTTGGGGAATCTCCAGCTAGAATCTTTCACTGATGAAGTCTCAGCTATAAAGCATGAACGGAGAATTGTGTCCTACCTGTGTCACCAGCCCTTGACACATAATTTTCTAATAACTCAGATTATTTCCACAAGTCTTTCCTGATAACCAGCTGGCCCTAGTTTCTTTTAGAATCCCTTCTAATAGTATGGCTTCATACAAAAGGAGCTCTGCATATACAAGTACCTCCCTCCTCTCTCTCTCCCCCTTCCCTTTCTGTGTATGTGTGTGTTGTGTACATGCTTGGAGGCTGAAGGTCGATGCTGAGTGTCTTTCTCTATTGCTCTCCACCTTACTTTGTGAGACAGGGTTTCTTGCTGTTTTGGTTCTACTGATTGGCTAGCGAACCCTGAGACCTATCTGCCTCTGCTCCCCCAGGGCTGGGATCACAGGCATATGTCACCATGCCTAAGTTTTATGTATGTGCTAAATATCCAGAGTCAGGTCTTCACACTTTGCAGCAAGCACTGTAATACTAGGCTACCTCCCTTACCCACACAAAAGGAACTGGTTGCAAGTCACATCTTGATGCCTCCTGGGGAGATTAGCATGCCCTATTTAAAAATCACTAAATCTAGCTTTCAGATCAGTCTGAGAGTCATATGGGATAATAAAATATTTGAGAGCTGAATATGACCTCAGAGAAGCTGCCATTAATAATCACCTTGGAAAGGAAACCAAAACCTCTGTTTACTTAAAAAGACCAGGTACTCACTGTGACTTCAGCCTGAGGTTCCTCCACCATTCAAGTGTCAATGGCAGCTGCTTCCTTTCCCCACAAATCCCAGTGCTACCTACTCTTGCATCTTATCCCGAATGCCATTCCCATTTGTTTTGGATTTGGTTTTTGTTTGGTTTGCTTTTTTGCTTCTCTCTCTCTCTCTCTCTCTCTCTCTCTCTCTCTCTCTCTCTCTCTCAAGCTATGAGTATGAATGTTAAATGTCAGAGATGGAGGGAGGGGGCACAGGAAGAATGTGCTGATCAGAAGTACACAGTAATGTAAATGCTGCATTCAATTCTTTTCTTTTTAAACAAAAATTTTATTTTTCTTATTTTTTAACATGTGTACCTGTGGAGACACATATGCCTGGGCAAGTACATGTGAGTTCAGGTGCCTACAGAAGCCAAGGGCATTGGATTCTGTGGAGTTGGAATTATAGATGACTATGAGCTCTCTAATATGGGTTCTGAGAACCAAACTCTGGTCCTTAGAAAAGCACTTGAGCCCTCTCTCTAGCCCCACTATTCTTTCTGTATAAAATTGTTTCCTTAAAGTCATTTCTCTGAGTGTAGAATCTAAGCCAGTCCCTACCCACAATACCATATCCTGTGTGACTCTTGTAGTAGCACTTCCTGACCTATTCTAGTCCAGCCATTGCCAAACTTCTGAGTCCTGCTTAGCCATGTGGAAGGGACAGTGTGACATGGTTTGCTGCCCTTGGAACAGAGCCAGCAGAGCATGGGCCTCCACCAGTGTTAACAGTTGCTAGGTATAAAGTTTGTTTATATATTTTACTTTCTGTTCCTCCTTCAGGGCAATGACCTCTCTTCCAAGGTTAATGACTCCATGATAATCAGAGACAATGGGAGTCCTTGAGGTGAGGGTGTGTCTAATGTCTCAACAAAATGGTAGAATGCTGTGACCTTCAGGACTGTCCTTAGGGCTGTGGGAAAGAACTCTGAAATCATGAGTTTAAAACTATATAATTTCTCAGCAACTCAAAATATGAAGATGCAATATTAATTATATGAGGAGCTTCACGGACCTAAAAGAACAAAGGCAGCAGCATTATGAGCCAGCTTGTCAGAAAGATACAAAGGCAGGCATTTTCCTGAGTTTAAGGGCAGCCTAAGACAGAGCTAATTTAGCTCCAGGCATGATCATATGGGATCCCACCCAGGTAAGCTTGCTGTTTGTGCTTGTAGGGCCAGGAAGATCTCTTATTTCATTTGCTGCTGTTTTTTTTTTTGTTGTTGTTGTTGTTTGTTTTTGGTTTTTTTTTTGCACTTGTGGTCTAAGAATCTAGGGGCTGAGGTCATAGAATACTGATTCATGGGATGGACAAGATGGAACCTGGAGTAAATGACTGCACTGATATGTAAATAAAGACTGGGCTTTTGGTCTGTGCTACCAGAAAGTGATAGCAGTTCTTTTAGAATTTTTTTCTCCTAGCAAGAGCTGAGCTGTCTGGAGATCTCTGGAGAGGGAACATATCTATTTTAGTATTTTTTCCTAGAATATCCAAGATTTTTTTTTTTATATAGGGGCTTTTCTGACTCTGGTCAGAAACCCATGAGTTATCCAGAGAGCTTTTAGAATTGTTTTTTCCTAGCGAAAGAGAGCTGTGTCAAGCAGAGAGAGAGCTATGTAGAGCAGAAAGCTATCCTGAGCAGACTACAGAACCACGAGCTATCTCCAGAGAGCTGTCCAGGGGGCCATCTCAAGCAGGCGACAAGGCTGGATCCAGGATTTGACTTTGAATCAATTTTTTTATTCACTTCCAAACACCCCTTACTCAGGACCCCTGACAAAGGTGAGTCTGGCCCTTGGCACCAAACTTTAGTGTTCACTGTGAAGCAGAGCTTTGATTCAACAGTTCTTCTGGGGGACTGAGTTCATTCCTTTAGCAGGTTCTCAGCTGCTGCCACCAGGGCTGCTACTGATCTAAGGCCAGTTTTTTGTGATGTTTGCCCTCAAACTGCCCTTCAAACTCTCAGCTCAGAAGCAATGCTAAACCTTTCTTTAGGAATGGGTGGCCATTGACTGATCCTGACATATGATAGAGAGATTAGCCAGTAAGGAAGGAAGAGGAGAATATAGACGCTATGAGGAGTGCAAGAGAGAGGAAGAGAAGAGATGGGAGAGCAGAAAAGGACAGAGAAAAGGTGGGGGTGAGAAGGAAGGAAAGAGGAGGAGAGGAGAGAAGAAGAAATAAAAGAGGAACAGAAGAAAAGACACAGGATATTTGGTAAAGGCTCTCAAATCTTTTATTTTTAAACTTTTTGACATTTGTTTTATGTGTATGTAGACTGTGGAGGGGGGTGCGTGCTCATGTGCATGTGGATGCACGTATACATGCTGCGCTTGCCTGTGAAGGCCAGAGGTTGATGTCCAGTGTCTCTCTATTGCTTTCCACCTCGTGGTTTTCAAGATAGAGTTGCTCACTGAGCTGGGAACTCTCCAGTTAGCTGACTGAGCTGGGGCTTGGGACTCACCAGTTGATGAGTGAGCTCCAGGCATCTACCTGTCCTGACTCCTCCCCCCCCCCCCGTGCTAAGGTTACAGATGCAGACCACCAAGCAGGTGCTAAGGATCCGAATGCAGATCTTTGTGCTTGTGCAGTGGGCACCTCCCCCAGAGTTTCATTATCTTTCCCTTTAATTAGGCTATCAGCTTCTTTTATATTTTTTAATGTAAATTTTAAGAAGTCTTGTCTTGTTCATATAAAGACAAAGACACAATTACAATCACGTTTTGGCTTTTTTTTTTTTCTCCTGTGTGTTTCTCGCAGCATCAGAGGATGCTGTACACAAATGAAAATCCCACTAAATGCCTCAGCACCATTCATGAAATGAGTGAACAGAGATATTATGGAAGAGAAATCTATCCCCAGGAGGAGCAGAATAAAAGAGGGGAAACAAACCCAGCTGAAGCTGCCATATGTCCAGAGAAGATTCTGTGTCACACCATGTGGTTTATCCACGAGGATAAACTCTGGCTGCCAAATTTTACACAGAGAGGCATGAAATTGATTTCAGATAAAGATTGATCTAGGAGTGTAGAAGGTAAGAAATGGTGGGCTTAATGCAGAACACAAGGGCGGTGTGGACTACAAATACCAGCTGACAGATTCATTTGGCAACAAATTGCCGAGATTGGCTTCTCTTATTTCCAACGAGAGTTAGTGCAGCAAGCCCTTCTGGAATTTCATTATTATTTCCTGACCGAACCTATCAGAAGCGTTTTGTAAATTGAGGGGAGAGGGAAGTAAGCCTCTCCAATGTGCTTTCTGAAATACATGGGACCTTAACTTACCTTTTCTCTGGTCTCCACTATTTATTGCAAGGCATCATCAGTCTTTGGGGCAACAGTGGTGATTTGCAGTGACAGCTAAAAATACACATGGAAAAAGAAGTAAATAGGAAAAGTACTTAATGTTTGTGAGGAATCAATGAAACTACCACAATTTCACGTTTTTTGAGGGAACAGAAGCAATTCACTCTAAACTCAGACAAATGAGTTTATCTAAGGAAAATCACAAGCAAACAGCGAAAGCCTGATATTGTTTATTTCTTTTGGACTGGACAAACTATTCTCTACAAACAAGCTAAACCTGCCAAAACAACAAGTTAATAAGAACAGAGATCACACGGGCCCAGTCCTCAGCTCAGAGGTCGACATCTGACGCCATACTCAGTAAGCTTTGTTGCTGCTATCAGAGTCAAAGTTTGGGACTAGACTGGGTTTTTGCGGTAAATAATTTTTCAAAGGTCTCTTGGGTTCTTGGAAACCAGGAGGAGAATACAGTCTCCTGTGGAAAGGACAGATACAATGGCACATCCTAAAGGGTTCTCCCTTTTCCATCCCCACAGGAGGGTCCTGTTAGCAGGATCCTGCCACAGTTTCAGGCATTGTAGGCACAACTGCCTGAGCCTTTGTTCTCTTTCCATTATGAGTAGGGAGAAAGGTGTGAGCATGTATCATATCAATGGGTTTTAACATATGTTTGTATTGATTCTGCAAATTACTTCTTTTTCAAGATTCCATTTTCTGTCCCCCTCAGCACAACACAAGCACAAAACTTTCACAAGCATCTTGCATGGAACTGGAGTTGGAGTCGCTGCAGATGGGCCTTGGTAGACAGACTCCGGCTAACTGCCAGCTACAAGACAGCCATCTAGAACACCAGAAGTACTTGAATATTTATTACACGAATGAAGCTCCTTGGTAAAGTACATGAAAGGTGTTCTGGAGAAGCCAGATCTGAGAGTCCAGGACCCCTACTCCTTATAGTGAAACTGGCCTCTAGAGCCGATTTTAAAGTATCTTAATATTTAAACTAGCCCTTTAGGCAGCATATAATTTACTAGAGAGAAAATGCTATTTCTTTTTTTTTTTTTTATCAGTAGACATCCACTATTGATGCAGCTTCATAAACCTAGGAAATACCTTTAACTGTCTTTCTTTTAATCAGGTTACCATCTAAATACTTACCAGCCAGAATGTCATTGTTAGGCTTGGGTATACATATTCCTTAGCAAAGGCAATTTATTTATGTTTAGCTTTCTTCTCATTGGGCATTGTGGTCTGAGAGACATTAAATTTAGGTTATAAATGAGAGAAAAATAGTGAATGCAAATTCATAAATTCTCAAGCCAAACACTAGAAAACAAAACTCACCATCACACAAACCATGTAAGGGGAGTCCATCACTAAGATGATGCTTCATCATGTGACCTCATCAGTTTGGAGTGCCACATTAACATGAGAAAGGGCAAAAGTAAAGACACATAAGTCATTGGGTGAAACTCCATGCAAGTTCATATTTTAAATGTGCAACAAATTAGCAAAGGAAAAATTGCCTCCATATAACAGAGAATATATGAAAATCTCAGATTGAACGTCATTCGTGATGGCCAGAAAGGACTGCCTTCCTGAAAGATAAGGGGAAAGGGAAGGTGGCCACCACGGTCCTGAAAGACCTGGCCAGAGTGACTGGGCAAGAAAATGAAATCAAAGATTTCTAGGGAAGAAGTAAAAATGTATTGGAATTAACACATGAGGTCAATTTTAAAGTAGTAGGATTCAAAATCAGAATAAAAAATTGGTTGTGTTTCTAAGTATTTGCAACAAACCATTTGAAAAGGAAAGTAGGAATAAGATATTAGAAATAAACTTAAGGTTAAAGACTTATTCCCAGAAAATGGAAAACCATCAATGAGAGAAAATGTAAACAGATGGAAAACTATTTTATGTTCATGGATTTAAAAACAATATTGTTGTTGTTGTTGTTGTTTTTAAAGTCTATGCTTCCCAAAGTGATCTAAAGATTGAAAACAATCCCTGTCAATTGTCCAATCACATTTTTCAAATATAAAAAATGATTTTAAAATTTACATGAAGCCAAAGAAAATACAAAATACCAAATCAATCTCATAAAGGTAAAACAAGGCTAGCAAAGCTTTATATCAGATAAGGGGCTACATGCCAAAAATATAAGAGACTGCTTATAACTCAATAGCAAATACAACCTGTTTAACCCAGTATCAAACAGCAACAACAAAATCTGATTAAAGCTATGGCTTTGAAGAAACACGACAACAAAATCTGATTTATATATGAGTTATGACTTTGAAGAAACACTTCTATAAGGAGGACATGACTGCCCTGTAATGCTCTGCTTTCCCTTCAGGCTGTCTAGCTAGCTTCTTTTCAAAGGAATGACTGATATATACAAGATGGTCCATGTCCCAAATCACATATCGATGCCACCAACTAGAACGGCTGCTATAAAAAACCCAGAAGACTTAAGTCTTAGTGATTGAGACCAATAGATGCTGGCATTATTATACAACATAAAAATGTAGCCACTATGGAGAATACTCTGAGGGGCATCAAAAAACTAAGAGAGCCAAACGCTGGACCACCAAACAGACAGCATACACCAGTTGATATGAAGCCCCCAACACACATACAGTAGAGGACTTCTGGGTCTGTGTTTATTCAGAGATGATGCACCTATCCCTGAAGAGACTGAGAGCCTCAGGGAGTTTAGAGTTCAGGTGTGCAGGAGGTGTGGGATGTGGAACAGTCGGAGGGTGGATGGGGGGGGAGGGGGGAATAAAATATGGAGTGTAAAAAAATAAATTAATTTAAAAAACTAAGAGAGCAGAACTGCTATATGACCTTTCAACTTCATTTCTAAATATGTATTCTAAAATTTGAATCTGATCTTAAAGAGGTTACACTCCATATTTTACCATAATAAAGGATTTATTTTTTAAAGCAAAATATAACAAACAGCAAGATAAGAAGCAGGCATAAGAGATAACATGTTGTCTTGGGTCTCAAAGTCATAAGTAAAATATTAGCACACAGTGTAGGGGCCTACTTCTTAAAATTCTAATAATTCCATCTTGATTGGAGCCCTGGAGTCTAAACATCCATGCAGCTAACACAGGAGACCTGTAGACTCCTGTGCATGAGAGTCCTGTGAGAGATTTGTGAGGAAATTTCAATCGTTAGTGCTTTTCACAGTAATAGCTGGCACTCGCCTGCTCTGTTTCCCAGACTCAGGACCCGGATGATGAATCTTATCCCATTTTCCAGATGAGGAAACCAAGATACGGAGGAACAGTAAAGGGTAAAGCTAGGACTCGCTCACCATGAGGTCATCTTGCTTAACTCCAAGCTAGCTTGCCTTTCTATTGTTAGCAGGATTCCAGGAGGTACCCCTGAAGCTGCACCCTGATGCTTCTGAAACTGCCTCTAGCGCGGGCATATCTGTGATCATTGGTTCATAGGTGAAGGTCTTGAGGATGGTGAGCTTATCTGGCATGTGAGGCCCCTCAGGAGCACAAACGCCATGTCTGCAACATTGCACATAGGATCAAGTCCTGCTTTAGTGTTTGTACAGTCTTTGGCAGCCCATGTGTTGATTAAACTATCAACCGAGAAAAACACACGGAGAAAGATTATCATTCCGAGATTTGGTACTAAGGGGAGTATAGAGTGTGAGTCTTGCTGAAGCCGTTACAGGTGAGGCACTAGTTAACTGACAAACCTTTCATGTGATTAATAAGACATCAAAGCATTAGGATGATTGACAGACCTTTCCTATGATTAATAAGACATCTAAGCATTAGGAAAAACAATCATTTTCCTTTAATGGTTAATTGTTACCTTCATACGTGTGGATTAGTATGCACATACTGAATGAACCCTATCCTAGAACCTGTGGTGGGTAACTGGAACACGTGCATCATGGCATCAATGGAAGGAGTGAGTCTCAGCTTAGGCACGAACAAAAGCATTTTATTACTTAGAATTTTCTTTTTAATCAGCATGTTTGAAGACATAAAAATAAAATCACATCACATGGGTCATCAAAAAGACATATTTCTTTATCTATTTTTTTCCTCTCCTCTCCTCTCTCTCTGTGACTTCTGGCACTTTAAGGGAGGAAACAGGCTCATCCATCTTCTCTTCTAATGACTTTGATTGTACAGTGTAAGGAAACCTGTAGTCTAGAGAGGGCATTAGTGCTGGATTCTAAGAGCTCCGGCATTGTACTTTTGACTCTACCATCTTTTATCACACAACAAAAGACACAAATGAACAAAATGTACTATCTATACAAAATACCTGTAACTGTTTTGTTAACCCAAGAGCTGACCTCTTTACATGTAGTTTCAAGCTTAAAATCAGATCAAAGGCCGCAGTCGGGGCCGTGTACACAGGGTGACCTCCTAGCTACCTCTGAGCTCCCGAGGGAGAGACTGGCTGTTTTATCATTGTCGTCTCTCCCGTCCGCAGAAGCCTTCTGACGGTGTTTGAGTACGAATTGTCTGACCATGAGGCCTTGGGAAATGCTGTGGCACAGCCACCCTGGAGCTAGCGAACTGGCCCGGGCATCCTCGGTGTGAGTCTGGGTGGCTTGCTGGGAAAGATGCTGAACAGGGCAGCGGGACAAGTTCTTTTGTTAATGCTGCAACCTCTGGCTGCACTCCTGGGGTCTTAAAGGTGAAAGATTCCCTGTAGAGGAAAACATGCAAGTAGTATCCTTCAGTATCTTAAGAAAAGAATGTCTTAATGTTGAGGGGAGAGTGCCTAACATTTTTCAGAATTTTAAAATAATTTCAAATTTAGAACCAAGCGGCAAGAATAATACAAGCGACTCCTGCTTAGCTTTGACTAGGACTCGCCAGTTATTAATCTCTTGTCTGTATGTCTTACCACCCTCCTCTGTCTGAGGCATACTTTCTCTGCAACACCTGAGATTAGCTTTAGTCTTGGTCTGCATGCCTCCCTGTTGCTGTATGCTGCAGACTGTATTGACCGATTACAGCAACGCTTCCTCACATAGAGTATCAAACTCAAGAGAGTCACCACTGAGTTGATCGTCTACATTAAAGATCATCTACTTCTAATGTGTCCTAGATGAGCGGCTTGCCTCTTCCAAACTGACCCCGCCTTTACTTACCATCCCTCTGTGTTAGCCTCCTCGAGTCTAACACAACCCGCCGTCTTCCTTCCTCTTACACAGTGTTGACATTTTTGAGAGCTGCAATCCAGTGTGGCTTGCTGCTTCCTCCGATGGGTTGAGGTTCTAATTACATGATAGAAATACCGCACTAGATAACATCGGGTTTTCCTCAGTGCCTCACACGGGGGTAGGTGGTGGCTGGGGGTGGGGGTGGGGCACATGTTTAAAAAAAAAATCACCACATGATCAATTCATAGGTAGAATTTTTTCCACTCTTCTCAGATACAGGCTTTACCAACCAGACTGCAAGCAAGCTGAAACGTCAAATTACCCACAAGCTAGAATTTTAGAGATTAAACAGATAGCTTATATATTTTAGTTTCTACCTAGAAATTTTTATTTGTATGAGAGAATATCAGCCTAAAAAAAATAAATCACTCCTGCTGTCAACTGAAGAAATCTCAGCAATTTTGAAAGGTGTGTGTCTTCATTTGGGAGCCCGCGTGATGAAGCGAAAGGACTTGCTAAGGATCACTTCCGGCAGGATGGCGCAGCCTAACCAGAAAAGCAAGGTCAAACAATGCAAGCTCCCGCGCGCACAGCCCTCCTCATCCTTCCACAGATCATCTTCCACTCCATCACAGCTCATTGCAAACAAACATGAGTTTCTACATGAAGAAGGAGTTGGTCCATGGCCACATGTGCCACACATCCCAGTGCCTTCAGATCAGCACCGAAGACACCCCCTGTTGAAAACAAAAAAAGTCACTTTTGAGTCACTGGGCACGGTGGTGTTAGCACTAAGCAGTAGGTGGCGCTGTGAATATACATTGATTCTGTTCTAGAATTGGGAGGAGGTGAAGTGGGATTCGTGAGATTTACCTTGTGGTTGCTCATGGTGAAGGCAGATGCCTGCTTGCTGAAGGCCTGCTGACAGGAATCTTTGTTTCCAACCTCTCAACAGCATTAGCTGTAGATTTGTTTTGGGGGTGGGGTGGAGAGCTTTCCTCCCTTGTGAGTTGTCTGTTCAAGGTGACAAACGTATGGCTATGGTTGGCTCCGTCCTTGGTCCCAGGAAGCCATTTCTTTACCTTTCAAGGGATGGTAGAGACTCAGAGGACATAGACTCGCTCTTAAAACCTTTGTGTGTTTTTTAGCCCAAGAAATGTATTCTGAATTTTTTTTTTATTTTTCACTTACTTATATGATCTTTACATTTAAAAATGAGCACAGTCAATTTTTCTAGAATTTGATTTAGTTTGAAATGCTAGACGGTTGAACGTTTTACTTCTTAGACAAAAATATCAAGAGGATAAGAGTGGTCTATTTCATGTCACTATTTATGGTTTTGGAATGAATAAGGTAAGCTGTGTCATCTCACACACACACACACACACTCCTCAAAGCCCTACAAACAACAGCCTCTGCATAATCCTTAATGAATTCAGGCCTTGATTATTTGCATTGGGTGCAAACCTGTACTGGCTGATCAGCACCTTGAGACACCTTATGTAAATTATGCAGAGAAAATTATATTCTGGTTTTTTTATTTAAAAAACTTAAAGATATCATTAAAACTATGTCTCACCAAATTCTTCCGATGAAAAAGAGCATAAATAATGAAATGGTATTCAAATTTACTCCTTTAAAAAAAACTGTTTGGTTTTCCAAATCAGGCCAAGAGAAGTTATACCTTCTAGAACCATGACATCATACATTATATGCAATGTTGACATCTGCTATCAACCCAATTAACTAGCTGCTGTTCAAATTGTGGTGAAAGTGCCCAGGGACTTCTTTTGTACTCTTATCAGTGGTTCAATAGCATACTGCCGGGCATGTGTGTATCCAGGCTTTGATCTAATGCACCGTCGGTTGTTGGCTCCAGCTCGAGAGACTGGAGTACACAAAGCTGGGCCTGCAGACCCTGGAGAACAGGACGCTGTTGATACAGTCAATATTTGCATGATGCAATGATAATGCCGTCTTTATGTTATATTCTGGTTTCACCAACACACATAGGAAGCTTCCTTTTCAAGAGTGTGCTGTGGGTTTTTAGGAATTCTTCTCCCTTCCCCCCCCCCC
>NC_034596.1:53007649-53025807 GCF_900095145.1 Mus pahari
GCATGCATGTGGGCGCATGTGCCTGTATGCACATTTCACAGTGTGCATGGAGCTGGGGACAATTTGCAGAAGTTGGTTCTCTTCCTCTCCTGTGTGGCTCCTGTGTGATGACCTGTGAACTCAAGTCATCGGGCTTGAGGACAAACACCAACTCAGAGGTCCTACCAGACCATCACTGCTGTTAGGTTCTGCTTTCTGTATAAACCTCAAGCTAGTGTTATCTTTCAACACCACTCAAAGGTTATATATAAGAATCATACTAATATTTGAATGTAAGCAACAGAAAGTAAAGTGAATTTCCCATCCAAAGTTGAAATTTTCTCTTTCATTTTTCTTATTTTACATTATTTTAGAAATTTGGGCCTTCACAATATTATTTTATATTTGTGGGGTAATTTTATATCTAGCACCCATTTCCAATCATATCTTATTATCTGAGATGGTCTTTCATTATGTAGTCATTTTTCAACTTAAGTTTTTAGCATATGAGCAGAAGCAGATAGTGATAAAACAAAGCAAAGCAGATCACCAGCCTGGTATCTCATTTAAAGTCAATCAACATTTATGGAGAAGCTTTCTGGGCCAAGCATTTTGAAGGTTACCGGAAGAAACAAACGTAAACAAGACACAGCTCTTACCTCTGGAAGCACATCCCTTGGGACACGAACGCCTTTCCGTTACGTAAGCAGCACCCAGAAATACCAGGCTGGAGAGAAAGTTCATTCTGATGTGTGTCCTGGGCAGATGGAAAAGGGGTTGGTTCTTTGTGCCAGAGTCTGGCAGGCTTAGAGAAAGTGGTGGCACAGGACATGCCTTCTTAGACGCACTCAAGCAACAAAAATACTGTGAGGAACAGGGGACAATCAGGACTTTCGGGGTAACTCGAGTATTGACATCTTATTAGGGAGGAAACTGAGACAGGAAAGCCTGCCTGTCGGCTGGTCACCTAGATCATATGGGACCTTGCAAACGCTTCGAGGGTTTTCCTTAAAATAATAAACACTACGGCACATAAAAACAGGATGACAAATCAGAGAAGCCCAAATCAAAGCTACAGAAGTTCTCCCCTTGGGCAGTGGCCCGACTTAGGCTTTTAGGATAAGGACGGTAGGTGGATATGAAAAGCCAGGCCTTGTTTAAAGTCAATCGTCACTTAATGGAGAAGCCTTGCTAGCTAGAATGACTGTTATCAAAACTTGAAGAAGAACAAAAGCTGGTAAGGATGATGGGGAAAGGGAACTTTTTTTACATGCGGTCGGTGGGAGCATAAATCAGTGCATCTGCTATAGAAGACAGGATGGCGTTCCATCGGAAAACTAAAATGATCTGGCTAACCTCTTCTTGGTATATAGCCAGGAGATAACTTGAACGAGATAACCGCATGCTTACATTTGAGATGCTATTCAAAGTAACAGAGATATAGACTCTACATGGTACCCATAGACGGATGAGTGGGTACACACACACGCACATGTACACACATACGCACATGTACACACACACAATGGGATATTCAGCCACAAAGCAGTATGGGATTTCTCATTTTCAGGAAAGTAGATTGAACTAAAGGGCATCGTGGTGGTGAGCAGAGTAAGACAAAATACAGAAAGGCAAATATTACATGTCCCTTCCTATGTGAACATTTTAAAATAAGTTAACCTCAAATTTAAAGAAGGATTCTTGATAAATTAGGGTGCCAGCATGGAGGTTGAATAGAAAGACAAATAGACATTGTGAGTATATAGAAATATCATAGTTAACACAACTAATTGTACAATTGATATGTATTATATGAATAAAATAGGAAGGCTATGGTCAGATCTGTCATTTGGGAAGGCATTGCAACAACAGGGTGAAGAACAAGGTAGATGAATTAGATTAGACTGGGAGACTATAAAAGAAGCCAGATAAAGCTAATTGTTCTTAACTTTTTGAAAATCATAATGCTCCTACACATACAGTCTTTGTATGTAGCACTAGGCGGCCATAGGTCTCTCGAGGTCACCTCTGGCTTCATGAGAGTGTGGATGTCAGAGCCTCTTCAACAGGCAATGGGAATGTGAGTAATGCATTAGCAGTGGGGACAGAATATTTATCCAGCAGAGGAAGTCTGAGGGGTTCAAAGAAAAGTGTGGGCTGTGGAGACAGTCTGGCCAATAACTTCGCATGCTTGACAACTGGAGCTCAACTCCTAGAATCCACATTTTAAAGGGCCAGATGTGGTGGTGAGTATCTGTAATCCCAGCACCACGGAGCCAGATGTGGTGGCACCAATTTAATATCTTTCTGCTATTGTCCCCCCACCCCTGCTACATACATCAAATCATTGTTTGTCTGTCTATACTGTTCACTTATCTCAACGTGGAGATTTCTTAATTGGATAATTTCTAATATTTTTTTGAGATTTATTTATTCATATTACGTATATGAGTACACTATTGCTCTTTTCAGACACAATAAAGAGAACATTAAATTCCGTTATAGATGGTTGTGAGCCACCATGTGGTTGCAGGGAATTGAACTTAGGACCTCTAGAAGAGCAATCAGTGCTCTTAACCGCTGAGCCATCTCTCCAGCCATCTAATAATTTTTCTAAGAGTGATATTTAATTACATTAGTACCTAGAAATCATAAGAGAAGTTTAATTGTCTAGATTTTGTTTTTCTTTAATTTTGAATAGAGAAAGATAGTAGGAGTTTTTATTATTTTTTTTCTGTTGTCTTCTGAAGGAATTTTTTTTTAATTAAAGAAGTCATAAGGTGGCCATGTTGGCGTCATTTTTCTATCCAGCTCACTCTAAAGAGAGACAATCTGCTAGCAGAAAAGCCTCAGAGCTCATCTAATGACCAGACTGACACATTTTACCGAAAGCTTAGTCTCATCTTGCTCGCCACCTGTGGACTGTGGAACACAGACTCTAGATCACCGCCATCATCAACTCGCCATTCCTGGTTTGGCTCGAGTGTCTCGGCCTCAAAAATCCGGAGCTAATCATATGAAGATGTCACAAAGAGGAATGGCTCCACAGGAAGCAAATGCCTGAAGTTCTATCTTATTTAGAAGTGTTGAATGCTAGTGTTCTGGTCTCCTTTCTTCCATTTGGTCCCCACAATGTTTCTCAGCATTTTCCTCAGAAGAAAGAATGCTACCAAATAAAATAGATATAATGTAATTCATTCTTGCCTTAGTTTGTAAGTTAATAAAGTTTACAGAAGAGCAAGCTGACCTCTTAGCAAACATTTTTAATATTATTTAAAGGGAAGCAATCCCATGTGCAGGGGTAGCGAGCTTTGACCACAGTTCTTATATTTGCTACCAAGAGCTTAACACGCTTACAGCTGTGTACTGCAATTTCTGAGAGAATGGAATAGTCTCTGGATGAAAATGACTGCTGGGCCAGAAATGTTTAGAATTTCAGTTTTAAAGAGAAAACCTACCTCAGTGTTTGTCTCTATTTTGATCTAAATCAACAGTAATTTGTTAAGGCTTTAGAATGCGACTTAATCCCTATCCGGTTTCCAAGAAAGGGTGAACATACAATGAAATGATTAACAAGGCAAGCCGCAATTAAACACTGCGGACTGCTGGGCAGACCCAGCAAATGCTAAGGGTGCAGCAAACAGATCTCACCCTGCCTAGGAAACTCAACACTATTGAAGCAGGGAGGAGCCCCGCTCCCTCAGGAGGTCTATGTGTGGATGGGTTTCCCCCCCAAAGCGTTACCAAGTTGATGATCTATTTTTTTCCTGGGACTTGAGCAAACAGTTGAAAGAGACAGCTCTTCTGGACCCATATCTTGGCTAAAGATCTGCCTGAGGAAAACTGTTCCATCTACTAAAAAGGCCAGGATCTGAAACATTTCGGTCTCTTTCTCAGTTCAAGCTAAGAAGCAGTCCCTTGAAGTGGCAGCTTAGTGTAAGAACATAGGGTCTGGAATAAGACAGCATAGCCCTGTGGGCAACATTGTTACTGACTGTAATGAGTCGCTCAACATTGGTTTTTCCTTATCTGTATCGATAAAAACATCATGGTTTTGGTGTTAGAATAAAATGAGGTAACAGGCAGAGTGTTGAACATACTGCCTAGTACGCTGTACATGCTCAATAAACATTGGCAGTTATTAATATTACCATTGTTTTATTTGTATTATATTTAATATAAATAAATGAACATATTTATTTCATTATATTTATATGACACTTATTTATATGTTATACTATTATATTATTTTTAGATGGGGTTTTGTGTAGCTCAAGCTAGCCTGGAACTTGCTATGCAACTTGTATGTAACTATGTATTCTTGATCCTCCTGCCTCTACCTTCAGAGTGCTCAGTTTATAGCTCTGTGCTGCAATGCCCAGTGCTGCTGCTATTGTTAAAGCAATAAAAATGCAAACATTTTCTCTCTGAGCAACAACTGCCCATCGTGTGTCTAGAATATGCCAAACTGTCCAAGTACTAGAAATAAAAAATAATAAAAATAATAAAAAATAATAAAAGCCTTATTCAGTAGCTGAGATTAGAGCTTTCATCCGTTTCCTAATGATGGCTGGTTCTGTTTTCTGGCTTTCATTTTTTGTTGTGGTTGGGTGCAGGTTTCCCGGCTTGTTTTCAGTTTTGTGTATTGTTGTTGCTTAGGTTTTAAAGTAGAAGTCATCCTCCATGTGTCTTGGTAGTAGCCAACGTCCTCATCCTCCACTGGAGCTGCCTGCCTTAGATTCTATCCCAAGAACCTGGGTACTGGCAGGAAGTGGAGGGGCAGGAACAGCGGCCTCGAGATCCACTCAGCATGAATCCCTCCGTGTACCTTCCTGCTGGGCTGTATGCCTAGTACACATCACACCCTACGTGAGGCCCTTCACGAAATGCTGTCACAAGCATCTTCTCATGTGATGTAACTGACCATTCATGAGGATGTTGGGTTTATGCCCATTTCATGGATGCAGAAAGTACCACACAAGAGAAACTGCAAGATAAGGGGGACAATGCCCGTCTACAAGCTTGCAGTAAGGAAGACAGGTTATATATTATTGTGGTGAAGAGGGGACTTAACACAAAGATCCAGGTAGAGGATCTGAACTCTCATCCTTTGGATTCAGATCCTCTTTACTGACTGGATGGCCTTAGATGAGTTATTCCACCTCTCTAGACTGAGTTCATCATCTGCAAATTGAACTTTAACTCTTCTTTTTAAAAAAATTTGTTATCGGTTCTTTGTGAATTTCACATCATATGTCCCAACCCCACTCATTTTCCCCTCCCCTCATACCCACCCTTCACCCTAGCAACCTCCCTTGCAACAGAGGAAAAAAATCCCATTGTGGAAGCTGTAGTGTGTCACAGTGTGTCCCATAGTACACCTTCTGTCCACACTTCTTTGCTTGCAAATGTTCAATGCAATGAGTCATTGGTCTGGTATGAGGCCTCTTCTGCTACTGTATAGATACTGGAACCTCACTGGGACTCCTCTCAGATACCCTGTTATTGCCCTGTGCCATGGAGATCCTGAAGTTCTGGATCTGTAGGACCAGACCCTTCACACACTCCAGCAGTTGGTCGATGGGATAGATGTTGGGATTGGCTAACTCAAAGTCCTGGGTCTGGGCCTGTGGGGTATCTGAGCTAGTCAGTCCCATGGCTCTCCCACACACATGCCCTCAGAAACCCCCACAACCAGGGCCAGCTCTACCCTGCTGCCCAGGGAAGGTACAGGGCCCACTCTCCCAAGCATTGTAGTCGGTGATGGACATGATCAGTTCTCCCACTCTCATGACCCTGGGTTTAGATCTCCTGCCTGCCAGAGATGGTGAGAGAGGAGGGAGGAGAGGAGATATCTCTCCCTCATCCTCATCTGTGCCACTGCCCAGCAGACAAGAGGCAAGGCCAGCTCTCCTACACTCATGCCCTTAGGGCTGGCTCACCCACAACTTCCACATTCAGAGCCACCTCTACTGTGGTGCAAAGCCTGATCTTCAAAATGCTGCAGCAGGTGAGGGGCAGGGCCAGCTCTCCTGCTCTTAAGACCATTCCTTATCCTCATCTAACTCTCGCACCTGCCACTGTTGGTGAAGGCAAAAGGGAGGGGAGGAGGGGATCCCGCCCTCATCACCATGTAGCAAACAAGAGGTGGGGCTGACTCCTATGGC
This sequence comes from Mus pahari, assembly GCF_900095145.1. Lineage (NCBI taxonomy): Eukaryota > Metazoa > Chordata > Mammalia > Rodentia > Muridae > Mus > Mus pahari. The sequence goes on from NC_034596.1 coordinate 53,013,796, forward strand.
CAGCTCACTGTGCTGCCCAGGCAAGATTCAGGACCCACCCCACGCGCCCACAAGGTGCTAGCACTCTCACCAGTACTAGAGATGTCTAGGGGGGAGTCATCTCTTCTACTCTCATGCCCCCAGTGCCAGCTCTCCCATGATGCCCTGGTGAGGGGTAGAGCCAGTTCTGTACAGCCCTCAGAAATCAACATGTCCTCCAGCAGCAGCGAGGTCCAGGGATATCTGCCTGGCCTTTGGTGGTAACAGACTCTTGCTGGGCCACAGACCCAGATGTGGTCCCTGGTGGCAGCACAGGCCAGGACCCCATCCACCCACCCATGATCTCAGGTGGGACCGCCGGCTACTCACATCAGGCTGACCCTCACTATCTTCGTGTCTGCAGTTCTGCCTCTCTTCATTGTGCCCACATCCTCCTGTTTCTCTTTCTCTCCCACGTCTCCTCTTAGAGGCACCTGGAGTCTCTGAGTGTCTGGGGTCATCTCAGGAGTGCTATGTCCTTCTTCTGCATTATGGCACAGTGCAGGGGTCATCTCGGGGGTGGTCTGTCTTCCCAGGCCCGGGGAGCGCCCACTGGTGGTCGTCTCAGGTAGCTCCCCATTCAGGCCCTATGGTGTTGGTCTGGTGGTCATCTTGGGCTCACTTCTCATCCAGCTCTCTTAACTGGCCTCCTTCGAGAGTCGCCTGCCTGTGGCTCACTCCCCACTCAGGGTCCTTACCTAGTTGAGATTCTTCTAGTCTCCAGCTTGCTCCCTGTCCTGGGAGCTGTCTGGGCCTGAGCAGCACTGGACCCGTGTGTGTTGGCTTCGTGGTTGTCTCAGGCTCCCTTCTTTTCAGGGAGTGTTAGGCTACGCATCATTCAGAGGCTCACAGGTCAGAACACTGAGGGTAGACATAGCCTCTCTCCTCTCGGCCACCTACTGACGCACATGTGACACAATAGCCACACCTGTAATGCCTCTAGGGACCTGGACATGGATTCTTAAAAGACAACACTTTACAGTGCATCACTCAGCTAGGCAGACCAGCTGACTGCCACATTTTCAAAACTCAAACGCTAGTGTATTTTAATTATGTTTGGTAGATAACTACGGCAATCGACTTGAATCCATAAAATACAGGGGTAGGGTCAGTATTTAAAACATGGCCACTATGGTCCCTTCTCGTAGGTTGTTTTCCTTAGCCTGGATGGATGCTGAGGACGTGATTCTGTCTCTTTCCAGCAGGTTCTGCAGTTCTGCTTTCTTCAGTACCCCTGGCAGCTTTGGGGTCTGAGCATACACACCCCTTCTGAGAAAAAAAAAAAAAAAGCAAAAACAAAAACAAAAACAAAAACAAAAAATTCTCTGAAGCAGAAGCAGGGTAGACTGTGGGCCAGGGAATTGTCTAGGCTTTCTATTAATCTCTGAAGACGAGAGATAATCCCTTCACAAATATGGGGATGGGGGCTTCTCTGTGGATGGCAAATAATAAACAATGAGGGTTTTCTTTTTTTTAATCCTGTTTCTTCTCTCAGCCCTCCTGTCTGCAGTCCTCAGCAATAACTTAGCCCTTGTCTTCCTCTCTGGGGGATGTAAATGGAATGACCTTAATTCTTGCTTTGTTTGCACTCTCTCTTCTAAGATGCTGCAGTGAAGTCCAAGACAAACAGTAGATTAACAGTGGTACCTTTTATATGGCTGATTCGTTTCAAAAAGTATGCCGAAAGGAAACAAAACCCAAAGGGGGAGAAAGCTGTGGAGCGAGAGGAGAAGAGAAGCTTATGCCGGGGCGTTAGAAACAGCCCTTTCCTTCGTGGGCTCACAGATACCAAGCTTCTGGGACAGTGTTTCCTTGTGTGAAGGCTTTGCCAGGCTGGAATTTATGGTATTAAGCAGGTGACTGGAAAGTATTTCTAAACCAATATTATTTCACTGCCTAATTTGGGGCTAAGAAGAGAGTTATACTGGGGATGTATTCAGAAAACATTTGATCGTGGCTCATCTGCCACTCCGTATAGTAGAGTCTATCAAGTGGCTGACAGTCTCCAAATCAGAATTCCAAGGGTGCTGTCCTGTGGAGTCATTAAGAGGGGCACAGCTTCTTAGAATCTCCTTCAGCGCCTCTGGATTTAAAGGAATTTACAGGGAAACTTCCAAGACACCTTAGCTATATCCAAATGAAAGCCGAAGCATTATAGTTTGGCAGGGCTGAAAGTCTCTGAAAGGGGAAAAAAAACTGTATGAAGCTACAGAGAAAAAAAATGTCTGGGCATTAGCTTCTATTTCCTTTAAGGGATGGGAGAGTGCTCTGAGATTGTTCCATTCAATTTAAAGTTAAATACAAATGTGAAAGGCTGGGGTACGTTAATAAGATGATCCACCTGCTTATAATAATAGGATAATTCACATCCTCATTGTCAGAGCGCTGAGGCTCCCGACCAGGTCAGTCATTAAACTCAATGTGTCTCATTCTTTGGTGCCGTTTCACTTAGATTCTCCGCACCACTTGTCTGCCCTTCTTTTCCACTGTGCACCTATCTTGCAAATTTAGTTCCATTAGGTGGATACTTGCATCATTATGAAGCCTGATTCCATCATTTTCAGAGTGCCAAGCCATTTAAATACAGTGCAGCCCTTGGCCATATTTAGTCCAAACATTTACACACATCCAAGCTTATTCTTAATCTTTGTAAATAGGATGCAGAGCTTATTTTTAAATTACCTCTTCATTCATGCTCCATAAAAGCATCAAGAGACACCATCCATTGGATTTAAAATCTGGTCCTCAGGTGCTGTTTCCAATTCCTGGCATTGCCGTTAACTCCTAGCTCCAGCATTTCTCTGCGTGACAGTCTCATGTCAGGGCCAAGAAGGTAAAACAGAAACAGCCATTTTGTATCTCTCCAAGAGTTACACACTACATGGCAGTGCACTGTGGTTCTTGCTTTCTCAATACAAGGTGCTTTTAGAGAAGGGCCCCCAGCAAAGTAACATCCGTAAGAAACGGGGGGTGCTTGAAATGAACCCATTTGCTTAACAAAATCTGAGGCACAAGTTATTTCTTCTCCCACACCAATTAGAAGTGCATCTATTGGAGGAGTCTTCTGTTAGTATACTATCATGAGCTTTGCTGTGACTGGAGTATTGTAGCTCATATTGGAGCATCTCAACCGTCCAGGATGGCCTAGGGTCTCCTTGGACCATTGAGGTAGCCGCTCCACAAATTTCTTTTCCTTTCTATTAGCACACTGCTCTATTAGGTCTCTAGTCTTTGGGTCATAGGACAAGGTTCCCTAAAGAAACCAGTGCCTGAACCTACTTGCTACCCATCCTGAGCAGAGACAGACACCATGAAATCCCCCTCGTTGGTTTTTAAAGGATGCGGATCAAATTGCTTTTTAAACCTTTTACTTAATAAAGCAGATAACTACTCTCCCTTTGGCTTAAACCTATCTTGTCTCACTGTGTACTGGAAAAAGGGGTGGGGGTGGGGGTGGAGGAGAGAGAGAGAGAGAGAGAGAGAGAGAGAGAGAGAGAGAGAGAGAGAGAGAGAGAGTAAAAGAGAAGGCCAATGGAGGCCTGCCGGAGAGTGTGTAGACTCCTCAAGTGGTCACAACTGTGTGATTGTCCTGGGTACACGTCTTTGATAGGCTGCCATTTGTCCCCACTCACCTAGAGAGCTTGTAGATAGCCTGAGAGGTTTGTGTGTGTGTGTGTGTGTGTGTGCGTTTTTTAACAAATTTTCAAAAGTTGCCATGGGGAGAGAATAGCGAGAAAGCTCTTCAAAAAAGAAAATTATTTTCACAGCATCATCACAAGAAAAACACCAGTGCCATAGATATCTCTGAAGGTCAACTGTAATCTGAACTAATTGGGAGGAAAGGGGAGAGCTCTCTGCTTGCTCACCTCCTGTAATGGGCCCTGGAGAAGTGATCGGTAGCCAAACACTTCCTGCAATGAGTGGTTTGGACACTCTAGGCAAAAAGGATGACTTCTCCAAACTGCTTCTTGTTCAGTGTCACTGAGAGAGGTCACCGTCTGCCTTCATCCACGTGCCACTTCTGATCACTGGGTAGATTCTCTTACAGAAGTTATCTCCTGTCACAGAACATCCATCTCCCCTGACCCCCCCTCCCCCCAGCGTAAGAGGGGACTTGGAGGCAAGAAGATGGTCTCGAATCCTTGAGATCACAGCCAAAGAACGTTATTTATAGGCTGTGACTGCAAATCAACGCCAATCTGGGTGAAGGGACTACATTAAGCCAATAACAGACAACAAGCCTGTGACTGTTTTGTACGATGATGAAATTGGCCGAAGCCCCACTGCTGTGAAGAGGATGGGAGCATGATCCGGGTGGAGCTGGCTCTGCTCTGTGAAGAGCGTCTGTTGTGATTGCTAGCTGCTTTCCACAGATCCTTGCTGAATATTATGCCATTAAACAGTGTGAAAGAAAATCAAAATATATGTTTACTGGGTACTAAATAGTAAGTGCCTTTCAAATGCTCTTTAATGGACAGACTTTAGGGTCCTTGTAGAGCACCCTCACAATCCAAGAGCAGCATGCTCCTCTCTGTAACCTGCCTCGAGGGGCTGAAGGAGTACCGGCTGTGAATTGTAACCGCCTTGCAACTCTGGTCCCTTAAAGGCGTCCCCGTCTTTAGAGAGTGGAAATGCTTTCAGCCGTACGTATTGGTCTATAGTTTTAATGGCAAAACTGGTGATCTCTCACAGTCATATTTTCTCAGAAACTGAGCGACAGTCAATGTGCAGTTTAACATAATAGATAGACACACCTCTTCAGGGACCCAGGGAGGGAGTTTATGTTTGCAGGGGGGGGTTATATGGGTCTATTTTTAGACCCATATATAAGGGTCTAACCACGACAAAAGACTTGTGGTGTGAAATACAGAAATGCTCAAATACATTTATACATGTGCAGTTTCAGAACTTCTCTGAACACGGTGCCTTAAAGGTGCCATGACACTGGACAGCTATGATCTTCTTCATAGGAAGATCAGAACGAAAGTGAAACCATTGTGAATTTCCATATCTCAGAGGGTGATCACAAGTCAGTAGCAGAAAAAAAAGAATAGGTGATGTCACGGTTGAAATTAAGGGATGAATGATTAAATGTCTGGAAAAACCTAATAGTGAATCTGTACCTCATTTCTTCTTCAGTGAGAGCTCAAGAGGTAAGAGAAAGACTTTAAAGACGCCATCAAACAGCAGAAAAATGCATGGGAGCATCCTTTTTATTGTAGGTGCAAAAAGAAGAGACAAAAGCCACAAATATAAAAGGAAGCACTGCTATGACTCTATCGAAGTCAGATCTTTGGCCTAGAAGGAACTCAAGACATTCAAGAGACAGATGACCAATTGGAAAAACTACTTGCAGCTTACAACACAGTCAAAATGTACAATTTCCAAAACATAAAAATTAACACCCCTCAAGAAATAAGAATAAAATATCTATAAAAAGGATTAACTTAAAAATTGACTCTACAGGTCAAAAAGTGACATTTGACATCACTAACAATGAGCTTAAATAATGACACAGTACTGTTTCTTGCTATCAGATCAGCAAAATTTCAAGAGTTTAATTTACCCATTGTGGGTAAGAATGGGAAAGAGGAGCTGTCTACAGCGCTGAGGGGGGCGTGTGGATTGGGATAAACCTCCATAGAAGGGGATTTAACAATTTTCATCAAAATTACAAATGCAAATATACTCTTTAACCTAGATATTTCAGTTCTGGGATTTTATCTTTCACATATTTTTGCATATATAAGACACAGAAATTACACATGTTTATTTGTAAAAGGGAAATATGGAGGACAGCCCAAATAGCCATCAGTGGTGGCTTTAGGGATTAAAGAAACTACAGTGCACCCACGTGATGGAGTGCTATACTGTTGTAAAAGGAAGAAGTGAAAACAGAAAGACGGGTGTGCTCTGGTACAAAATTGCAATCAAATATAATGTTACTGAGGAGCCCCCAGCCACGTGGATAGTATGATGTCAAGTACATGAAAAAAGCAAACTAAGTGTCTCTCTGTCAGCGTTTTCAAGTCTCACACAGGGAAACTGGGGAAACCTACAGAGACAAACGAACAAATAAAACCCCCAAGCGATCGTTCTGCATGGAGAAGAGAAAACTGGAGGGACAGGTTTTAAACAAGGAAAGAAATATTTTCACTGGAAACCTTTTTTAATCCTTTCTATTTTCAAATAAAAATTTTACTACCTGTTATCTGCCGAAAACTTTGCAGCACTTAGTTAATTAAATTAAATAGCTAAATAAATATATCGTTCTAAATTTTAGAAAAAAAATGTTTATGGTGAAAAATTATACTAAGACTAATGCAAATAATTACTGATTAGGAAGGGTGTGTCTAATGAAGCTGTGCTAGGAGTGATTTAGTGTAGTGTTTACCAGAGCCATTATTAATTATCCTTAGGTATGCGCTCATCATCTATGGGTATTACAGACTTCCATTTCCTAATTCTAAAAATCAGGAAAGTTGGTAAATAAAGGGTTGTGCTTGTATTATTTATCTTCCAAAAGACTTCTGTCACTTGAATAAAAATCCCTTGTAGTTAGCTCTCAAATTAAAAAGAAAATCATCTCTACATCCCCATAACACTATGTCGTCACCCAAGGACAATTTGCCCAACACCTAATTCTAATTCTGGTTCGATCTGGACGTCTAACAGGATATCTTCAGATTAAACAGGATGTAAGGTTAAGGTGGTACAGCCTCCCGAGTCCAAGAGTCTACGTGACAATTGTATAGTTAAAAACTATATTTACTCTAAATTGCAAAATGGTGGGTATTGCATGAGATGTTTAAGTTGCAGCGATTGTTCTAGTAACAAATGCAATACCCTGCAACATTTTTCATACATTACCGAGTTCATCATTAGTGCCATTTTGCCTCTTTATAATAATGTGCACTTCCCTTTAGAAAAAGCTTGGTTATTTCTTTGGTTGGGCCTATTTGCTCCTTTTTTATGTGAGATTTTTTTTCAATACTATGAAATGATGCAGAGCAAAAAAGGTCCATCCACTTCACTTGTGTTGCCTCCTGCGTTACCTAAACCACAACAGAACAATGACAGACAACAGAGCCTTTCTCCTCTCTAACAATTCAGTCACCATGACAACCAGCAGAAGAACGTTGGGCCAGAAAAAAAAGCATTGAGCTTGAGGGACTAGACTAATCAAAAAATGGAATAACGCGGCAACAATTACACTGATGAGTGAGAGAGGAGCCGCAGATGCATTCAGACACCTATGGCACCGCGGGCTCCATGCATTCAGTGTTCTCGTGTTTAGTGGCTTGTGTTTTTGAGAGCAGGTAAATAGATAAGATCGAATTGTGTAACAGAATGTCAGTGCTCTAGTTAAATAGAAAATTCCTTTCCCTTGGCCGTGCTACTTCAGGCACATTGAAGAGGGTTTAGGGGAGATGAGATTTTGAAGTGAAATGTGTAATAGATACAATGTGACGGCCGCAAGGCAACGCTATTTAGTTTTAAAAAAGTAAACTAGGGTTTTTTCGCCCCTCCCCCTTTCTCAAATATATAGGCACAAATAAAAGGGAAGGCGTCGTGGGTGAGTAGCTGACATGATCTTAAAGATCCAGCTTTACGTCAGAAATATATGGGATTCACATTCCTTAGCCCATTCCTGGGGTCTATTGATTTCTGTAGACAAAATCGAGCATTACCATTTTACCCAGGGTAACCCTGATGTCTGGAGAAAGTGACTGTGTCACGATTGATCGACTGATTAGTGCCGGCCGAGATAACATGAGTGTGCTACCCCCACCTCCTACCTCCCCAGCTGCCCCAATGTACCCCTTCGGAAGTCTTTCTTCATTTTTGAGGGATTTTTTCTGTTGGCACCATCTTGACTCCAGATGAGGGTAGTTGAGCCTTAAGCAAGTTTCGTACACACTGCCTTCTGCCTCAAGATGTCCAATTTTCTTCTCACTTGTTTTGCATTTTACCTATCTAGTGTACGTGAACGCATGTGCATCTGTGAGGAAGCAGAAGTGCACATGGAACACAGCACGTGTCCTTCTCCTTCCACCATGAGGTCCCAAGCATTGCGCTCAGGCCCTTGGGCAGTGGCCCTTTAACCCACCAAACCATCCCACCAGCCCCTTCTCTCACTTCTTTATATGTTCTGCTTCATTAACTTGGTGGACATTTTAGTGAATTTAGTTTTTAGCCACAGGCTTTTCAAAGGCAAATCCATTTTTCGGTCCTTTCAACAGAAATATTTAGTTAAAATTGCATTATTAACTTGTGAACGTCAACTGATAACCTTCTCTGGAGAAAATAGGAAGATGACATAAAGGTCTGAATCATAGTCCTCGCCTCCTCGCCTCCTCGCCTCCTCGCCTCCACTGAGGAGGAATGAGGCCTAACCTGGTCTGTTGCCCTGTCAGGATTTTCTGTGTTCAGATGGAGCCTTCTGCCTCCAATCTGCAGGGTGTACCCATGACCCTAGCTGTTAGTACACAATACTGACTCTCACGGTTTAGTTTCTTATTCTAGTTGTTGTTACTTCCCTGTAACTCTGTTTATAGAGTAAGATGCTTTTATACTTTAGGTTGTCATTTTTAAAAATGTGGGGATGGGACAGGAGAGATGGCTCAGCGGTTAAGAGCACTGACTGCTCTTCCGGAGGTCCTGAGTTCAGTCTCCAGCAACCACAGGGTGGGTCACAGCTATCTGTAATGGGATACTCTCTTCTGGTGTGTCTGAGGACAGCTACAGGGTATTCATATACATAAAATAAAAAAATAATTCTTTTCTTTAAAATGTGGGGAGAGTTACCAGGAAGAAGAGGCAACAAAGTGCCATGACTTAGGCCCCATTGGAAGGGTTTGTTGATGGTGAAATTTTTATATAAATGAGTGAAAGTTTTTCTTTGTTTTGATCTTGATCTAAGACCAAAAGCTTTGGGCTAGAAATCTTACAATATGACAATGACTCTAAACCAGCAATTCTCATCCTGTGGCTTGCGACCCTTATGGGGTCCCATATCAGATATTTGTTATTACCATTCATCACAGGATCAAAATTACAGTTGTGAAGGAGCGATGGAACAATTTTATGGTCAGGGGTCACCACAACAGGAAGGACTTTATTAAAGAGTTGCAGCATTGGGAAGGTTATTTTTCCTGGATTGATTTTTCTTAGATGATGAACAGCATGGTAAAAATGGTGATAACCAAAAGTCACACAGCATGGTAAAAATGGTGATAACCAAAAGTCACACATGTTCAGATAAAACGAGCTCATCAGTACAAGCTAAAAGACAACCCCCCTCCCCCCGAGAAAAAAGCCATAAAGTGGCCATGAAGGGCGGGCAAGATGGTTGAGCAGGAAAAAAAGCGTCTGCTGCCTATGTCATCTAAGTCATGCTCTTGGGCCCACTTGTGGAGGAGAGGGCAGAGGAGAGCCTATTAACTAGACATCTTCTGACCATCGACATGTACACTGTGTTGTGTGCATACACACACACACACACACACACACACACACATACATACGTACATATGCACTCATGCAACTGTATGTAAATATAATTGAGTTTTTAAAAGATTTAAGCTTTAAAAAAAGAGCATGTCCAGGAGGCAGAGGCAGGCGNAAAAAAAAAAAAAAAAAAAAAAAAAAAAAAAGCAAGTTTAGCTCTGAGCTCCAAATGCTGGGCGGGGAGGCCCTGTGGATTATACAGCCCTCCTTGACTTCAGAAGAGTCATGCTAACTATCTTTTCCTGACCCTTTGCTCTTCAAGGTGGGGGTAGGGGGGGTCATGGACTGCGAAGTGATGGGTGGGAGGTGGTCAATGCAAAGCCACAGGAAGCTGGCATCAAAAGGTTGGGACTGCAGTCCTTGCGGAACATCTGGCCTCCCGCCTTCCAGTGAGGCCCATTTTGAGTCATGAGGGGAAGACTGAAGACAGGGAAGGGCAAAGTACGAGTCCTCCAGGGCACACAGAGGCGACCTAAGTTCCTAAAGGAGCTACCATGGCTTCTTTGGAGATCATTTAAAAGGGGGCTTCAATCTGCCTGAAATATTTGTTTATCCTAAAGATCTTCTTGCTTGCGTGGCACAGAACTGGCGACAGGGTTCCAGAAACAGGCTCCGTAGGTGCAGTGTACTTCCCTCCCTGAAGAACACAGGGGAGTTGCGCCAGGGTTTGTATTTATTCAAAATACAAATGAAAATCAAGAGGTCTTCTATGAGATCTTTGTGCAAAGGCGAGAAAACAGGTAAATCAGCTTTGGGGAAGATAAACAGTGATACCTTGAGTAGCTCTACACTTCACCAGAGCCAAGTCCTTTATTTTAGCTGACATAAGCATGGCCATTCTTTCCATGCCTGCCTCGGATATTTTATTTTACCAAGAAGAAAATCTGCTTATCGGTTTTAACACCCTCCTCTGGGTTGCCAGATACAAGGCCACAGAACCTGGAAGAAATTTATCTTTTAAATATTTCTATTATGCTCCGTGACAGTGCTGTCACCACTAAGGACTTTTCTAGTATGTTTTCCCCTCCCTATGGATGAAACAGGAATCAAAAGGGACTTTCCGCTCTGCCTCAGGAGAACAGTCCAGGCATGCAAACACTGAGCCTGGCATTGTCTGGACCTCTGGAGGTGCTTTAGGGAACCGGTGGCTCCGTGCACACGCATCAAGGCGAGAGTCATTATTATACTCCAGGAAATGCACTGCAGGATGACTGTCTGAGGCTCCCAATCTGAGTTTGTTCCTCTCCAGTTCTCCCTCTATTTCCCAGGAGTGGTCCCACACATTCTAGAATGTGTCTGAAAGGAAGGGATTCACTGAGAGCGCAGACATGGGAAGACAATTAGTGAGTTAAACTTCCCCCACCCACACCTTCATTGTCGAATGAGCAAGGCTGTCCAGTGACAGGTGTCTCGGGTTCCTGTCACTGCCCGTGCTCTCCTCCTGCCTGGACTCCTGCAAGAACCATTATTCCTTCATTTCTTCAGCACATTGTAGGTGGGCTTGTGCTATAGGCTGGTGGTCACCTAAAAATGTTAAGGACGAGTAAAGAAAAGCTAAAGCTCCCATACAGAATATGGGAAAGTAACTAGTGAACGTGTTAGATGGCATTTAAAAAAAATTAAGTTGGGGCAAGAGTAAGCCATTTGAAACTCAGGGTACCTCTGTCACACTGCTAAGTCTCCTAACCACAGCCCATGTCTGATTTGTGCAAGCGCTGTGGTCCAGTGGCATAAGGTTTAATTTGTCACATTTTAGCGGGGTAATCATAGACATATTATTTAACCTCTGCAGCCCTGATGCTTTACCTCTATAATGAGAGCTCTAGTAGCAAGCCCCTCATAGGCTGTGAGGCCTGCATGGGACTGCATGTGGGAAGCCTTTAACACAGTGCTCAGAGTAAGGCAGATGCTCAGAGAATATGCAATGTTATTGTTTTCACTGTGGCTTTCTTCCATCCTGAAGGGCCTGAGGAACTATTTGCTTTCATCCAATATTGGTGACTCTTTACTTCTTTCCTTCGCTTGTTTGGCTCCTCAGACTATGAGAGATTTTTTTTTTTTACTTTTGTTTTTATGTTGGCTTGGTTTGGTTTGGTCTGATATAAGGTTGAACATGTCTCCAGAAACAGAATGAGGAGTTGACCTCAGAAGTGCAGGCATGGCCTCCCACACTAGCCAACGATAGAAAGGAGAACTGTAAATACAGAGGCCCAATTCTATAATTAACAAACAGATTCGATGAAGACATGTTTCCCATCCTCTCTGCAAGCCATTGCCTGGGATTTTTTTGTTTTGTTTTGTTTTGTTTTTATTGTTATTTTCTTTATTTACATTTCAAATGCTATCCCAAAAGTTCCCTATACCCCTCCCCCCGCCCCTGCTCCCCTACCCACCCATTCCCACTACTTGGCCCAGGCCTTCCCTTGTGCTGGGTCATATAAAGTTTGCAAGACCAAGGGGCCTCTATTCCCAGTGATGGCCGAC
>NC_034596.1:53027757-53036475 GCF_900095145.1 Mus pahari
GAGAGAGAGAGAGAGAGAGAGAGAGAGAGAGAGGCAGGCCATGGGTTAGAGGAGAATACTGTAAACCATGAGATGAGGACTATCTAAAGCTCCTAGTATCTAGACAAAGAACAGGTATCTTTTAATTTTAGAGTAGGAGTGTTGTTCACACCTTATGTTGGACTCTCAGCCTCCAGAACTGAGGGGGCACACATCTAGTGATTTAACCTTTGTGGCTTGTGGTGACTTATCACAGCAACTAGAAAACCAACACAAGCATGTGCTTTGGGGATTGTGATTCATGATGACAAAGTGGTTTGTTTGGTTTTGTTTGTTTGTTTTCAGGGTCTGGGTGGGTTTTCATACACTTGTTTTCTAAGAGGTCTGAATTTAGTTAGCTTGTCTGGTTATATTTATTATCTTCCCAAACCCAATGAGGCATCAAGGGATTTTAAGATTCAGTCTTAAAAGACCCAGAGTCTCTAGCAGCTGGTGAGTTTGGGGGAAAGTCCAGTAACGAATGCAGTGAGTTCATTGTGCAGGTTTTGAAAAAGTCAACAATATTCACCAAGACCCTTTTTCTCTGGGCGTTCACCTTCTTGAAGGACCTGAAGCAAGGAACACCAAAGGCATGAGCAATAATTAACTACTGATTGTAATGCGGGGCCTCAATGTCTCATTTTGTTATCAGCGCTCCAAATCTCTGAGAGATTAAACATTTGATCAAGCATATTTCTGCAGCAGAAACTGCTGAAATGGCGTTTGAACTATTTCAGTCACGTAGCTGTATATTTGCTCTCTACCTAGAGAGATGGTATCCTGCACTCAGCTTATTTATTTATGTGCTTGAAGGATAAGTCTCCACATTTAATCACTCCATTTTTCCCCCCTAGGAACTGTTTGGCCAGTGCCTACTATGCGCTCTGAGCACTGAGACCCATGAGGAAAGTGTGAGGAGAGAGTCCAGCTGCCTCCAGCCAATCAAGCAGGCCAAATAATGTTCCTGATGAAGTGAGATGTGCCACCCAAGACACGCCTCTTTGCAGCTGATTCCCCAAAATTCAGATAGTATTTGTTCTCTCCCTTTACTTCTCTCCCTGAGGGGAAAAAAGAGAGTTTATACCAGGGGTTATAACCTCAAATAATTGTCCTCTGCCTGAGCAGTTCCCTGAGCCTTGGACTACACAGAAGTTCTTGGCATCTTTTGGACGTCCTGTAGAGACCTCGGACAACAATCACAAACAGAACTCTTTGCTTCTTGCCTAATATCTGGCCATCTTTTAGTATTCTCCTTCCAAAAACAGCAAAGATGGAAATGGAGGAGTTAATACCCTCCCTCCCTCACACACACACACACACACACACACACACACACTACACACACCATTATCTCTACACAATCACAAAGTTATGTCAGTGTTACCTTATTTTTCCCAATCTGTTTTTCTCCATCACTATTGCCAGTAACTTGGTCTGATGAGTATATGCAGTTTGATTACAGAGATGAGTTCACCTCACCCTTGTCTGTTCTGTTAACTAGAAACAAGTCATGAGCCTTACTCTACTCAAAGGACAGATTGCATAAGCACATAGCCAAAGGGCCCAACTCAGGAGTCCATTGTAGAATTCATCCTACCTTAGACCTCAAATCCAGCTTACTTACACAGAGACACATTCCCCAAACTTAAGAATTGGTTCTAATTCCATTATACAGGTCCACACAATGCTTCTTGCTGTTATTTATTATAGTTTTAAATAGTTATATGACAATCTCATTAATATACCTTAAAGGGTCTTTGCCTGTAGCATTAGATCTGGGATACTGCAGGGGTTTGAAACTATTTTTTAAATAAACTGATAGAAATGCCGTGAAATTATATAGTATTGGTCTACATTTCATTGTCTTGATCCCTTACCCAGATATCAGAGTAAAATCCCACTTTAAGGTACTTATTTATTCACTTATACTGAAGGAATGCTGCCCAAAGGAACTGGTGGGGCAGGGGATCTAAGCTGTTATCCCCCATCATAGAAAGAGGAAAATCATGATTTCCAAAGTCCTAAGGAAAATTGCATTCCAAGTTGACCACAAACATTAGAGGATATCAGAGCTAGACTGGTAGCCTGAACCACCAGTGAAAAGTCAAGAACTGTGTGGCTTTTCAGCTTGTTTTCTGCATAAGCTATCTTGCATTCTGTAAGTCTATGCTAAGTCACCGACAGAGGTCAAATGAGTTGACTGCATCTCATGTGGGAGTTCTGTCCAGACTTCGTTTTTCTCCATCACTATTGCCAGATACTTGGTACAATGCATGTGTACAATCTGAAGTTGTGTTTCGGCAACTTTAGAAAAGAAGCATTGCTTTGCTTACTTGTGAAGTGACTCCACGTGTTTTCACTGTTCTGAAAATAGGCTGGTCCCGTTGGGTAGCCTGGTGGGATGGAACGTTCCCGATCCACTGTGAGGGGTTTGTTTGGAGTTTCTGGCAGAGGAGCACAGTTACTCATGAGTCCGTGACCAAGGATCACTCCTACTCCACGGAGAAGGCCAAACTCTTCCACCGAGAGTCCATTTCCGGCAAGGACACATAATGAGTGCTAAGGAGAAAAGAGGCAGCTACCTGGACAGTCAGGCCAACTGACTTAATGTTGGTGACAGTGGAATGGCATATATCATACCAGATTGTCTAATTTACATCCCTAATCTGTGTAGTCACGGAGACTACAGTACCACCTCTATTACCAAATTCCTGTCCACTTAATTTGTTCTAGGCCTTCACTGGGACATGGATGATACCACCTTGACTTATAAGTATCTAATGCTTACCCTGTAAGAGTGGTTCTTAAATCTTAGCAGACATTAGAATCACCTCAGGGGTGTTAAATCAGAGTATTGGTCCCCACCCCACCCTGAGTGTTTGCTTCAGTCTGTCTGGTATGGAGCTGGAGATCCTAAGAGCCATGTGGCTGAGCTAGGGACAGCTAAGTTAGCACTTGTCTTCTTCCTATCTTGAAGATGCAGAAGTGAGAGTTAGGGATAAGTCACATGGCCAATGAGAAGTCAGGGTTAAGTCCAAGTCAGCTGACCTAAAGCCAAACCAAAAAAAAAAAAAAAAAAGCACAGTTTCCACATGCTTCTTCATAACCAGGACTGTGTTCAGGACTTCCCCATGCCACGACCCTTATCGCCCCTCTCCACCCTCCCTTTTCACTGAGTGGATATTTTGCTCCACCCACTTAGCTGTCCTGTCTCCATTCCTTCACCTCTCCTTTTGTTCAGCTTTTGCCATCATTTTCTATTGTTAAACTCTGTCCAAAAATCTCCTTCTCTGGGCGATTTTTTTAAAAATTGACTTCCTATAGTTCTAGAGCTGCTCATTGGCCTTTCTGGGCTGGTACTAAATGGGCCAGCATGTCTTGAAAAGTTGTTCTCAGCGTTTCCTTGGTGTATACAAGTGCTTTGTGACTATCCAAATCGACCAGAAGTCCTTTGAGACAGAGATTGAAGAGGTCGAAATTCCCACTGGTCCTCATTTCTCCCATCAACTTGTGGCTCATCAATTGCTTCCTATGAGCTACGCAGTGAGCTCACCCTATTGCCATCAACAAGAGGTCTGGTAGCTTTCATCAACCCTGCATTGCATAGGACCTACTAATTCTGAGATTGAACTGGGACAGGGTCATTTCATTCACATGGTGGGGAAATTCGAAATGAAAGAAGTTGAGGCATTCTGTGTTGGAGGGAGCAGGCTGGAGACGGTGGGGTTAAGAGAGGTTGGCTAAGGGTATGGAAGTAAAATTGACTCTGTGGTTGTATCTTTTTGAAAACATTTTTTTTTCTTTTGAAATGGAATTTTCTAGTGTAGCCCTGGCTGTCCTGGGACTTGCTCTGTGGACCAGGCTGGCCTCAAACTCAAAAATCCACATGCCTCTGCCTCAGAGTGCTGGGATTAAAAGCATGCATCTTCACTGCCCAGCTTCTCTTTGAAATTTTTAATGAAAGAAAAGAGTTCATTTCCAATAGTTTTACCTGAAATAAAATAAGTACCATTGTACTTTCTAAAGGCAAAGGCTGGATAACTGAGATCAAAGAGAGCGCCTTTCTGAAGTTATCCAACTTGGGCATTTGATGACTTTGAGTGGTACCATTGTTCCCAATTTGTGCATTAATTAACCTGTTAACCAATTCAAATGTTGAAAGTAAGTTCCTTGAACAATTATAACATTGTATATAAAGACATCCCTAATGTATATTATAGTGCCTATTCAAAGTGGTTACAAAGGCAGCCGATTCACAGCTCAATTAGCAATCGGTTACATTCATTAGAACTGGTATGGATGCTAAGCTAGGATGTTGAAAATGGATGTGCAATGGAAGAGTATAGTTTTCTACCCTTAAGCAACGATTCCACCAACCACAGAGGAATACATACCATCCAGAATCACAGTGTTGTGTGTTTCAGCTCCATTGTTTACCTGTCCTGCTCTCTGACTGGATCCATGAGACAACTCTCTCGTACCCCAGTGGTAGTGGGGAAAGTCAAAATTTCTGGGTCTTAGTGAGTGTGCCACCTACAGGGGATAACCAGAAAGCTCACTGTGGGATGGATGTCCAAGCAGTTCTCAGCATACAGGGACTGAAAAGAAGCTACTGGAAGATAAGTGGATAAGGCAATGAAGGGAATCCCTTGAAATGCTTTTTCCGTCTTTACTGTTGTCTTTCTGCTCCTTTCTCTCCATGGGTGTTTTTCTAGTCCAAACCCAAGTGGAGACACACACACACTCTATTTCGGCTACAGGTCATTTCTTCTCATTAACACATTCTTTCCTAGAACCCATCCTACCACCCAACTGAAAGGCAGCTCTTTGGGTTATTATCCTCCCTTTCCAACACTGAGGTAAGATGGCAAAAAACTCAGTGGTGAAGGAGGTGGGAAGTGGGAGGACCGCCTTAGAGAGGAACTGGGTGAGGAGGATGAACAGCTCCCTTTTCTCATCTTTGTCCTCAAATTATGGGAAATGAGACTGAATAAGGTTTCCCAATGGATTTTGATTTATACCATTTGAATAAATGTAAATATATTGAGACAGAATAAAACAGTAACTTTTTGAGGTAGGGTGAGGAGAGGAAATGGGGAAATGTATATCAAAGGAAGCAAAGTAGCAGATGTATAGATGAACACATCCAGAGATCTAATATACAAGAGAAGTCTAGTAACAAATGGTAGTGTATTGTAGCAAAGATTTTTTAAGGTATACACACACACATACACACGCACACATGTGTACACACACATGCACACACACATACATGGTACAAGTTGGACGGTGATGACTATGTTTGCTCACTTCACTGTAGTAATCAATTTATTATCTTTATGTATTAAGCAACCTTGAACAGTATGTGCTAAATGATACAGACAATGAGATTTATTTTTTAGACTCATTGTGATTTAGTTTTACAGACAAATCTATAAGCAAAGAATGATATTCAGATTTGCAAAGATTATGCCATTAACATCCAAGCATGTAATTCCAGAATTTGGGCCAAGACAAGAGGGTTGTGATGAATTCTAGACCAGTTTATGGGATAAGATGTGAAACCCCATAGTGGTGTATGCTTTTAATTTCAGCAATTGAGAGGTAGAGGCAGACAGATCTCCGATTTCAAGATTGATCTCGTCTACAGAGCAAGTTCCAAACAGCCAGGGCTACACAGAGAAACACCCATCTCAGAAAGCCAAAAACAAAAAAACCCCAAAACACATAAAACAAAACAACAACAACAAAACCCAAACAAACAAACAAGAAAAAAACCAGAGAGATGGTGCTGTTAATGATAAAGCCTAAAGCTAGCCATATTCTTCCTTAGTAGACATCAGTGACAAATGTAAAGCAAAACAGTCTAATTGAGTGAATTTTATGCACCAAAAGACCCTGGACACATCATTAGTAAGAGGAATTGGTAGGGGATGGGAAGAGGTGAACAGACTGACAGTGATGCTGTAACTTGCTGGCTAATGCTCCATATCCTAGTACTTGAGCCATGCAAGTGTGTGCATTTGTCAAGCACAGTGCACATGCCTGTGCATCCATGGTGGGTAAATGCTACTTTTAAAACTTGAACTACAATTAATGATGTTCTTATTCTACTAATAGCTATAGTTAACTCTTTGAAATGCTTCAAAAGACAAAATGGAGAGAGGTAGGTAATAAATTTGTGTATTGTAAGAAAAAGCATAGCAATTATATGATAGTAAAATCTAGATGTGGATAAATGGATGTCCATTGTAAAATCCTTTAAGCTTTGTAGTTGAACTTTTTCATGATGAAATAAGATCATTGTTGAGATATTTAGCATCATTCATCAGCTAATTACTATGATTTTGGAGTATCCTAATTATTTTGGTGACTGAATAAAACTGATGCTTTAATAAATCGCATGATAGCTTTTAATATTGTGTTTAAGAAACATCACCTGGCTTTGCATATTCCATGTATAAAGCCATTCTTTATGGAAATGGTGCCCGTCTTCCACAGGCAGAAGACGCTGGTTCTGAGATGAAGGAAAGCTGTGAATGCCCTCAGAGTACTGGCACATGATTGTCTGCCTTTGCTGCTATATTAATCGCATCCTAATTTTATCTGATTCAGTGAGTGCTGTCACTTTTTGTGTGGAGAAACTCTGGAGTGGTGAGATTTGAACTGAATGTTAGAGGATGAGTAAGAATTTACCAAGGCAGAAGGAAAGAGTCAAGTGTGGTGGGTGAATCTCGTGATGCCAGCCCTTGCGGAGACTGAGACAAGAAAATAGTGAATTTGAGGTCAATCTGTGGTCTCAAAAACAAAACAAAACAAAGATAAACAAACACAAAATAAAAGTGGAAGAGAATTCCAGTTTCTCCTTGTAACTTGTAGCTGTAGTTGGTTAATGTGCTCTAATTGCCGGTGGCAGCAGCGGTGGCAGCAGCGCAAATTCCTCGAAACCTGCCCCAATGATCTAGATTTTTGAAAGATGCACACACACACACACACACACACACACACACACACACACACACGTGTGTACACAGGCACACACACACACACACACATGCACACACACACACACACACACACACACNCACACACACACACACACACACACACACGCACACACGCACACGAACACGAAACCTTCTATTTAATATGCTTTAATCAGCTCAATGGCTGGGCCACTCCCAAACTTCCATGTTTCTAACAACACTCCTGAGTTATTACTTACTAAAATCTGTGTTCTGTTTTTTACTACCCTAGACTCAATGGGGGGCCCCTGGGGCAGCTCTTCCCCGGCTCTTACATGATTGGTATGCCTCTCTTCTTGCTGCTCTCAAGCCCGGATCTTACTCCTTTTGTACATAAGGCAATTCTAAATATTTTTTGCTTCCTCAGTTCCCTTGCCCAAGAAATCTAAAGTCCCGCCTCTGTCTATCTGTCCAGCCATTGGCCGCTGGAAACTGTATTTACCAATTAGAACCAATTGAACCACGGCATCTTACATGCGGGATTCTCGTTTGATTTTTGGGAGAACCCAATTAACTGAATACAAGCGTTAAGTCAAATCCACAACATCTCTTGGCTGTTTTAATTTTCTATTTAATTCATATAATTCAACATCAGAGTGAAGAAACACAAGAACTGAAATGTTCTATTTCACACATGTACCACAATGGACAAGGCTCAAGATAAAACCACTCCCCTAATTGTATACAGACCTCATAGTGACCTGCTTCGGGAACTTGGCCTGGACACAAAAGGAGTGCTTTACAAATAAGAATTAAATGATATATGTTCCATGCAAGGTACTTCGTATAATACTTAGCTTCTATTTCTTAGACTAGAGGCAGTTTTGTACCATCATTCATCATCGTCGTTGTCTTTCATCGTTGTCATCATCATCATTATCATCATCATCATCATCGCTAATAGCAGAAACAGCAACTACTCCATCTTCATCCCCTTGGCACTCATTTTTGCTGTTCAGGTGACTTCCGATGGCAAATATCTGGGACTCTCTGGTGACAGCTTTCTTTCTTGACTAATACTCTGGGTGTATATATATGGTAAGACAAGAGTCAAGGAGTAGACACTTTGATTTAGCCCAAGGAACATCCCTCGGCAAATGCTGGTTAGAGACACTGGCTGAAACATCACAAACCCCTTGGGCTTGGCCGGGATAAACCCAGGATGTCCTTAGACTGCATCCCAAAAGTTTGTAACAGGACTGCGCTCCTTTTGATCTCAGCACTGAGAGGCCAGCCTTACCCCCTTCCTTTTCCTGTCGCTCATCTTCACTCCTGCACAGAGCATGCAGGCATCACTGCCTACAGTTTCGTCTATGTAGCTCTAGGGCTATGGGCCTAGCAGAGAGAATCCAAGATTCAATCAAGTTGCATCAGCTCAAAGGTTAAGTTCCAGGATTCAGTGGAAATGTATCAGCTTGATTAGAAGTAAACTCTTATTTTACCTGGTGATAAATCTCAGTGTAAGAAATTTGGGGACAATGAGGAAAGTTGAATGTTCACCCACATTTGTCACACTGGAGAAGGGGGCGGGCCTATATAGTGATGAGGTGGACTGTTTGCTTTTTTAAACTTTTTTAAAAACCTCTCTCTCTCTCTCTCTCTCTCTCTCTCTCTCTCTCTCTCTCTCTCTCTCTCTCTCTCTCTGTGTGTGTGTGTGTGTGTGTGTGTGTGTGTG
>NC_034596.1:53037085-53040664 GCF_900095145.1 Mus pahari
GGTGTACACTGTTGTTTTGCTAAATGCCAAACCACTTTTTTAAAAAAAGATTTATTTATTTTTTGTGTATACAGTGTTCTGTCTGAACTTATGCCTGCAAACCAGAAGAGGGCATTGGATCCCATTACAGATGGTTGTGAGCCACCCTGTGGTTGCTAGGAGTTGAACTCAGAACCTCTGGAAGAGCAGACAGTGCTGTTAACCTCTGAGCCATTTCTCCAGCCCAGCCAAACCACCTTTTAAATATTATGTTTACACTCCTGGATTAGTGCTGCTCTCAACCTTAGAGGTGCTTCTTTTGACCGTGGGCAGTAATCAATGGAGAGGTTCACAGCATTAATAAGGGTCTATTGAGTCCTCGGCTCTATCCACCCCACATCACACCAACATTCATGGGAGATCTCAGAAGAGGAGGTGGAAAGACTGTAAGAGTCAAAGGACAGGGAGACATTCCTGAACCCTCCTTTGTTGCTGCCCTGCTCATAAAAGCCAAGTCCTGGGATTAGCTTTGGCGCCCACTAGTGGATGGATGGATAAAGGACACTGTGGTATGCACACACACAATGGTGTTATGTTCATATAATAAGAAAATTTTTAAAAAGTGCAAGAAAATGGATGGAATGGAGATGATCACGTTAAGCATAATAAACCAAATTCATAAAGTTAAATTCCGTGGGTTTTCTTTCATACATGGAAACTTAGGAAAGAACATCATTTGGTATAGTGTATGTTGAGGGACTCGGAAGAGGGCATGTGGGGGGGGGGGTTCAGAGAAAGGGAGAAAGTGTGGGTGATGGTAAGCAGATACAATAAAACTACCTTCTATCCTGAAAGTCGGGGGCTGGGGAGGTGGCTCGGCCAGTGAAATGGCTGCTGCCCAATCCTGAGGACCTGAGTTTGACTCTCCAGCAACAGCATAAAAAGCCACGTGTGGATATGTAGGAGTTGATCAGACAGGCAGGTCCCTCAGGAGCACCGACCAGCCAGTCTAGCCAACAGGTTAGCACCAGGTTCAGAGAGACCCTATCTCCAAGAAACAATGAACAGTGATAAAAACAAGTCCTATGATGTGGTGGTCTGGCCTCTACACACATATGCACATATGTGCACACAGACTGATAAATGTGCATATACATATATACTACATGTGCACACAATTACACAAATAATACTAATAAAAAGTTTTAAAGAGATTTCACTTTTGTTTTAATACAGACAGAGGGAGGAGAGGAAGAGGGGGGAAGGAGTGTATGTGACAATTACCTCTAGGAGAATGGACAGAGCCCCTAGTAACCAAGAAGGGCTCGAGAGGAGCCATAGGATCTACATATACTAGCCCTTTATCTTCGGCAAAGTGCTGGCTTCAGAGGCATTTCCTATGGTTTCCATGCATGTCCTGTTTCTACAAAAGCAGTTCCTGAAATGTGGCTATTTCACATTTGACCTTGTGCAAAAGCAACGAGGGCAGGCAAGCCGTGCCCTGTGGGAATGCTAGAAAGGCCCCAGAATCGAGCAAGTAAGAGAGAGCAATCATTCACTCCTTGGCCCTCGTGCTCACCCAGATCCAGCAGCCGCCAAAGTGAGGGCAGGCGATGGTCCTCGGGTGGGGAAAGATGATGCGGAAAATGGAAACAGCCTGAATCACGCTGCTAAGCTGAATCCTGAAGTACTGGCAAGAGCGCATTGTGTAGGGAGGCTTGAAAGCAAGACGATGTGCAGGCTGAGTCACGGTCAGCACCTTCAAGTACAAGAGGGTGAGACAGTGTGTGGGAGTGAGCAGAATCCGTTCCCTGGGTGATAAATGGGGTAACAAAAGAGTAGGAGGAACTTGGAGCTTGGAATCCTCTTGTGCTGTCTAAGACTCCCATTGTGATGAAACATTATGATTTGGAGCCTAATTGCTTTGAGTTTGGGTATTTGTATTTATTCTGATTTCAGGTTCATTCAGGTTTACCTTCCTGCCTTAGTGACTCTTCAGACATAGCAATTATTTGGTGCCTTTCACTTAAGTGACATATTGTCATACTCTATACTTTTTCCCGGACAAAGGTCATGGCAGGCTAGGTGTTCTGAAATACCACCCCCACGCTTTGTTCTCCACCACGTTCTGATTTTAAAGTCTGTGAAAGGCTCAAACTGGTTTGTTTGCAGCGTCAGCACTTAAAACCATCACGCAACTGCGGCATTTTAGTGGATGACATTACAAAATAAATTGTCCCAGATTGGCTATCCTCTGCTAAAGTCTTCTCTTCCTGGATTGGTCCTTCTTTCTCTGATACAAATGCTCCTTGCTTGCTCTGAGGCTGGAATTCAGTAAGTGCTCGGGATAAATGAGCAAATATGAACATCGCTCGTGGGTAACACGGGGTTTTCTGAGATGGCTTGATTCCCCCACACTTTCTACAAGCATGGAGATGGGTGACTGCATGGAGTCCCCTGAGATCCGGGAATGCAAATGGGAGCATAAGACTTGCCTTGTATTTTCAAGGCACTGGCCTTGAAAAATCGCCAAGAAACAGCTAAAGACATAAGTCAGGAGCAGTGTACAGATATATGGAGACTGTACACATATTGATGGAGTTTGAGGGTGTTTTATGATAAACTTAATCTTTTTGGTATGTGTTGGGGTTAATTAAGAGCTCCCTTTTAATATTTCACACCTCTAGAAAAGGCCTTAATATAAATCCATCTCAGGTATTGGTTCACACAAGGAACAAGAGCATAAAACTCCATAAGTTAAGTACAGGAGATTTCAGAAATAACTTGGAAAGAAAACATGCTTTTAAAAAAAAAGCCAGAAATAATAGTTGATTTCACAATTATGGGCTTCCAAAAAGATCTTGAAACTTATTTTTTTTTAAACCTCACTTCTATTTTTATTTGTAATTGCTGTTCATGTCTCCCCTAGGTAAACAATATTGTTTTTCTTTCTGTTTCTCTAATAAAATATTATAGCTGACCAGTTGGTGGAGCAAGCACAATTCGACAGCTCTCGATGGCTATCAGCATCTGTGCAGGTACTGGCAATATAGTTAGGACCTAGGAAGAGATTTGCTGTCCTAAGGAACAACCAAGCTGAGAACAAACTTAGCAACAATGACACAGGCAGAATCACGCTGTCACCCAGCTCACTGTGATTAAAGTAATCCCACTTGTCGGGGAGTCCCTTCTTAGCACCCCTCAAAGATGCAGGCCGCATCTGGACAGAGCCACACCTTGGTGGGTTTAGGAAGAGAGGAGAAGGGTCATCCCTAGGACTCACAGTCCTGGCTGTGTGCCACTTATGCAATTATAATGTTCAGTGGCTGTAGTACTTTATAAGGACTCGCAGTGCAAGAGTGCATGTAATTACTAGTGTCTTTGACTTAAGCAGCTGACCTAGAGAGACAGCATTTGGAAAAAAAACAATTTGCTCACCTCAGATTTCCACAAAAAGCATGGTTGGCTTAATGTGTATTAACGTCTTTAAATTTCTCCCACCGAATCATTGTGGCTACTTTTTTTTTTTTAATGTTTTTTTTTTTTTTAATTTTAGAGACAGGGTTTCTCTGTATAGCCCTGGCTGTCCTAGAACTCACT
>NC_034596.1:53040714-53085985 GCF_900095145.1 Mus pahari
AGTGCTGGGATTAAAGGCGTGTGCCACCACGCCCGGCATGGCTACTTTTATTTAATGAGAAAGCATAACTTTCATCTATGATATTTTAAATGTAAACTGGAGAAATCAGTAGAGTTATGATTATA
Organism: Mus pahari; assembly: GCF_900095145.1. Classification (NCBI taxonomy): domain Eukaryota; kingdom Metazoa; phylum Chordata; class Mammalia; order Rodentia; family Muridae; genus Mus; species Mus pahari. The sequence goes on from NC_034596.1 coordinate 53,040,840, forward strand.
TTAAAATTTTCCTTTTCTTGCCCACTGCAAACCTTATCATTGCATACAGATAGATGAAAGATGATCAAGTATTACAAAATGCCAACACTTTCTTTTTTTAATTGTTTTTATTTTCTTAAAAAATAAAACTACATTTTTTAAATAAAATGTTTGCTACTAGAAAAAAATCTTATTAGGGATGTAGATTAGGGTTTGCATGTGGGTAACATGTATAAGACTAAACTTAATTCCTAACACTTAAAACACATACAGAAACACACAAATCTACACTTAACACATTATTTAGAACAGTGGGAATTAATGCCAATGAACTTAAAATGCACACAAACATAATCTGAGCCATAAGGCCATAAAGATTTCAGCATTGCTTTTACAGGAATTTGTATTTTATGAATTATACCAAGTGACTAATTTTATGGATAGGCTTTTTGCTCAATCCAAATATATACATGAGAAATATTTATAAAATGCCTTAAAATAATATGGAAACTACGCTTAGCCAAGCTACCCAGGCTCTGGTTCTAGAGCCTCTTTTACTCTCTGTCTGTGTTACTGAGTACTGTCTTAAAGCTGTCTACACACACCCTTATCCAGATACTGATCAATAGTGTGTGTGTGTGTGTGTGTGTGTGTGTGTATCTCCCGGATACTGATATATAAAACTAAGCATCCATTCTTAGCTGAAATCACGAGCTAATCTGTACACAATGATACATTTATATTGTTTGATAAACTGGGCAGCACAAGTTAGAGGAAGTTAGATGGCTTCCCTTTAGACATTGTTTTTATTGATTAAATTTGTTCTTTGACAGTTTTATACATATGTAGTGCATTGTTTACAGACCCTGTTGTTTCCTCTCTTTCCCAGTCTTGTTGTTACTTCCCCACTTTCTATAGGTCTCTTTCCCACACCCTGATCTTTTGATTTGTTCTGTGACCCACTGAATGTCTCTAAAGCTAGCTTTGAAAAAAATAATAATACTGTGTTCTGTGCACTTTCCTAGACAATGAAGTGTATGTTTGTGTGTGCGGGGGGGGGGGGTATCAAGATGGGCTTGTCTTGTAGTCTTGGTTGTCCTGAAACTCAATTTGTAGACCAGGCTGGCCTCAAAACCAGAGATCTGCCTGCCTCTGCCTCCCGAGTGCTGGGATTAAAGGCATTAAAGGCATTAAAGGTGTGTTCTGACAAAAGCCTTGGCTTCAAGGTGAGTTCTGAGGTGTCTGTGAGAGCCAAAACAAACGACTTGAAGTCAAATTGTGGGTCCAAGCTGGCATCCTGTGCTCTGCTGGACACAGCTTTGCAGCCTGCTGTCTCCCTGTTCTGCTTTCTCTGGAGATCTCTAGGTAGCTCTGTGTTCTGCTTGAGACAGTTCTCCAAGCAATTCTTGCTTGCCGTTCTAAAGCCTTTTTCTGGAGAGCTCATCTTCTGCAGATCATAAGGCCAGTCTTTTATCTTACACATCAATTCAGTCATTTACTGCAGGTTTCCTTTTGATTATCCTATGAATCAGCATCTGCTAACCCAGCCCCTTGATTCTTACAAGCAAAGCACACATTTTTTTTTTTTAACATTTCGAAAGAATTCAGGGATCTGTCTGCCTCTATTAAACACAGATGGTAAGCTAGCTGGATGGGACCCCTGTCCTGAAGTTACCATTTCTACCACACCTGGGCCTAACCTTGCTGTGTCCCAGGTTGACCTTGAACTCAGGAATCTGCCTGCCTTAGTATCTTACTGACAAGCTGGCTCTTAGTGCAGCTGCCTTTGCTCCTTTAGATTCATGAAACCCCTCGTAGTTCATATTGCATCCTTATTTTTGCATAGTTGATAAATTATGTATCAAACTCATGTTTTTAGAGTTCTTCTCCACAGCCTTAAGGGCTGTCCTGAAGGTCCCAATGTTCACCATTTTGCTAAGACATTAGCCACACCTTTGCCTCCTGGACTCATGCTGTCTGATTATCATGGAGTCATTACTGTTAACAGGGAGGACGTTCCTTGGAAGAACGTGAACATATGTACATTATTATACAAGCAAGTCATTATACAAGCTCATGGCAGTCATTAACACTCATGGAGGCCCACATCCATTGGCCCTGTCCTGGGGCAGGAATTATGTCATTCTGTCCCCACCAAGACCATGCCAGACTTGGCAGCAATGATGGTTAGTTTAAAAGGTGGGCAAAATAGATGCTAATGGACTTTGATTTTGATAATTAATAAATGCTGTCTGTTCTGGCTTCTCCTGGTTCCCTGTCTAGGACTACGTAATGCCAATAACTCTCCCTTCACAGATCCCTCGTGTGTCTTTTCAGCATAGGTCAAGGACTTCCTTTCCACCCACATTAGACAGTTATACACATATAACAAATGTCACTGATGGGGTCTTTTAGATAAGCCCGTGGAAAGGTGTTCCAACTGTCACAGTGAGCATCCCCATTTGGCTGGAGGAAGCAAGATCAGCCATCACCCTAATTCCATGTCAGTGAGGGTTGCTTCACAGGGGGAAAGGACAAGAGGAGGAGGTAGGAACTGGCCAGGCAGCTTGGGTGGAGAACAGGGGGAAGGAAAGTAATCGGCTTCTTTGCTTGCTGAAAGCCGTAAATGGCCTCAGATCCCTTGGCAGCCTCATCCTTGCCAGAAGCCAGAGATGATCAAAGAACAATAGAGCTCTGACTTAGGTGGAGGCCTAACATTGGTGGGCAGGTCAATCACCTGGTCAGTGGAAGTGACCCCTCAAGAAGGATGTACCACCCTTAGGAAGGTGGGTTCGTCTTACACCTATGCCAAAGAAATAAGAGAAATAATTATTCCTTAAATAAAATACTGTTATTTTTCTTCTCAGAATTCCTACTCCACTGTCTCACTTACCCACAGGCCACCATTGCAGAAAACCTTAAGACCCAGTTTTTAGCATAAAAAGAGATTTATTAGCCCCAGAGGGACAGAAGGCAAAGACAAAGACGGGAGATGAGGGATGAGGGAGGATGGAGAAGGAAGAGGGGAGAGGAAGGGGGGGCAGGGATAAAGGGAATAGACCTTGGCGGCTAGCTTTAGGAACATAATCTGTAATCTAATGGTTTTTAGCAAGGTAGAGGGAATTGCGGAGAAGGCCTGACAGTGCCACATGCTCTAGTGGACTAGTGTCCCTTCAACATGTCAGGAAGTTTGCTAAGTTTGCTATCTCCATGGGGGAAAAAATGCAACTTTTCTGTTTTTCTTCTTTTGACCTTTTCTTTTGGATAATGGCCAGAACCAAAGTATGCTTTTTCTACTATTCTTGGCTTCCCACTTTCTTCCTAAAGCTCTACTCTCCTGCCTGCTACTGTGTGGTGGTGCTGCACACTGGTGCCTCAAGTTGCATGGCTTCCTTTCCTTCTCTTCCATTTTCCTCTGTGCAGCTGCCAAAAGTTGAAGCTCGCCTGCCCCGGGAGTTTTCCTTTTAAACACTAATAATATTGCCCTCAAGGGGGAAAAAAGAGGAAAGATACAATATTTGAATGTTGAAAGTAATTACCAAAAAAAGGGGGTGGGGGTCTAGGGCAGTCTTTCAGTGTGAAAGCACAAGCTTGGCCCGTGTAAGGATGGGAGAGAGCAGAGAAAACAGGACAGACAGCAATGAGTGAGATGTCCCGGTAACAAGGATAAAGAGTCAGCCGAAGGAACCGTGTGAAATGGCACGTCTCTTTCACTGGAAGACATCTGCGATCTTGGCAAATGTAGTTTTGGTGGAACAGGGCACAAAAGAACAATTAGATGGGTCAGAAATGGTGAGGACTTTGGAAGACTGATCCTTCTCCAGAAGCAATTAGAAAACTGGCAAAAAGTTGTCAAGAACCAACTCTTCCGGAGGTCTGGAAATTAACCAAAAAGATTTTCAATTGCCTCAAGAGTCTCTCTTTAAGAAAAAATGGCTGAGTCTATGAGCTTCCTGTTCTCTCAGACACATTAGTAGCATTGACTATCAGGAGAAGGCTGCCCAGAAGCCACTGCTGGAGAGAACAGGGTGTGGGGCTTCCTTCTCAGAGAAGGGGGGACTGCCCTTGCTTGACTTGACTGGCAGTCCGTGAAAATCCACACTTGGAGTTGACTCAAATCTCACTGAGTGCTGTCACCCTCAAGGAGCATTTCTGGAAATAAGTACTGACCATTGCTCAACGCTGTAGTGGCTTGGATGACAATTACAGAGCAAATACAAAGCTGACTAAAACTAGGAGGGAGATTTGAAGACCTCTGACATAGTCCCTAGAATCTAGAAACCTAGCCACATGTTCAGGGCTGTGTGTATAACCAGCAGTGACTGGGGAAAAAAGCTATAAAGTCTCATATCTGGCAGGCAGTGAAGTTCTGCTTGAGCAGGTAGTGGAGGCTAAGGCCAAATGGTGAGACTGATTACTGAAGGCATGCCTTCACACACACACACACACACACACACACACATACATGCATGAATGCATGCACGCACATGCCAATGCATACAAAGGCTGCCATACTGACTAACTCTGAAGAACTTATACACTAACAATTTATTTTAGTGGCCATAGATGATAAAGAGTATAGGCTTTACAACATTACTTCAGGAAATTCACTAAACAATAGTGATATAACTGAGACCAAAATGCCCTTTGTAGTTTGGCCCCTAGGTTGCTTGTGTCTTCACTGTAGTTTTGAGGCCCCTTAGTACAAAAGTTCACTCATATTTTCACATATTCAATTATTATTTTAAAATGCTTGCCCTTCAGCAAGTTTCTACTCGTTTAGAATTTGGTCCAAATCATATTTTGCCAAACCTCACCTACTGGCCTTCGTCCATTGATAAGAGAGAGCCCTGGGTGTGCCTAGTGCTTAGGGAATGTAGAGCATCTGATTCTCTGGAACTACAGTTACAGGTGTTTATGGAACTGGTGGTTATGGAACTCTATGGAGTAGTGGGGATTGAACCCTTGTCAACTGCAAGAGCAGCCAGTGCTCTTAAACTCTGACCCGTCTCTCCAGAGGTAAGATCCCAAGCTATAAAAGTCCTGTGAGGCTCTTGGATCCTGAGACCACTTTCCACAGTGCTGATTGATATCACCCGAACATAAACCATCCGTTCTGGAAAGCTGACTCGAGGGTATGCTCTAACTAGCAAAACATGAACCGGAAGTAGACAGCATGGCATTAGAGAACCAGCCATACACATTTGGATCATTTAAGCAGAATCAAGTCTAAGTGACCGATGGAAATGTAACGCCTGAAATAAATAAGATATATAAAACACTTCTGGAAAAATCAGCTTAACATAATTCTGGGTCTAAAGCCGAAACAACTCAAAGTTTTTGCATTACATTTTGGGTCCAGTATCAAGTTTTAATTGTATTTGGTTTAAAATACATGTGTAAGACAAAAATATGTGACATAAAAATACTGAACAAAGTTTTAGACTGCAATATACTTATAAAATAAGTCAGTAGTCTATTTTAAAACATTTAATTAGGTATGCCATATTTTGAAAGTATAAAAATGGTCTAACATTTGAAAATAGATAGATGTTGTTTACATGAGCAGGCTGGTGAAGTAAAATAGGGTCCTGTCAAAAGAGTGAGACAAAATTATCAATCTGCCAGAAATGGAAATAACTGGGAACCTGGGAATCAAATACTTTATATGATGCAAACTATCCCTTTTAAGATAAGCCATGATAAATTGCATAGAAATGTTTTTCATTAAGGGTAAGGGCCTGAAAATGTCTAAGTACTAACACCACTGACCATTTGGGATGGTGTTCAATATATGGCTGCTGATTCTGGGAAACGCACTTGGAAGCCAGAGGCCACTCAAGCCTCAGATGCCAGCAGCCCAAGGCGACCTCTTTGTTACAACCTTGAGGGAAGCCTGAATTCACACCACTCAGCCAGTCTCTCCTCAGGAATGGAGCTAATGTGTTTGTCATTTGTTGTTCTCACTTGCCACATCTTAGGATAAATTCTTATCCACTCATATTCAAGTAATGAACTTTATTCCAGAAGATTCTAATCAATCAACATCATTGATTATGAGATGACTCATAAAGTGAATTGTGACAGAAATGGAGGCAAAATGTTTTTGAATATTTTATGATACAGTCATGAAAATGTGTTGAGCAAAAAAATCTCTAAGAAGATCAAAGAGTATCTTACTGATCTTAGAACCAGTAAAAAACAATTTTAAAATATTCAAATATTGAAACAATGGAAGAAATCATCATGAGATGTCTTGATGCACAATGACTGGAACTTCCACTCATGAATATTGTAAATATGAAGTGGCAGAGTCAGTTTGAATGAAGCCTGACTGCTGTTTAAAAACATATACCTCCTACCTTAGATCTAGAACTTTTGGACTAAAGGCATTATCTGAAAGAAATAAGCTTTATGCTCACAAAGTATCTTGTATAAGAATATTCATAGCTGCTCTATGCAAAGTACTTAAAAACTGCTTATCTGTGGGGAAATGGATACATTGTTGCATTATAAAGCACAATAGAAACCTGCAATAAGAAGAAGCAATCAATGCACACGTGAAAAGATACATCTCAAAACACGTTATGCTACAAGAAATAAGCCTTGCACAGAGTAGTAGACTTCTGTGGCCCAGGATTCCAAGTTCAAGGCCAGGCAGGACCCAGTGGAAAGCAACCCTGGTGCTTTCTGGGCTTGCTGCTAATGTTCTAATCATTATAGAAGTGTCAGACATACATTAGAAAAAGAGTGTATGTTCACAAGACTTTCACAATTCCTTATATGTAAATCTTACCTGGAAAGCACATGTTAATATTGAGCTCCAGTTAAAACAATGAACTCTCAAATATTTAGGGTGAAGTATAAGTGGCAACTGCAGTTTGAAATACATGAAAGAGAAACTTGATTAATACATGACTGGAGAGACAAGAACTGATTGGTTATTCACTAAAGTTGGCAAACACTGCCAGGCAGTAATGATAGAAGCTAAGGCAGTGAACCATTTTAGGGTCAAATGACCCTTTCACAAGGGTCACCTAGGATCATCAGAAAACACAGATATTTCCATTATGATCAACACAGAAGCAAGACTAGAATTATGAAGTAGTAATGAAAATAATTTTATGGTTGGGGGTCATCACAACATGAGGAACTATATTAAAGGAAAAACTGCATTAGGAAGGTTGAGATCCACTGTTTTAAGTGGTGCCTACGTGGCTATTTACCACAAAATTCAACTTTATTGTAGGTTTTAAAAAATAACACATTTGGGAAGCTGTTTTTAAAGAAATTCTTTCAGATTCCTGGAAAACAATTTTGAAAATCAGGATAAAATGTAGAATATTTAATATAATAGTTTGTAGACACTGTGTGAGAGAATATCAAAGAACCCCATTTATCTTGGAGTGCTATTGTAACATGTAATGTTTTATTTTCATTTTTATATTTTCTAAGCTTTCTCCAATAGATGTGAGTGGATATTATTATAATAAAAATGTACTTTGTCATGCAAGATTTTAAAGGAGGCTGATTTTAACTTGGGCTATAGATGGACTATGCATGCTAGGGAGTAGTAATATTTCTAACAAACAACTATTCAAGCTCAAAGACCACAGAGATGAGATTTTAAATCAGGTATTGCGGTGTTTATGGTAGCCTCTTGTGTTATAAAATCTATTCCAGTGTTTCTTCTCCCAAGTGTGGGTCTTGTTGGTGCCGCATTTGCCTCAAGAACTGAGAAGCCGGGTATTTCTAGACACTTTACATTAAAGAGATGCACAGAGATAGTTCAAGTGCGTTTTCCTGGCCTCCACCTGGACGGAGTGTTGATGCCAGAAAATTCCCCAGGATGACGCTTGAAGCAATGGAAAAGTTGGTTCCCTTCGTTCCTGCTCCGTGAGAGCCTCTCATTCCTGACTATGGTACTCCCTTGCGTGCGTGCGTGCGTGCGTGCATTTTATAGGCTTTTTTCCCTGCCAATTAGGAATTTATCTTTAGTGATACTCATTAGTCCTACTGTCTCTTTTTTTGGTCTTAATTTCACTCATAGTGGAGGAGAAAACTGGAGTTTGGAGAAATTAGGTGGGAAAGCAAGGGTTAGAATTGCTGACACCAGCTCTTTGGGTTTAACACAGGTGAGAACAAAATTTCCCAGATTTCTGTTCAAATAAGTTCCAGTCGAACTAATAAAGCTAGCTAATATTAGAGGAAGAAGGAGGAGNAGGAGGAGGAGGAGGAGGAGGAGGAGGAGGAGGAGGAGGAGGAGGAGGAGGAAAATCTAATTAGCTGGCTGAATGTATTAAAAGCTTTTAAAAGTTTCAGACGCTGTAAATTTCCTGGGCAGCCTGCATTTCTGCTGGTGACAAAATATGAATTGACATTCTTCTCACAGATGACAGCTTGAAGAAAGAACTTGGGATCTGGCATTTGGGATTCGTGCTGCATTTGACAGGGGCTTTGGTTTAAGATATCCTATACCATTCACAAAGGTAAACCAACCATGAGAACTTCGAGCGATTGTTCAAATCAGATAATAGTTCAATGAACACATCACTCTTTTGTAATCTCCTAATGAAGAGCTTCATAATGGGATGGAAATATTAATATATTTCAATAGTCCCAATACTTTAACAAAACATTTCAAAACTAGTCCCAACACAGATGAGGATTTTTTTTTCTTTTTTGTGCCTTTGAAGGTACAAAGATTGTCTAATGTAGCCCTACTAAGGGGAGAAACTCCTCTATTTTTTTGAGTCAAGGGCCCCTCATGTTTAAGCCCTGGGTTAAGAGACCAGGTTCGGTGATTGTAGCAATTAGGATATTTACTGCTTCCGCAAGTTTTGGGGTAACCGTAGCCTTGCTTAGCACTGCAGAGAAAATCTTCTTCGTAGTAATCTGCATGCTTATTTCTTCAAGAAACAAAAAAATTTGCATTTCCACATTTCCAGGCTGCCTCCAAAATTCTGCATGTGACTCTTGGCTGGCATAAGGTGAAGGTTAGCTACTGAGTGCTCTATCCACTGAGAAGAGGACTCCCCCAGTCCAAAATGCTAGGCTTCATAAACCCTCCTGACCCTTTGAATTCCCTTCCCCTAAATTCTCTTCTAACCCTATCTAGAGTTGCCTGAAATCATTCATGGGGAGGGTTAGTTCTTAAGCATCGCTTGTGTTAAAATGAAATGCCACTAAACATGGATCTAAAGCCATGTTCAGTGCAGAATGAGGGTGTTCTTCAGATTCCTTTATGGACAATGGCGGCTGAGCAGAACGCTAAGGTCTCTCTGGGAAAGCCGTAAGGAAAAGAGATTTCCCCAAGTGGGAGCTCGAAACATGGATACCTTTGGGATCCAGCATTCTCTCTGGCCAGCCTAGATCTTAAGCACTAAATGCTCTCCATACCTATCATGAAATCTTACCCACTTAGCTGATAAACATTGCTGATCAAAAGCTACATCACATTTGTGTGTGCCCAACTTTTCCCTATCTTGACCAAATACAGGAAATGAATCACTTTGCAAAGCACACGGAGACCAGCTAAAGCAATCTGCAGCTTGCATAACTCTTCCCAGCGCTGTGTACTCAGCAAGGACTTGGAGAGCAGCCTCATTCCTCTTCTTTCCAACTGAACACACCCGTTTTTTTTTTTCCCCCCCTTGGGAGACTTGGGGTCTTTGATTTTGCAACCTCCTGTTTTGAAACAGGCAGAAAAGATTAGTGTTTTATTTTGTGTGGTTTTTTTTTTTTTTTTCCCTCGTGATTTGTTCCTGTGATATACTGGGACAGACTTAAATGGAGTATAGAGAATTCCTTTTTTTTTTTTTTTGTCTACATTCACACTTATAAACTCCATTTCATCTTCAGTTGGTGACACGGGTAATCCTATTTTTAGTATAGGGTTAAAAACAGAACCAAAAACCTTAAAAGATGGGAGAAAGCTGAGCTTCCTCAATCACTCAGCAAGCTATTGTCCACACTGAGAGCTAGTCTCCTGCTTCAGACACTCAGTCTCATTCTTGTTTACTACATTGTACCAACTGGGGAGACTCATGATGCCTTCTATCTCTGAAGCTGTTTTGAAAGCATCCAAAGCAAGCAGGTATATTATTTTTGCTAAGAGATGATATGATGTTCTCTCTAACTATACTTATCATTGAATTCAAGTACAGGATCTTTATAAAGTCTCTATGCCACTTCCAAACTTAACTTCAAAAGCATACGAGGTAGAGGTGATAGTAAACTGTAAATGGAATTTAAAGGCAAATTCAATTTTCTCCTTAGAGCTGTCGTGAACTTCAATTCTGCTGGCCATATTTCATTTGTCACAGGAACCGAAATGAGTACATATTGTGTGCAATTGTGTAATGTAGTTGTCCTAAAATTTAATACATTTACTTTTGAGTGCCATTTACAGATTGTTTCTCTTACACGCACAACCAGAGTTATTAAAGTTTAAAAGTGCACAAGGCCCTTACGAAGACCATTCATAGCTCAAGTACAGAGCACAGGAATTCTGGCTAAATTACCTCCTCTTGCTGACAGCTTATTCTCTTTCATTTTAGATGGGCTAAAAATCAAGAGAACTGTATGCTTCGTTTCATCAAAAAAAGACAAAATCTTAAACTCTAGCATTGAGTGATGAACGGGTGCACAAAGAGTTCGGCTGAATTTTAAAGTGATTCTATGTTTAAAATACATAAATAATATCAGGAAACAATTATAATGATGAGGAGAAAAAGAAGTTGAGTAATTAGAAAGCTGGTCATCTGGTGTAAGTGTGCCACCAGCAACTATCCATTTAGATTCTCTTGTGTCGCCAAAGTGTGTGAAAGCAGATGTCATAGTTCCTGAACACTCCTATCTCACAGTGCTTAAAAACCCTTGCCTGGCTTTCTAAAAAAGCTCTCGAGTACTGTCCTACTGGCTCACCAGATACTGGTCCTGGGGTCAAGCTGTAAAATACTATTTGCTAGTACAAAGGGTGCAGCCAGCCAGGAAGAGCTCATTATCAGCTTCTTCCCAAGGCTCTGACTTGAAAGCAGATTTTAGGCTGTGGTCTATGCTAACAGCTTCTCTTTCCAGCCTATGTGCTGTGTTTGGCTGGGCGACCCATTAGACATTTTGTACATGACAGGTTTTGCCTTTAGTTTGTTTTTTCTGATAGTAGAGTTCATTGATGGAATTTGTATTGGCTTATTGATTTTAAAATGTTCTGGACATATGGCGTACTGTAATGTGTAGCATGCTTGTGTAATATTGTATGTATTACAACTCAAGTAGTACCACAACATACTGTTTTAAAGTTGCATTTTATTATTTTATGTGATGAAAGTTTGTTTGCATGTATGCCTGGGCACCATGTGAAAAAAATCACTCTGTGATTTTTAAATTTCTCTCTCTCTCTCTCTCTCTCTCTCTCTATATATATATATATATATATATATATATATATATATATATATATATATATATCTTTGATGTTAACAAAACTGTTTTTATGAACATACATAAAATAATTTTGGTTACATATGAATGACTTTGGGGTTGTTTCTAACACTGAAAATTTGGAGATGAAATACATGACCCATAGTAAAAAGAGTAATAAATGCTAATGTTTCCACATAATGATATGACATACAGTCATTAAAATAACACCACAGGCAAATAACTTAACACAGAAGAAATACTATGTATTGAAAAGTAGAAAGATAGTAAAACAAATATTAAATTTAAAATTTAAAAATAAGATACGAGTGATTATATGCAGAGAAGTGCATGCTGTAAAACGTTATTAGTTATTATCTGGCCAGGGAGATTAAAGGTGATCTTATACTTTCCTGGAGTACCACTGGCCTTTCTATATATTTCACAAGGCACATTAATTATGTTTATAGTTGGGGAAATAAAAACAACTTACTTTAAAATAGTGGAAAGCTTGCCCACAGCTTTATCCACGTTGAGAGTGGAGCTAACCCAAGTGGAGGCATGTCCCTGGTAAGCAGTTTCTGTGTTACCTGATGGTAACAAGAGAACGACCAGCATGGTCTGTGGGTACACTGTCTATCACATCTCAGGCACACACTCTCAGGACTGGCAGAGACGGTCACTCCTGTTGACTTCTGCCATGCTGCTGTGGCATACCTGGAATGCTGGCTTTTCATCCTCACACCTGTGCCCACGTGGTCGAACATCTGCTCTCTCACCTTCCTATTCAAGGCAAGAGGAAGGGCAGGGAGGCTGAACTAACATGTCTGAAGAGAAAATCCTCCTTAGTCGAGAGAGAGAGAGAGAGAGAGAGAGAGAGAGAGAGAGAGAGAGAGAGAGAGAGAGAGAGAGAGAGAGAGAGAGAGAGAGAGAGAGAGAGAGAGAGAGAGAGAGAGAGAGAGAGAGAGAGAGCACATGGGAGGAACAGTTGTAGTATAAGCTAGTCAGAAGTGTGGGTCACAGGAATGGACGGTTGTTTTCTTTGATGAGATAGAGCATGGGCTCATTGCTGGTTTTCCCCTGAAAGCCTCCTGAGTCTTGAAATTCACAAAAATCAATCCCTTCAATATGCTCGCACTGAACTGTTAAGTTTTAGTCAGTTCCCAATGTTTTTCTCTGTCTTTTCATGAGCTGGGAGTGGATAATCAGAGTATGGGTGCCTAAGACCTTAGAGACAGGGGTTATCTGAGGTTTTAAACCCTCAAACCCTTTACCTCATATGAGCACATGAAGGTAGGAGTGAAACTGTTCTGCAAATTTCATCTGTGATGAGTCTGAGAGCTAGAGACACTGAATGGTAAGGTCCATAGATGGTCCTAAGTCAGGATGTACGTATGATGCTCGAGGGTATCCAACAGTGAGTGGGCACCACACAGCAGGTCCGAGACAAGTTGACTCTAGGATACAGTTTAAAGGTAGTAAAAGGAATACTACTCACACAGTTTTGTAAGCTAAAACTTTCTTCCATTTCATTGTAGCCCTAATTACTCCAGCCCCTTCCTTTCTCTGGAGTGAATGCCTTGTAAGAAATGTTGGTTGCTTTTCTTTCTCTGTGAAGTGGGAACTATTTTATGTACTACTTACATTTCTGACTCATATTTCTACTAATTTGCTAATAGGTAACAGGCTTTCTGAGATGAACAGTGCTAGGGATAATTCTTAGTTCCAATGATGTATTTTGCATACAATGGTTGGACTTCAAAGATAGAACACAAGTCTCTAAAGATCGAGATCTTCTGTGGTGGGTGGTCCTTAGCTGACTATATTACTAGCTAAATGGCCAGGAGTCTATTGGGCTTTTCTAAGTAAAATGAATCTAAAAGATAAAAGTTAAATTAGTTTCATTTAGAAATGAACTAAATGTAGTGACAAAATTTATTTGACCTGCAGGCTTTAGATATGCAAGCAGCAGGCTCTGGTGACAGGTCAGCTTCACCTTGTCTGTATTATTCAGTTCATTCTGGCTCAGTGCTCTTTCCCACTATTTCCCATTACCTCTCACAGATTACCTTTGTTGAATGAATGAATTATTCTTCAGCATATCTGTTATTAGATTTTTCAACTACCATGCTCCCTAACATTTACAAGCTGCCTCTCTGTTTGAAATAAACACTTTATTGTGTCTGTCATTTCCAATGAAAATGCATCTTGTAGGGGAATATAGTTCTTTTCTAATCACAAAAAACAGAAGCTACATTCTTTCCTTTCTTCAGCAGTCCTAATGAAAATATATTGATGAACATATAAGCCTTTATGTTTATATAAGTGTATAGACATTAAGACATACATTTAGTATCATTTACATAGCATTTTCCACCTTGGTTTGGTCTTTACTAGCATGTGAATTCTTTCTGCCAAAAATTCACATATTATTCTAATTTTTCCTTAATGAATAGAAAAGAAATCCTACAATCAACTTAATGATTTAAAGGGACTTTAGAAAAACACTAAATTGATGTCTTAAAAGTACTTTCACTCTTGTCCATTTTCTGGGTTCCCAGGTAGGACCATTATAAAAGGAAACAAAATCAGAACATGGATCAGAGAGATTAAAAGATGAGTCTGGAGTTGAGTGTTGTTGAAAGCACAGTATGAGAAGTTTGGGGAAGCCATTCTCTCCCCATGGGTAGAGATGGAAAAGGAGGAGTTCAGTGGTTAAAAAGCTGGGAATTGTTCAATGGCCTTTCAAAAGATGGTTTAAGTCCCCCTACCAGCAATGACAGAACCCTTCCCAAGCCACACCTTCTCTTAAAAGATAATCAACTTTTACTGCTGCCCTCCCTAAGTGGCTTTGCGATGTGCAGGTGAGACTACAAAGCCCTGAAGGCCCTGCAAACCAGGGGAGGTTCTTCTGGAGAGGATCACTGTGCCAATTCAGCTGGTGTGTGTGGGGGGAGGGGGGGCTGGGACATGGAAGGAATATGGGTGGGAACAGAAAGTAGAAAGGAACAGGAAGTCCTTATAGAAGATGGACTCCAGTCAATACGTAAAGATTTTAAAAGATGCCAGTGGCTTCACACTGAACAGGCCACTGTTCTTATTTCACTGCATGACAGTCATTTGTTTGCCTGTCCTTCATGCGGCTGAACTTGGAGCACCTCTTAACCATAGCCAATAGAATACTAAGCAGCAATAGATAAGGCTAGATAAGTAAGACTTCCCGGAAGTTACCTTAGGGAACAAGTCTTACCTTTTTCTGCCCTTATCTTTCAACCTGTCTTGGATAGAGATGTAGTAGCCAATGTTTAGCCAACAATCTTATATGATGAGGTGTCATGGGGAGGGTAAAAGCCAAAATTGAAAAGGAAGAGGAACTTTAGGATTCCTGGTCGTCTTTTAAAACCTTATAGCCTAAACTGCCTAATTTTGATCTTATTTTAGGCAAGAAGAGAATGAGTCTAAGTGTACTTAAGCCAGGTAGTGATTTCTGTTAATAGCAGCTGAAACAATTCTTAACTTGATATTTCCAGCAGCTAGTATGGTGCCTAAATTGATAATTGCTTAGAAATGAGCATTTGATTTTTTTTTATTTAACTGCTTATAACAGCCTTATTAAAAAAAAAAAAAAAGAATGAAAGCTATGTCTCTAACCAAATAGCTGCAAAATTTTGCAATTATTCTAACTTTACAAGAAAAGGCACAAAGGCCAAATAAGGAAGATGGATATAAGAGTGCATGGAAGCGGTCTCAAGCCATAAAGTCATAGAAGCTACGTGGAAGGTGTAACGGTGTAATGGCAAATGCCATTCCTCTTCTAAGGAAGACAATTTGGCAACATAATTTACAAGATATTTTTTAAAGTGAGAAATGAAATTAAAATGTAGGTGCTGGAGAGATGTCTTAGACATTAAGACTACTCGCTGCTCTTGCAGAGTGCCTGGGCTCCATCCCCCAACCCCCACCATCTGAAACTCCAGTTCCACGGGATCCAAGCCTCTCTAGACTGTTTGTAGCTGGACTTTGCTACTTTGCCAACTCTTCTTTTTCCCACCTTTTATCTACCTGGTTTCATCCCCTAATACTAGATAGGAGAGGAACAAGGATGGAGGAAAGAGAAATCCCTGAATCTAATTTCTTTCCTTTGTTTTTTTTCTTTGACCACAGCCCACCTCCCTAAATGACCGTTGACCACACACCCCGCCTCCTAGGCATTCATCTATCATCTAAAAAGTTCCCAGAGTTCCAGATGTCACACAGCTCTGAACATGCTTCTGCTAGAGCACAAGGCAAATCATAGTCAGCTGCTGCGGACATCCCTCCACCTAGGATTAAAATGAAAGCACGTTCTTAACCAATATTCCGGAATTCTCAAAAAAAAAAAAAAAAAGATGTCACTACAGGGTAGGTGTGTGTGCAGGTGCTTGCACACGCAGATGAGACATCCACACATACAAAATAAAATACATAAATCTCTTATACCATTAAATTTTTTTTAAAAAAAAAAGGTAACTGGCTCAAAGTATGAATTGCTAGTATATTTAAGGGGGGGGGGGGAATTAAATTCAACGTGATGGTTGAGAATTCACCCATATGGAAGTATGGACATCTTGAGCTGCACAGCTGGGCTGTTTTATTTGAGGCAATAGAAATAACCAACAAGGTGATCATAAAGATAAGTGAGGTCAGAAAATAACATGGTAAATAAATTGTGATGACACTGGCTTAAGGTACTAGGTATGGTTCTCAACACTTTGCAAGATCAAAGTATGGGAACACGTTGGGGTTATGCTTATTTTTTCAAATGTGGAATGGAAACCCAGAGAACTTGTATTATTTGTGCAAAATCACACAGTGAATGAAAGAGCAATTTTTTTTAAAAGATAAATAGTACTAATTCTAAGGTACACTGTGATGCGCAAGACGTTGGCAGGTCAGCTTCTTGGTTCCTTTAAATTTAGATTTTGAAAGTTGTAAAGAAAAGAACAGAATTTTTTTTTAAACTACCTGGAGAAAGATGAAAAGAAAACTACTAGGATAAAAATTAGAAATTAGGGAGAAAAAGCCAAGGCCTAGGACTGCACTGCTTTGAGAAGCTACGATGAATTTCAACCTTTAGTATGTGGATCCGATGAAAGAAAGAACTAGTTGTGTTAGAGATAAAGAAGGTGGTTTCGTTTAGTGCTATTTAGAGCAGCTGAGGGTTGGTCTAGGATCCCGTGGGTGCTAGGCAGGAGCTCTACTCCTGAGCTGTCTTCTCAGCCCCCTCTCAGGTCTTAAAAGTTCCTAGAAAGGCTCTCACCACACAGGTTGGCCCTGAACTCACTCTGTAGCCCAGGCAGGCCTTAACATTTTTGATTTTCTTGCTTCAGCCTCTTTAGTAGCTTTGAATCACAGGCCTGCAGCCCTGGGTCAGGTCCAACAAGGCATTTATCTCTGGTCCTGATGGTGCTCAAAGGGAGGAGGATGAAATAAAATGCAAAGCACAGCTCTGAGGATTTTGTAAAGCGTTGGCCTCAGTTCTTCAGCACGCATCCTTCTGAGAATGACTCCCTGTAATTTATGTAACTATTTAGAAATTGTAAAGATCCCTTTTACCTTTCTCTCCCTCGTCTCTGCCCCCAATATTCTATTCCACTGACGTTGCTCCTTCAAGCTCCAACCCTCACTCTGCCTGTCTTGAGTGCAGTTGACTGGAAGGAGCTACAGAATTCTTAACTGTCCCCCCATACTACTCCATTCGAGATATGTTCCCAATATGCTATCTATTATTCGTTCGTAAGTGTACAGTTCTTAAATAAAATACAAGCTTCCTTGGGCAGGAGCCACTCAGCACAGGGGTGGGCACATGCTTGGAACTGGAAAAAAAAATGTGCTGAATAGGGGGGGGGGGAGACCACCAGCAAGCCACATACAATATTCTGGCAGCAACTTGTGTAACTGGGAGAAGACAATACAGTTTTGCAAATGTGTCTTGAGATGGGGCAGTGACTAAAGATGCACAGGTGCGGCAGCTGCTAGCTGCTGTTCCGGGAGCAACAGTAGTAGAAAGGGGAGGCAGACCCAAAGGCCAAAGAGATAGTGTGCCAAGTAGTTTCTTTTGAAGGAGTCACCTGGTGACTTTGTCTTCTAAGGCTAGGGTGTGGCATTGCTGACTCTTTAACCTTTGTCCTTTGAATGGAAAAGAAAATATCCCTAGGGTAGCACTGAACATAGGAAGACAAAAAAAGGAGGGGGGAGAATGAGCCCTGCTGCCCGTCTTTCTTAAGGCTGTGTAGTAGGTTTATTGTGTAGCCTTCTTCTTTAGCTGTGACCTCTGTATACCCCAAGGTCAGGTCAGCTTTGAGCACAGCTTACAGATTAAACCCTTCCGACCTTGCTAGAGCCCCAGATTTAACTGGTTTCAAGGACACAGGCCCAAACCTGCATATTCTTTTCTTTGGCTTTAGAGGGTATGGGGGCTTCTTTTAAACCCCAGATTCAAAAGACAGTAGCTGGAATTTATGCTGAAGTAGAGTAACAGGCTCTGGGGCTGAGCAGTATTTAGTGCAGGTGAAAAGCATGTATTGATTACTTAAAGAAAGTTAAAATAAAAGCAATTTTTTTCTCCCTATTTCGGCACATTGCAGCTTTTGGCCTATCCACTCATAGCTAAAAAAGCATTCTTTCCTGATAATCAAGCTTCAGCTGTCTGAATTTCAGGCCGAGCCTCTCCTCCTGAGCCTGGCTGAAGGGTTGCTTTAATTAACCATTATACCACAGATGTTATTGATTTTTTTTTTTCTTCAAAATCTGGTTGAAACATCATTGTGCTGGATCATGGCCAAAACCAAGGCCTGAATTTGTGTGTGTGTGTGTGTGTGTGTGTGTGTGTGTGTGTGCGCGCACACGCTGTCTTACTCTTTCTGCATACCTTATTAGTCTCCATGTCTGCTAAGTGCAATCCTTAGTATTAACTCAGAAAATATAGAATTGATTTTTCGCTCGGCAGCAGTTATCTAAGGGCTCGTAATTTGAAATCTGAAAACCTGGGTCTGAGGAAGTCGTTCTGCTGGGACTCTACACTTCCTTGAAGTAAGCTTTTTATTCTTTAATTTAAAAAAAGAACTCTCCCTCTGCTTTTTTTTTTTTTCTTATCTCTCAAACACACATCTGTGGGGTTCACAGGAACCTGGCCAGTTCTTTGCCTCTGAACTTTTGCCTCAAAAGGCTACCAGAGTCTTAATTCTTGTCTGTCCAACATGTTTGGCCTGTATGGTACAGAAGTCCGAAATCCACGCATCTCAGCACTCACTCTCTTTACTTTGGAGGAAAATTGGGAAGGCCTTGAACAGAATCCTCTGAGCTGAGACGACGAGACAAAGGAGCATCTGCATTCTTCTTACAACCCACCTTCCAGGGATGAGAAATTCAAGGACCAAACAATTCTGATAAGGCTCCTGTGAGTTTAGTGATAACTTCTCTAAATGTAATTTGAAGCTTTTAAAACGCCGTAATGGCGGCCCTTGACCTTTAAAACTCACATGGGGAAAGAGGTGGTGAAAACTGTTTATTTACTCTGCATTAGCCTTAAACTCCTGTTCTCCCTAGAACCAGCAGTCCTTTTATAATACGGAACTCACGCATGTCACCCTCATTCTTCCAAGGCGAACCAGACAGGCCCACTTGAGCTGGAGAAACAATGGCCTGTGGCGGGTCCTACGCCTCGGTGCCAAGCAACAATACAGACCTCTTGACGAGTTCTGGCGTCGCGAGTGGGATCTTGCAGTTCAACATGTCTGCCGAACAGAAGTTGGAAAAAGAAAAGATCATCTTGTAAACAATTAATTAATGTTTGTCATGAATTATCATTTTTACTTCCTTCTCGAGAGGCTCAGAGGGAATAAAAAGGCATTTTTGCAGGTGGTGGCATTCAAACTAAGGGCAATCAAAGGTTTGAGAGCCGAGGCGCTGCACTCGGAGTCTCTAAGGGTGAATGGGGCTAGGATTAGAGCGCCCCAGGGGGTTGAGGGCTTCAGGTGTGAAGCTTAGTGTTTGTGATCAGCAAAAAAAAAAAAAAAAAAAAAAAAAAAAGTCTCGAATTTATCTAAACTGCTCTTCTGCTAACAGTACTTCTAGCACATAAATGTTCTGAAACTGACAAGTGTTCTCATTGCTCTTCTGATGCAAACATGATCTGCATTTGAAAGATGCATCCCTTTAGCCTAATTTAGAATGTGCATCACAAAGAGCGTTACCTGATGACCCCACAAAGATACACAAAACACATTCTCTCTCTCTCTCTCTCTCTCTCTCTCTCTCTCTCTCTCTCTCTCTCTCTCTCTCTCTCTCTCTCNTCTCTCTCTCTCTCTCTCTCTCTCTCTCTCTTTCTCTCCCTCCCTCCCTCCCTCCCTCTCTACATGCATGCATAGACACACATGCAAGCTGTCTCTTGTGTGCGGATCTTCTTTGAAGCAACTAGCAAGGATCTTGCCTAGTTGATTTTTCTTTTCTAGATTTCTAAACACCCAAATAAGATAGCTAGCTAGACCTCAAGTAACCAACCAGCGAGGTCAAATTCTTCTGATTCTTTTTCACTAAGACTGGATAATTGCCTAGAATTTATCATCTTACTTTTACATTTTAAGTGTTTCCTGTCCACTTCCCATCAGTAACAATATGGTTGAGGTCTTCAACTCACACAAAATTTAAAAACACACACCATGCCAATGATGTTGACATTTCCTAGAGAAATTCTGAGCAATGTTTGTGACCTCCTAGAGCTAATAGTGTAGGCAGTGTTGCCAATAGTTTAAAAGGTTGCACCAGTCCATAGAATCACAGCTGGTTACTTTCTCAAGCCTTTTCATAACTTCCTACTGAAGTCTATCCATTTTGTCTCTGTACTGTAAACAGCATCTAGTTAACAAACCCCAGGAAGAAAATACTCTTAAGTGCAATGTTGATGAGGTTTCACTTATGAAATAAGGTCACAGTCAAGATGCAGTAGGAATGCATGAATCTGAGAACTGAGTTAATTTTTAATCAAACCTTCCAAAGTCCTCTGGCTTTCCTATGGTGCCCACCCAACTCTTTTCTGTATTTCTTCTCCCTTGTACTTTTAATTGATCATCAGCCTAATGTGTACCAGATCTCAGGGTTTCAAGGTTGGAAGCACTAAGGAATCCAAAATAAAAGATAGTAAATGCCCGCACCCGTTTGTCCCACTCCCACTCCCACCCCCCACCCCCGCCCTCCCCTTGCCTCAGTTCTGTGCTGGCAACACTAGGGGCCACTCTGGGGTTTGTGTTCCCCAGTCTAGATCAAGTCATAGGGATTTCTCTCAAGTCCAAATGTGCAGTGCAAACCCGTGCACTTTGGAAAGCGTTCCCCGGAATTATATGAGCTTAGCTAGAAGGGCCAAACCAGAGTATTGTCGGGCCAGAGGCCTGAAGGGAGATGTAGAAAGTTTATAAGAGAAAGAAACCTTGTATGGGAAGAAAACAGGCACAACCTTGAAACAGAATGGAGGCACACTGCAGAGGTCAAGGGAGCCTTCCTGGCAGCCTTGCTTCAACTTCTAAGACTAGGGAAAAGGACTTCCTAGAAAAATAAATTAATTTCTTTTTTTAAAATAGGTCTTCAAGCCTATAGATCTTACTCATTTAGTTTCTTCTGTTTTTTGTAAAGATGTTGCAATGCCAGCAAAAGCCTAATGATGGGAGGGTATAGGGGATTTTCAGAGAGGAAACTAGGAAACAGGATAGCATTTGAAATGTAAATGAAGAAGGTATCTCATAAAAAATTAACATTAAAAAAAAAAACTAATGACAAATCCTGTAGGGAGATAGAGAGAGAGAGAGACAGAGACAGACGGAGAGAGAAACAGAGACAGACAGACAGACAGACAGACAGACAGGAGAGAGGTGGGGAGGGAGGAAGTAGCAGCACTTCTCATTTAGCTGACTAGGTATAGAGCTCCTGACATCCACCACTCAGAAGAGCCCCTCAGCCCAGTGACTAGATTTACTTTGAAGTCCCAGGACCCTGGACCTTTGTCAGGGTACCAAGCTCTACTTGGTGCCTCCCAGGTTGCAAGGTCTCCCAGAACCCAGCTGATCTCCTCACCCTCCTGAGGAACCTTGTGCTAGCTATTGCTACGTCTCCAGTGTAGATCACATCAGGGAGAAGGGAAGCCCATCTTTCTCTCAGGCCCGCTTAATGCCACATCCCACCACTACAGTCTGTGACTCAGGCACTGTTCTGGGCAGCTGGGAGAACACTCGGTTGAGAACCGTGGATTGGGGAGCTGAAATATCTCCTCAAACTTAAAATTTGAGTCTGCGTGCCTTTTATTGGTATTTGAGTCAACTTGCCTAGATGTAAAAAGAAAAATACTTTGGCATGGGATGCATATTTACCAAAGAACATTTATCTTAAAAAATAATTATCTACTTACTATCCAAAAAATTTATGCAAGGAAAGTCTCAGAGTGGCATGTTTCTCCTAGTAGGGAAGGCATACACTGGGGGGGAGGGGGGAAAGCAACTAACATTTGTATTCTCTTTGCAAAGCATACAATGATATATCCCACCACACACACACACACACACACACACACACACCCTTTACCCTATCTTTTTAGCTGCTAGTTGCGTTGACTGGAGCAGTACAAAATAATTTTGAGTATTACTCGGAATACATCTTCAGCCTATAGCAGGAACCCAGGGATTTGAGAATAAAGTCTTTCTATAAGCTGCTAATGAATGCTCCCCCCAACCGGCGGAGGAGAGTTGATGATGAAAGAATTAAGAACTGTTACCACTTGACTGGCTCTCCTGGTTGGATCCGTCTTTTCCAATGGGATTGACCTTTCTAGGACTTCTGCCTGCGTGAGAGGTCCCACCCCGTCACTATTTTAAGAAGATCTGTGAAAGGCTCCTTATTTTGTGTTCCTCCCCCACCCCCATTAGGCCACCACTGTGTGCTAGTGCTTGAAATTAATCAAGGGCCCCTTCTAGGAAAGGGATTCCTCTTTGAGAGAAACGGAACTGGACACTTTTCTGCCTTCCCACGCACGTCTCTTCCTCCTGCCAGCCTCTGTTCCCCAAAGCTCCCCCAGACAAAGCCTGGCGACTCTGGGGAAGCTGCGAGGAGCCCAGACCCGCTCTTGCCAGACAGCTGCTGTTTGAACCCAGTTCTGACCGTAAAATCAAAAGTGGGTCCGAGGGAAGCGGTAAACACGGTGCAATGAGCCTTTTGAAGGCAGCTGATGCCTCATTTGGGGTGACATGTTGTGGCTGATGAGTGTGGATGATGTGGGGTTTTCGATAAGTACCTCATCAGTATCCTCATCATGCTCGTGTTGCTCTGCCGCGGCGTGTGCCCTGACTTGATTGTAATTGCCCGAATCTGCTCCCGCTGCTCAGGCGCGCACAGTAATATGCAATAAAACAGCAAGGAGTGAATGTTAACCGTCTGAGTTCTGACACGGTGGCTCTGCAGTTCAAGATCTCCATTAAGGACTGGGGAAGGGGAGGGGGGCGCGGGGGACCTGTAAGAAAAGAAGGCATCAGAAATTTCCCAGGGCCCGCTTGTGTGATCAAAGGGAAAGTGCAGAAATTAGGAGCCATTTAGTCTTAGATGCTCACAGGTAGACACTAACAGGTAGTTTGCTAGCATATATTTGTAATTAATTTCTTCCATCCCCAGGTGTCCCTGTTTGGCTCATTAGCTTTAACAGCATGCATGGCTGTCACCTCTTTCCAGATGTGCACAGTGGTCACTTTCTGCAGGGATGACCCAGTCCTTCAAGCACATAGACCCCCACCCCCACCCCACCCCCAGAGTCCACTGAAGGTTGGCCCAGACAGAGCTGCTAAGGGGTAGTTTTTCAGAGGACTCGGAAGCAGCCCTCAGAAACGTTAACCAAATGATCACTGCCCACCAGCTGCTGTTCACTTTCAGTAGCTCCCCGGGTGCCCTGTTGGCTCCTTTGTTCTATCCTGTTCACAGGTGTAGGGAAGCCTCAGTTGTACACTTTGACACCCTACTGCTAGTGTTAGGGTGTCCAGAACTCTGGAGGAAGGAGTGACCCCAGGACTACACAGTTACAGTGGCCAGCAGAATCCTTCTGGGAAGGAGATCTGTCAGGGGGGCGCGTCTTTCCTTTCTTGGACAGGTCATTTTAAATGAGGACAGAAGGGAAAGACTGGAGTGAGTTTTTAAATACATGAGGTAATTTTCTTAAAAAAAACAAAACAAACAAAAAACTTTTATTACAGAGAGAGAGAGAGAGAGAGAGAGAGAGAGAGAGAGAGAGAATGAGAGAGAGAACGAGAGACAGAGAGAGATCAGAGAACTTAACCAGTGTTGCTTCTGCCATTACAGTCTTAGGTTCAAGTAAGTGTGTGTGTGTGTGTGTGTGTGTGTGTGTGTGTGTGTGTAGTTGGGTAAGCATATCTGAACTCAGGTCTTCAAGCTTGGCAGCAAGCACCAAGGTCTCTCCACAGCCCCAGGGAGGTCAGTTACACTTTGTACAGCCTGGATTCCAGTTTTGGTCTTATGATAAATATAAACATTTAGCAATGTGATGTCTACATTGTAAAACAATTTTCTTGGCCCTAGCCTGCCCCCCCTTAAGCCTGGAATGAATCATAAATTTATCTTTTGTAGGTAAAAACTACTACTCAATGTATTATCTACTTAGAAATCTACCTTAACGCACCTCAACAGAAACACCATATTCTTATTGATTTCCTGTTAGCAGAGTTTCCTGTTAGCAGTAATTCCAGAATGAGACTTAATTTCGTATGTAAAGCTCTGCCACTGAGTTACTTTTTAAAAGAAAGTAGGGTTTACTGAAACGTGTTTCTTTTCTTTTCTTTTCTTTCTTTTTCTTCCTCCTTTCTTCCCTCCCCATTTCTTATAGTAGTGTCTTTTCAGGGCATTACAAATGCCATTTGTTTAGCCTGTGGCTCTTCTTTGAAAATAAAAAGTCTCACATTTGAAACTAATTCTGCTTCCACTGCTCCTTGGAATCCCCAATACAGATGGGGTTTCACTAACAGTTTGAATGTCTGTATCAGGAGCTGCTTTAAGAGAAACAATCCCTGCCCATGTGGACAATAAATAGAACATCCTACAGGAAGCCCACCTCCACAGTATCTACCTGACCCTTGCTTAACAAGCCTGTCAGATTTAGCTTCCCCCTACCCTTACTAGTCCTTCACAGGAGCAGCCAGAAGCTTTTCAGTAAGTCATTGTTTCAGCCCACCAGGTTCTGAGTCCCTGGTAGCCTTCAGTTGGCTGGGCATGAGAAGAGAATCAGCTTAGTCCTGTTTCCCAGTGTATGATGACATAGGAGGGCCCCGTTCTCAGCCCCAGTGGCAGGCCTTGCTTTGGAATTAATGGCCCTATCCATCTCTTGTTATTAGTTAAGGTTTAACCCTGAGTTTTCAGATCATGTTCTTCACAGAGTCAGCCATACTTCTGTAATATCCCTTCAGGCAAAGTATTTCCATTTTCTTTCTGCATTAACCAGGTGTACAGGGTTAGTGGGTGGCACTTTGCACAGCGGTCACTTTGACTCAAGAACTGGCTGCATGTCAGAGGTGGGTGATTCCGGACAGAGTTCCGGCTCTTCTACTCAAGTTAACACTCTGCTAATGTCGCCACATTAGCACATGACCCCTTGGCAGGTGACTTTGCCAAAGAAGGATTTTAATTTTTTAAAAACAAGTATATTAAATGCATGCAATTTTAGGGCATTGTTTAAATTGGAAAGAATAAACAATTGTATCAGAGAAACAAAAATGCACAATCTCAGCTGTAAGTGTGTGTGCTCAAATCAGTGTGCCCCTGGGTGATGCTCTGGAAAAAAAAAAAAAAAAAGAGCTAAATCAAGAAGTATTATTACATGCAACCAGAACAACAACAACAAATTTCCTCTCGGGAAATGAGAATAGTGGGGTTTTTCCCCCAGAAATTTATTATAAAGAATGTTCAAAGATGTGATTTTTAAAACATTGGTATTAAATGATTTGTAAGATTCTGTTCATAACTAATATTAATTCATTTCTATGCTGGTCTGAAGAAGTAGTAAATTGGAAAGCAAAAGGAAGTTAGTAGAACTTTCTAGATGCACATATGTGCTTCTAGATTCTTTCACACCATTCAAGTGCTGCATGTATATACACAATGAAAGTATGTGCTTACCACAGAAGTAAAGATTTAGCTGAGTTTGGCCCTAAAAAAAGTTTTCTATTATAGCAGTTAAGAAAAGGCAAAAGGAGAAAAGTAGATTCTGAAATGCAAGGGGCTTTTGTTAAATGGCAGGTTTAATCAGCAAGAATGCATAAGTCAGCTTTTAGATGTTGCAGCAACCTGATTGCATCCAGGCCTATAAGATCCGGCTGTGAATTCTGCACAAGTTGAAGGATGTGCAAAAACCTCAACATCAACAATTCATTTCGGAAAGGAAAGAAAACACAAACAAAATTAACCCTGACATAGCATCTCAACATTAGTAGAAAGGGTTGCCATGGGAACCAGAGAGACGCTTGGTATAAAGCTACAACCTGAGCTTACCTGGAGGGATATTCACATGGAGAATATACTTGTGAGGCCTGATGTCATCAGCTGACTGCTGGTGTCTTCTCTCTATGGAGCCTGAGCAAATGCTGTGTGCTGAGAGTTAGCAGAAGAAAATAGGTCCACTTGCTTGCATATCTATGCTAAGTAGAGTATTATTGATATACTATAAAATGGTTCCTTGTTCAGGTAGCATGAACAGGACTGAGAGTCTCCTGTTGTAGTTGTCTGGATCCTGGTCCTCTCCCCATGTGCTGGATTTTAGGGAAACAAATATCTAGATATCCTACCAAACCTCAGCATTGACTCCAAGCTGCAAAGGAGACTGGTGAGATCACATGGCCTCATGTTAAACCAGTAAGAGCCAGGGATGCATCCCTGAAGACTGAAATCTCAATGTGGCTTTATTTGAGCAATGATTTGTAGACAAGTAGGTCTTCTAAAATGAGTTTCCCATTCTGATAGAGGTCCCAACCTTCCTGGCAGTTGGGATAGATCTTTAGGCTAGAAATAAATATGTTCTCAAGTTAGAACTACAGCCCTAGGATTTTGACAAAGCAACCTGACTTATTATAAGTGACTATATTCTATTCCATAACCACATAGAAGGTGCTTTAGTGATTAGTGGTGGCTTTGTAATACTGGGTCTTTTGGCATTAGGGTCAGAAGAGTGCATTCATTGAAGATGAGGAAAATGGTGGCAGCTGTGAGTACAGCTGAGAACCCAGCCTGTGTCCTAGTGTGGGACCCAGTGTATTCCTAAACTTGGGACAAAAGAGATAGGCAAAGGCCTGAGTTTCATTCCTTATTTCATATTTTATATTTTTGCCAATAAGGAGACCTTTAAAAGAAAAAGAAACAGAATAAACTAGATGTGTGCCTCAAGACGGACAAAGGGAATGCAAAATTAAAGTCTCGGTGTGAAAGGGAAGGCACAATGGAGCCGTCAAGATGAGACACCTTTGGAAGAAATTTCAATTTCACTGCTTTTCTCTCTTGGTTGAATTTTTTCCCCTCACAGATGTGCTCTGTGGAAAGCTTGAAAGACATTTTTTCCAGTTCTTTCTTATTTTCTTTCTCTTTTTACTATGTAGTATACATTCTTTTTTTTTTAAAAAAAATTTCCTTCTAATGTTGCAACAGTTCCTGGTTTCCAAGGTTTGTCTCTGATGCTCGGGGACAGTCAACAGTGCCTTCCGTTAGATCCCTTCTTGCTCCTTCAGCTTCAAATTTTCTTCATCTCTCCTTTTCATTTAGCCACTTATTAACCTTTGTGGTTTCAGTAGTTTGTGGTTTTCATAAAAGGTCATCTCCTCCTTAATAAAAACATGTCTAACCTACTTTTGGACACAAACTCAAGTTTCTATCTTGATATTTGGATAACTAAACTAGTGGGGCTCGGTCTTGTTAGCAAACAGGCAGCTCCTGGTCATTTTCTACACAAGATGCGATTCTGCCTATGAAGGTATTTGTAAAAGACAACACAATTGTGTGTTTTCATCTGAGCACTGGATGACATCACCCATAGCACTGTACTATAGAGTTGCAAAATGGCTGACTTTAGAGTCTGTAGCTGTGGACTGGGACATAACTATGGCATCTTGTCCTTAATCACCTTTTCATGGGATTTTTCTTACAGAAGAGTGATGTGTATTCTAGCCTGGGTCATGAAATCGGAGCTCTTTAGAGAGTGAAACATGGAAGAGACAAACTAAATTATATATATATATTTTTTTCTCAATTTATTTTATTTATGTGTACGAGTGTCTCTGGCTGCATGTGCATGTATGTGCACCACAGGTGTGGCCGGTGCTCTTGGAGGTCAGAAGAGGGTATCTGATTCCCTGGAGCCAGAGTTCTGGACGGTTGTGAGCTGATGTTGGATTCTTGAGAGTGAAGTTCAGGTCCTCTGCAAAAGCAGCCAGTGCTTATTACAGCTGAGCCATCTGTCCAGCCTAAGGCAAAGTATAATGTTGGCAGATGATGGCAGTATCCGGAGCTTCTGGGTGCGTGGCCGTGATGTTTGAGTGCATTCGAAACCCCAGGATTTTCTCGTTTGTGATATCCTCTTGGTTCTTGAACATTTGCTTTCCTGACAGCCTTCTGTGTGCTTGTATTTTGATGCTGTGCTATGTTCTGAAGCTGAAAAAACAATAGATGTTCTTGAAAACTAGGAAAGTTTGTAGATATGGAAGAGGTTGAGATTTTTTTTAAATTTTGAAGTCAAAAAAGTAGACTTTTGTGTGTTTATTTACCAAAAGGAAAAAAAAAAAAAGCTTTCCTTTATATCTACCTGGAAAGGGACTTCTAATGAACTTATTCTTTGGGTCATGAATTTGAAAGGGATTGGTTGGCAGTGGGGCAGGACACCAAAGGAATTGCAGGGAGGAGACAATGGGTAGATGGAAACAGTGCAATTATAGTACTCATGTGTGAAATTCTCAAGATCTGTAAGTTAAAAAAAAAATCTATGGACTAAATATTCAGAGTTTATATTTTCAGTTTCTGTTAGTTAAGAAGCTTATTGAAGAATTAATGCCTATGAAAAAATACTGCCCATGAGTCAATAAGGGGATAGCTGCTTAATGAATACCTTGGAAAGTTCTTTTTTCTTAGTCTTCTCCACTTTTTATTATTATTATTATTATTATTATTATTATTATTATTATTATTATATATTTTCTTTATTTACATTTCAAATACTATTCCCTTTCCTGGCTTCCCCTCTGAAAACCCCCTATCCCCTCCTCCCTCCCCCNGCTCCCCAACCCACCTACTCCTGCTTCCTGGCCCTGACATTCCCCTATACTGGGGCATAGAACCTTCACAGCACCAAGGGCCTCTCCTCGCATTGATGACTGACATGTCCCTCAACAGAGGAATGGATACAGAAAATGTGGTACATTTACACAATGGAGTACTACACAGTTATTAGAAACAATGAATTTATGAAATTCTTAGGCAAATGGATGGATCTGGAGGATATCATACTGAGTGAGGTAAACCAACCACAAAAGAACACACATGGTATGCACTCACTGATAAGTGGATATTAGCCCAGAAGCTCGGAATACCCAAGATACAATTTGTGAAACACATGAAACTCAAGAAGAAGGAAGGCTACAAAGAAGGGGGAACAAAGCACCCATGGAAGGAGTTACAGAGACAAAGTGTGGAGCAGAGACTGAAGGAAAGGTCATCCAGAGACTGCCCCACTTTAGAACTAAGAAGAACCCACTTCCCCCTTCCTCATAGGAAAAGTCCACTTGAACATAGAATTTCGTCTTTGCTGTTTAAAAATTGTATGAAAGTAACAACTGTTTTGGCGTTGTTTTGGACTTGTTTTATTTTACGCTCGTTTGTTTGATTGTATTTTGGGAAGGGGGATGCTGTTGTATTTGGTTTTTGGTTTTTGATAAAGACTTTAAAGTTGGGTGGGGGGAAGGATCTAAAAGGACAATCAAAATATTTTTAAATTTAAAAATTGTTTTAAATAATAAAATATAATAATAGTAACAACAACAACAATCACCACTCTGCACCCCAAGCAACAACTGTGAGTAAAAGAAAACTTCAAAAAAAAAAAAAAAAAGCTTAGGGAAAAACTTCTGTGGAGTATCTGAATGACAATGGAGTGTCATTTTTTTCTGATAATACAGTCCGCTCATACAGTTTCCCTACAGCTACTGAAATAGAACAAGCTTTAAATAACTGAAGTAAATTACCTGGAGTAAAAAAGAGCGATAATCTAATTAGAATTAAGCTGAACTAAAAAAATATTTAAATAGACTTTAAAACTATCTAAGATAATTTCTTTAAAATATGTTGAGAGCTGGGCCTGGCGACACACGTCTGTAACCCTAGTACTTGGAAGACTCAGTTAGTAGCAGCCAGAGTTCAAAACCAGCCTCTGTGGCAACGCTGAGTTCGAGACATGTACTCTATGTGAAATAAATCCGTATGTATTTGTGTGTGTCCCCCTAATAAGTAAAAGTGTTTTTAAAAGTAAACTCTTTAAAAAGTTATTTTGAAAGTCATTTTTGTTTTCCAAGGTTTTTTTTTTTTTTAAAAAAAAAAAAAAAAAAAAAAAAAGCATCAATTCCTCAGGCTTGTGTGTCGTCAAAACTTAGGGAACATCGAACATATTCCCAAACCCTCCTATAGTCGCGCAAAACTAAGACCGGGGTCAAAGATTCAGAACATTTATTCATGTACCCTAGGAAACTTTTTGTCACATTTAATGTCAAAGCGCATGTTCTTAAATGCTCATGAGAAAGGGCCACAGCCCGCAGTCTTTCTGCAGCGAGGTGAGGTCTGTCAGAAATGGTTTCTCTTCCGCCTTCAGTACATTTGGCCTCGATTTTACTAGATGTCACCTGTACCACCAACGATCTTTTTCATCAGATGGGGCTTAATGCTTTCATTTGTGTTGTGTTTAGGGAAAGGTTGTTAGCATGCGTGATTGCAAAGTCTGCACACCTCAGATACGGCTTTCCTCTTCCTTAACGGGGAGGTGTTGAACTGGGGAAATAATGTATCTAGGACTGCTGAGGGCATCGCATCCTTTTAATAAACAACAGCCATTTTCTCTAACTGCCACGGACCTCTTAGTGTCAGTCTAATAATAATATGCTATCAGTTTTGTATCATTTCCTCCAGGGTTCCCTGTCTGCTGTGCTTCACTTTCCACCCAGCAGACGGTCTAATTGCTGTATCAAAGATTTCCTTGAACCCATTTTAAGTATTATAAGTTTGACCATAAAATCTTGCATCTGCATTTGAGGATGCATTTATATCGAAAGTATAGCTTTAAATTTCACTCAAGAGCAAAGCCTCATATGTAATGTGGGTTTTGAATGCAGATTTACGATAAAATAAGTAAATAATAATGCCAGGTTATTTTGGAAAGCGTTCTTTTATGCGTTTAATACAATCGCAAAATGGCTGCCCACAGGTGGTCTTTTCAGAGGGTTAAGCCACAATGCTCAGAACAAAAGGGACACTAGAATCTAATGTTCTTCAGAATGTAAAAAGCTGCTCACTTGCTTTTGTTAATTTTCTGATTTAGCCAGGTCCATTATTGTCGAGCCCCAAATGCAGGACATTCTTTTTTGACATTTTGCCCTAAATAGACACTGACCGAGGCTGACTCTCCAACTAGCTGTTTTGTCTCCCAGGCGGAAACTAGCTGTGAACAATGGGCAGGCATTCTTGGTACTTAAATGAATAAGGAATAGACTAGGTTTGACATGCAACAACTCTGGCAAATTCTGGGTTAACAAAAGTGTGTTTGACAAAAGATGAATTTCTTTCCCTATATTCCCCCCAAAAGTAAGTATTTAATTATGTCTTAACACATTTCCTCCTTCTTTTTTTCCCCCCCTAGAGGATTATATGCCCTAGTGAAAAGCTCATTCACTTTCCCAGGTTATCATGTGGTATTAAAGACCATTCCATTTAAAGCCTGCTACAAAACAGATATTCTTTAGCGAATAATTATTCACTTAAGAGGAAAAGGTTAAAATATATATTTTCATCTTGGGGCTAACATTGCATTGTAGTGCTAGCATTTTGTAAGATGAAGTTGTTCATGGAACTTATGGGAGAATTGAAAACGGTGGCAATGGGTTTTTCTAAGCAAAGGATCAGGATATATTAAATATAAGATAAAATATTTCAAAGGGGAGTAATTCATAAATAGAAGAAAATTAGAACAAGTGGTAAAACTTCCATCACTGCAACAACTAGCCTTTTCAATTGAACTTTTAGAAACACTAATGTGTACAAAGCAGGACATCATTTACATTTCTGTAAGGCCAAAAAGTACTCCACTTGGAGAAATAGTCTGGTAACAGGTACTTGTGACAAGGGCATAAATAATAGACTTTAAGAGAATGAATATATGAAGTAATCTGTTAGAATTGATTTTCTAATTGTCTTATAAATTTTAATTGTTTTCAATAAATGAATAGAAAAGTTAAAATAACTAAAGTGTTTTTGTCTAGGGGATGTCATAAAAAGAAAACAATAAGGGTTTTGTTAAAAAATGCAGTTTGGGGGATGTCCTGAGGTGTTCCTGATTCAGCTATATTTACCTTGGTCATCAGCACCAACAGCATGCCTCAAAGAAATAGCAACATTCAGAACAGGGAACTGGTGACACTGGAGCATCTGGCCTTTACCACCATCAAGAGCAAAGAAGAGTCCATTATAGATGTCAGAAGGTTTAAACAGTCCCTCTGTTATTATTAGTGTATCTTGTTCCTGCCGTCAGGAACGAACGGATGTTTTACAAGTAGACCTTTCTGTGTAGACACAATCTTTTAGGAACAGAGCTCTCCGTAAATGTGGAGCTCATCGTTCTTCATTGGACTGCCTAGTCAATGTTCACCCCTCGGGGATTCACAAAGTTTTCTGGTCTAGAGAGATGCTTAAATTATTTGATATCTTCTTTATGTTAAAAGTAGACATATTTCCCTGTGTAAATCGGGATGGCCTCAGAATCCCATTAGGAAACATAGGCAGGGTTGTGATCAGGCTAGGAGACACCTAACACCCTGCCTCCGGTCACTTCTGCTCCATCCCATGGGCCGACTGGAACCTGCGGTTTGAGGTTCCTGTCTAACTGCAGGGAAGTCTGGGAACTGTAGTACACAGTTACTTTTCTCCTGCTGTGATGAAGCACCAGGACCAAAGATGCTTATCAAAAAGAGAGTTTATTTTGGCTTAAGGTTCCAGGGTGATTAGAGTCTATCATGGCCGGCAGGAATGGCCAGAAATTAGGGGATCTAGCCTAGACATGATGCTGAGAAAACAAGTGAGGTTATATAATGTCAAAGTCAACTCCCAGTGAATTATTTTCTCTGACAAGGCTACACCACCTACACCTCCCTCATTCCAAACAGTGCCACCAACTAGGAGCCAAGCCTATGGGAGACATTCCTCATTCAAACCACATGTAGTTTTTACTCAGGTCCGAAAAAATGAAAGGAATATTGATGATATTCTAACATGTCTCTCTCTGCCAAATGGTCTTTAGAAAATGATTAAAGATAATTTTCCTTTCCTCTCCATTTCTGAAACACCACCTACAAGCTGAGCCTATTCGTATAGGGCATCTCAAATGTCCTTGTGACATCATGGACATTTTTTGTGAGTATTTTAAGTGATCTGGGTCTGGGGGCAAAAAACACTTCTAATTAGCTACTGAAAGCAAATGAAAAGCCATTTGCTGCTATTTACCTAATAAGAAATGACCCTAAAACTTGCTCTAGCTTTCGTAAGTCTTCGTATAGTAAATGCCCAGCAAAGGCAACTGAGAGGCACTTTACAGGGGCTGTGGGATTCCTGTGGTGCTGTGAACACAAGGCTATAAGAACACAGGCATCAACACAATGCATTCCTAAAAGATTTGTGCATTGAAAAATGTCAGGGACAGTGCTGGCAGAGAAGTATTTCAGTGGATTATGGCTTTCTGGATCATCAAATTTATAGCATTTATTTTTTAGCACAGAATTGTCATTTTTATTATCTGTTTCAAAAGTAGGGAAGGTATAAGTCTACATCATAAAACTTAATATCAAGTATTATGGATATGTTTATTCTTTTATTATCCTGTTAGAGTGTTTGTGTTGTAGAACTAGAAAATGATGCCATAATTAAATTCGGCAGCTAGTCCAGCCACATGTACAGAAGCAATTCACCTGCACTTGCGAGACAAATTGGTAGTGAGAATCTATTTTGCTGCTGAAACCAAATAGAATTTTTTCACGATATTGTTATGCTAAGTTGAACATCACACCTTTTATGTTCTCTCCATTTGGCCTTGAATAAACATTAGAACAATAATAATCTAAATGATTTGCAAGTGGTGATGAGCAGCTGCCCATCCGCTTTGGACAAAATTATACAAATCAATTACATGGACATAAAAGCCAAACAAATGTGGACGACGCAACAGCAGACATAAAATGGGTAAGCCCTTATGTTTTGTTCACCGTATATCGCCCCTCCCAACCAGAGATGAGTAAATTAGACTCATTAACCTTGAAAAATTATATAATTTGTACATGATAGGTTTGAAACAATACTTTGTTTCCTGGTTATGATGAATATTTTGTCAATGGCACGGTATAGCTTAATTGGAAGTCGACAAAAGGGATCATTTGGAAATGGTTTGTTCTGTCCTAGGTAAATTATTTCATGAAATTGGTTGATATTTATTGCTACTCTAGAACTCTAGTTGAAATATTCAATTGCTCCATTGTGTTGAGGTAGAAGTGAGTGTGTGCTGGCTAATGTAGGAGTGAAGTGAGTGTGTACTACGTTTAAGAAATCGGCACCGAGCCTGTGGACAGAGGCCCAACTTAAAGGAAACCAAAGGAAACGCTGTTCAGCTCTTCACTGGATGTTTGTCAATAAAGATTCATAAAACAATCTGTTGTGACCCCACCAGTCAGAGTTTGAGGGTAGGAGTGGATCTGGAACATTAAGAAGAGGATGGGGGAGGGGTGAATTTGATCAAAATACATTTATGAAACTCTCAAAAAAATATTTTAAGACCTCAACAAAGAAATTTTTCATTTGGAGTAAAGGAAGCAAAATGAGAAACATTTAGCTCCCTGGAGGGTGTCCTTCTTCCAGGAACGTAAGACTTCACAAGGCTACTGTTCCAACATCACAACTATTCTGACCACCATTGCGGAAAAGCAAAGCGTTGTGGCTCAGGTGTCTGGTTACAGTTGTCTGTTTCCATTTAGATGCTTCAACATCACTGCCTGTCCCTCTCTGTCCCGGAGGCTTTCCAGTTAGGAAGAACTGGGCTGAAAATCCCAGACCGGTGGTGGATGGAAACATTTGCTACCAGTTCTCCTATCTGAGGTGAGCAAATGCATAAGGAGACAGGCTTGTCATTCAGAGAGGGGGGGAGGGGGGAGGGAGGGGGAGAAGGAGAGGGAGAGGAAAAGTGATAGAGAGAACAGGAAAAGGAATGGGTGGAGGGGAAGGAGATGGGGGGAGAGGGAGAAGGGAAGGGAGAGGGGGAGGGAGGAGAAGAGGGGGAGATTGGTTGGCACAGAGAGAATTATTGGTGGCTCATTTGTTAAGCTGGATGAGGCTGTGTACACTGACACCTGAGAGACTTCCCCACCTCAGCTGTCCCCAGACTGGACAAAAAAAATTCTTTTCTTCTCATGTTCATTCTGTAGACCTCCCGTATAAAATGAGCACAGGAGTCTTTAGCACTGCTTCCTGCTCTCTGAGCGCTTTCTATGTGCTCAGCGTCTGTGAAGAAAGCCGCTCTTTCATATTCTTCCTGTGCTTCTCTCCCCCAAACTTGCATCTACTAGTGAGCTGTGGGACAGAAAAGATGGATGAGCTGTTAAGAGCTCTCGTTGGACCATATGAGGATCAGAGTTTGGGTGTCAATATCCACGTAACAACTGAGCATCCTGTACACATCTGCTATCCTAGAAGAAGGCAAAGAGAGAAAAGTCATAGACTTGCTGTCTTCCAGCCTAGCGAAGAAAACATGAGTCCCAGATTCAAGGAGAGACCCTACCTCAAAGGAATATGTAGAGAGTGATGGAGAAGATGGAGAAGGACACCTGCCATCCTCTTCTGGCCTACACACACACACACACACACACACACACACACACACACACACACACGTTTGAGGGTGAGACGCAATAGCGATGTATGATACTCTGAGCCTGGAGTTTGTAGTGTATTCTGATGATGTCTGGGCAATCTTTGTAACCTGCTGCCTCTCTCTCTGTGTGTGTTCTTTCTCGCAGCACCTGCACACATCTTGATTTCTTAATCACTCTGGGTTGTTGCTTGTGATTGTTGTGTTTTCAAAGCTCTTCATGCGTCGGGATTAATCCAGAGGACTTAGGGTTGGCACTGGGGGAGTTAAAACACTTGAGGAGTAGTGTAAGTTCTTAATTAATACAGAAAGAAGAATCACTTATAATTTATTTCAAAATATCCAGTGCTGTTCCAAATAGTCTTTTGGAGTAAATGGGTGTGCGGCGAACAGTCTTCCATGGTTCCTCATTCACAGAGTCTCCCTGCTGGTGTGAGGGTTGTTCAGAACAGCACTTCACTTTTTGGTTTATTTATTAAGATCCTGCACTCAACTATAAGAAATTAGCCTCCTAGAGGTGAATCACTTCCTACACCGCAAAGAAAGAACCTGTTCCTATAGCAAAGAGGAAAGGCTTGCATAGATCCCTGAAGCAGACAATAAAAGGGAGATCGGAGAGGTTTACTGCCCAGTCCAGACCAACGGTGAAGCAGGGCAGCTGGGCAGTTCAGTGATGTGCCCGACGTGTCTCAAAGCTTGCTCCATCCCAATAGTCAAGGCGCATGCCCTAGGTGGGAGCATAATGGGGTTTCTTTTTTGTTGGTGAACTTTTAAACTCAAAGCTCTTTAGTAATTGAAAAATGGAACAGCTTAAGGAAAAGCGTTTTTAAGCACATAGGACATTCTGAATGCTAATAGTGTGACCGAAACAGAGGGAGACACTGAGAGAGCTCCCGGCAAGACCTATGTCAGGTGTGCAAAACCACCTGGCTACAAGTCACTTAGAGCTTTCTTCATCTGCACCGCACTTCGAGGCACTGTTCCCTCCCCTCCTCTGTTTTCACCCAGGGTACTGTCTGCTGCTTCAGAGTTTCCAGATAAATAATGTCACTTAGGCTTCGAGTCTCTCAGAAAACAACAACAACAACAACAACAACAACAACAACAACAACAAAAAACATTTTTTTCAATGACAGCTAGTTCAATGGCAGGGCACTAGTCTAGCATTGCAGAGCCCTGAGTTCTACCACTATGCTGAAAAAATTTTTTAAAAGGCAAGAGTAAAGGCCACCTCAGGACAAACTTGTCTAATCCAGCTGCCTGCCTGAGCAGAGCTATATACAAACCTCCAAGAAGGCCCAGAAGGACAAAGACAACGACTTGGTGTTAATCATGCCCCCACCCTCTCCTTTTCCTTGTTATCATGATAAAAATGGAAGAACAAGCAATATCCATTCATTTGGGGGAAGTAAAAGCTCACATACAGCCTACAGTCCTGTCCCACAGAAAGATGTCTGTGACCTTCACTGCCACTTTGTGCAAGTAAGATACTTTTTGACAGTGAGAAGTTTGTCCAATAAGCATTAGTTCAAGGATGAGCCCCTAGGCCTTCCTTCTCATATCTTGGACACTTATATAAGGAGCACTGAGCAATGACTGGATGCACAACGCTGGGGCAAAGCAGACAAGTAGCCCTAGCCTCTTTATTAAAATTCACACACTTGCAGGCATCCTTGTGGAGACAGGCTGTCCTGGACAGTCCACATTGTTTCTGTCAAAACCACTGGTTCTGTGTTCCATTCTCTGGAGTTTGTCATAGTTAATGGAGTATGTGACTCATGACTCGAACAAGTTAATCCGAGGTTTCTACCATGTGGGAGTGAGGCGTCTTTGAGTCAAGAGAAATCGTCCATCCTGTTCTCATCAGAACTCATGCTGTGAGTGACAAACTTTGAAGCTGCCCAAACAGACTGAATTTGCCTTGTCGTAGCAGAGCCATGATGTAAGGTGAGCAGCTCTCCTTCAAAGACAGGCTTCATTCCAGAACCTGGGGCACAGCTTTGCTGACCTGTTTGTGAAGAGGATGGAACTGACAGAGGCTTACCAGCCATTGCCAGATACCAGGGCATGCACGGGGACGTATCAGTAAGTTCATTGGTGAGTTTCTTTCCTGTGACACCTCTTTTACATTAGCACTTCATCAAGAAGGGCATCTTTGGAATTATGTTGTTTGCTAGAAATTATGATGTGGCTGTGCTGTGATGTATAAAAAAAAATCCAAGTTTGATGAACTCTGTATCTCTTCATTTGAGATGCCAGTTGCACTGTTGCAATAAATAATGGGTCATTTTCATAATTTCAATTTACCAATTACCCCCTTCTTCTGTTTTTATTCAGTCTCTCTCCTAATCACAATGTAGACCTACTGTAAATAAAATTTCTTCTCTCTGAACAGGCAAGAACTCTGACCTGAGAGAAGACAAAGTCTGGTAAAGCCATCCTGCCTTTTTGACTCCTTGTCCTTGAGTTTGAAGGCCTCTTTCTGCAAACAGGGATACAGTGACAATAGCCTCTTTGCTTACGGCACACATCTCATGAGGAGATGTATGAAAAGTCCATCAGAGTTTTAGTTTCAGTCAGGTAGGTGTGTGTGTGTGTGTGTGTGTGTGTGTGTGTGTACCATTTAACCATCATTAAAATACAAAATTAAATAAAAATTTACATTTTAGTATAGCTACTTTTAGAAACTATATTTAAGCAGATTATAAGGAGGCATTTCAAATATATTCATCGTAGTTTCATCACGTGGATTTTTTTTTCTGGAATCGATGTTCTGAGACTTAAGGGTTTAAAGGTTAAAATCCTTTCTGTCATAACCGCTTCTTGATAATGTACCAGAGGATCCCCATCCATTTGCTGCACTGCAGCCAGTAGCCAGGGTGAGCTTTCCAATGCACAAGTCTGTTGTCTGTTGGGGCCAATACCCTGGCCCCTTCCACTGACCTCTTAGCCATATTTGTACAACACTTTGTGCTGCCATCCATCCTCCCTCTGCGAGGACTGTGGTACTCACTTCTTTTCTCAGCGGCTGGCACTGCCCTCCACGCCTGCCAGCTCAACAATGAACTAGGCTGAATGTGGAAGTGGAGAACAGGGTGGCTGCACTTTCTAGAGCTTTTATTGAACCAGAGAATTCAGCTAAATGGTCTTCTTGCTGCTTGAGGGAAAATTTCATTCATGTGCTTCAAATCTAATATCTATCTGCGTTTGGCTTCTAGCAAAAAACAAACCCCCAAACCCCAAAACAACAACAAAAACAAAACAAAAATCAACAACAACAACAACAACAAATCCAAATTGAAAAATTCAGCCCGTTTTATTTAGATCTCTTTTGTTTTTGACACAGTACTTCCCCTTTTACTGGAATTTTCTACTTTGCAAGCCACAAGAGTGGTGTACATTGGGAAAGATAAACTATAGCTGATAGCAACCAACTGCATTCATACCCAAACCTATATATTTAATGTGCAAAAATTAGTAGTTAGCAAAATGAGGATGGGTAAAAGTTAGCAAAAGTGAGAAAAATATAAAAACACTTTGTAGAGGTTAGTTCTGGCTCGTCTTTCCATCCCCCTGCTCCCAGAAATAAGACTCAGACTCAAAATATATTTATAAATGCATTGGCCATATAGCTAGGCTCTACTCTTACTGAATGTAACTTAAAATATCCCATTGACTCTAATCTACATTCTGCCATGTGGCTGGTTACCTGTGCTCAGGCACCATGTGTCTGCCTCATCACAACTTCCCTGTCAGATCTCTCACACCTGACTCTATCCCAGAATTCCTTCTACCTCCCGGATGTCCCACCTCCTCAGATTTATTACTGATATGTGCCACATCCATCCAGACATAAGAGAGTATGTACAATTCTCCTATTTCCACAAGTATTTTTTAAATAAAACCCTCTAGCTCTTGAAAACAGTGGAAAAGAAATATTCTGCAAAAGAAAGCTTTTTAATGATACATTAAACCTTGCTCTTGAGCTGAAACAGCTCAGGGGAGATGGTTTTCCAGGGACGCCAGGTAATAAACTTGGGATAGGAAGGAGTCAATTTTGTGTGTGTGCCTGTGTATAGTGTGTGTGTGTGTATATACATATGGTGAGAGAACAGTGTTCACCAGAGGTTTAACAAGAAACTGGATCCAGTAAGGACCTTGAGACGCTGTGGAGATCAGGAGCTATGATGAGTCGTTAGTGGGCCAGGGTAAATGAGGCTTTACAGGATCTAAGTAAACAGAGCAGAGTGAAGATTGTCTCTAAAGGGAGAGAGCGCACTAGAGGAGAACACCAGAACAGAGAAAGAGGTCTTTCTGGGTTACTAGAAAACAAATGTGGCAAATTCATGAGGCAAAAAAAAAAAAAAAAAAAAAGTAACAATTAAAATTAAAAAATGAACGTCAAGATTTAAGAAGGTTCTGCAAGTCTTTAAAGCCAGAGGGTCAGGGTAAGAAGGCATCCCGATAAAACAATTCAGCACAGAAAAATCAAGTTGTCCCAGGGGTTGGCTGTCACCCTGTAGGCTAAATAGGGTACTTTTTTGTTCTGCAAAAGAGAGAATGTTAGGGGCAGAGATGGTTTGCCCAGTTCAAGCCTCCCACAGCAGCCAGGTGACACAGAGAGGTCGCAGCTACAGCCACAGGCACTGTGCTCACCCAGAGAACCTGACCTACAGAGCTGATGTGAGAGGAAATGAGGTCACTTCTCCTATGGCTCTCTCTGGGCAGGGCCGAGCATTACAGAATAGCCTAACCAGGTTCATCAGGAGTGGAGAAATGCCAAGAGGCTCCGTGAAAGAGCTTTCGAGTATTGGAAGCAGAGAGGCTCTGAGAGGATGACATGGGTTTGTGGAAAGCCAAGGTACCCAACATTGATTGACAGAGAAAACAAGAGATATTGATGGTGAAGATCTTCCCGTGCCAGGTTAGACCTTGCTTATGTTGGACTTCAGTATCTCCTTAGTTGTGAACCTCTGCAATCATCAGATCCCACCTGGCTTAGGACAGATGACAAGACTTTCGAAGTGCTTCATCATGACTATCACCGTAGACCCTCTCTTCATTATGAGGTGACATGGGGACTTTGGGACTTTACATCATTGTTCTCCTCATTCCTGGTGTAACTGTATTGTTGCATATGTGTATAAACTGGGGAGAGGGAGGGTGGGCAGCAGATGCATAAACATACATAAACATACATACATACATAAACATACATACATACATAAACATACATATATAAACATACATACATACATAAACATGACCTCTCCAAGGTGTGGTTGAGAGGAAAGGTTTTATTGTAGATCTGAAGAAGTGTATAGCCAGAGGCATGTGGAGGAGTCCAGAGTAAGGAGAGAGAGTAGCAGCTGGAACATGGCCAGCAGACTGGACTGGACCATGAAAGGGGAGACAGGGTAACTAGAGAGGAAGACAAAAGAGAGGGCACAGTAGGGTTATAATGGAATGAGGAGCTATACCCCATATAGTAACACATCTAAATCACTCCCTCTATGGTTCGGAGACAGTCTTAGTTAGGATTTTACTCCTGTGAAAATACACCATAACCAAGGCAACTCTTATAAGGGGCAACATTTAATTGGGGTTGGCTTACAGGTTCAGTCCATTATCATCAATGTGTGAATATGGTAGCATCCAGGCAGACATGGTGCAGGAGGAATTGAGAGTTCCATATCTTCATCTGAAGGCTGCTAGAAGACTGGCTTCCAAGCAGCTAGGACTAGCATCTTAAAGCCCATGCCCACAGTGGCACACCTACTTCAACAAGGCCACACCTCCTAATAGTGCCACTCCCTGGGCCAAGCCTATTCAAACCATCAGAGACCACTGTAGCAAAGAAGAGCCAAGAGCTGGCGGAAGGAGTGGGGAGTGACTATCCTTTAAGCTAAATAGCTACATCTTTGGGGTTTGGCTTCACCCCCTTGCAAAAGGATTATCCCAGCTGAACTTACTGACATTTACATCCACTCCTGGAGGAATGAGTAGGTTACAAGTCTGTCAGTCTAGGATCTAGCCACTCCCTAAGCCCTGTTGTATGCAACTCTGCCCTGACTGTATATAGCCTAAGGAAGGGGATACGGAAGGTGAGCATGAGAATGGAGGTGGGTGTTTTCATCTAAGTAGCTACGGGGCAGGTTTTCTGGGTACAGGTGGAGTTTTGTGGGGGGCTACCCACACCCCTGGGACCTTAAAAGTAGGAAGTATACTTTGTCTTTCACTATAGTGGAGCACACAGCAGTTCCCACCAGA
The DNA here is from genome assembly GCF_900095145.1 of Mus pahari. Taxonomy (NCBI): domain Eukaryota; kingdom Metazoa; phylum Chordata; class Mammalia; order Rodentia; family Muridae; genus Mus; species Mus pahari. Next base: position 53,082,727 of record NC_034596.1, read on the forward strand.
AGGCAATGGGGATATGTTAAAGAAAACTGAGTCTTCACATCTAAGCTCCTTAAATTCAGGGAGCTGAAAGCCGGAGGCACTGGAGAAGGTGAGCTTTTCAAGAAGGCATCGTACTTGACTTTATCTAGGAGTGGTGGTCTAAGTTTTAGGTTTTATAAATGGGCTTTTACAGTGACAAAATAACTGTTAAATTGAATTGCTCAAACAAAACAAAACAAAACAACAACAACAACAACAACAACAACAACAACAAAACCAGATTAAGAATATGGTAATTCAGTTCCCATCTAGGAAGCTCCTGGCAAAGCCTTGAACTTCCGGCATGCTTCATTTCTGACATCTGAGAGACGTGGTGGTGGACTCCTTACCCCGTATACTCTTGCCCAGGGTGGGAATGAGGACTAGGAACATCCTTTCCCACTGAGGCTCAACAGGCAGTGTAGGTCAGGGGACGAGAATCCAATGGTAGGCAACGGAGTCAGAGATAGCCCTGCCCCCACTCCGATTGTTAGAGGACCCACATGAACACCAAGCTGAACATCTGCTACAAATGTACAAGGGGCCTAGGTCCAGCCCCTGCATGTTCTTTTGTTGGTGGTTCAGACTCTGTGAGCCCCCATGGGCCCAGGTGAGTTGGCTCTGTAGGTCTTCTTGTGGTGTCCTTGACCCTTCTGGCTCTCTCAATTCTCCCCCTCCCCGCCCCCCACTCTTCCACAAGACTCCCTGAGCTCTGCTTGATGTTTGCCTGTGGGTCTCTGCATCTGTTTCCATCAGCTGCTGGATGAAGCCTCTCAGGAGACAGTTATGCTAGGCTCCTGTCTGCAAGCACAGCAGAGAATCATTTAAAGTGTCAGGGGTTGGCTCTCTCCCATGGGATGGGTCTCAAGTTGGGCCAGTAATTGGTTGGTCATTCCCTCAGTCCCTGCTCTGTCTTTATCCCTGCACACTTGTAGTCAGGACAAATGGGGTCGAAGGTTTTATGGGTGGGTTGGTATTCCCCTCCCTCCATTGGAAGTCCTGCCTGACTACAGGTGTGGGGGCATCCCTGGGACCAGCTGGAGGTAGCCTAATTGTGAAGGCGGAAACCTGGGAGAAACTAGGTCCTCAAGTGGAAGTGTTGCTGAACTACAACTAGTAAATAATCAATGTGGGTTGCTCCTTGTTGATAAACCTCATCCCTAAGTCAGTTCTGGCAACTCCCCTGCCACACTGATTACAAGTTATACAAACACTAATAATGTTTAGCTTTTCTCAGAATTTTTATTTCTATGTTCTCTTGTATACGCTCCTGGGGCTTTTCTAGAAGTTTCCAATAGTTCTAAAAGGAAGCACCTGGGACTGCTGACAGGCATAAGGAAGAGACAGACACTAGTGTGGGCTTATATGGCAGAAATGTCACCTGTTTCATGGATCAGTATAATGTCATCTCCTTTACCTGAGGCTTTGTTGTGACTCCAGTGACCTATACTCACTGTCCAAAAATATTACATGGAAAATTCCAGGTGTGACAGTTTGTAAGTTTGCAGCAGCACGATGAAATCTTGAATTTTACTAGACCCAAACATGCTGTATCTTTGTTCAGCCTTTCTCCACGCGGTGCACACTTCCCCTAGACACCACTGGGGAGGCCTCCAGTTTCAGGTGTACTGTTGCAGGGCTGATGTTCCAGTGGTGCTTTTGTTAAGAGCCTACTGTGTGTCAACATTCATGTCTTTCACCTCATCCACCCACCATGCATGCACTGTCCTCTCATATAAGCACAAAGAAAGGGGTCACCACACAGCAAGATACTCTGAGAGAGAGAGAGGCCATAGTCAGAGTAGCTTTTCCTTAAAACTCAGTGCATGTGTGTTGAGTGTCTTGCCTACATGTATGTGCATTTTTGGCTTTTAATTCCTCCTTTTCTGATTTTTCTTTGTAAAAGTAAACAGTGGTCAGGAGCTAGGACCTTTCACACATCGATTTGCTTCGTTCCTGCACTTATTAGTTGCCACGATAGTTCATCTACTGCTCATCTTTCTACTGAAGGTAAGATCAAGATTCTGAGAAGGGAAAAAATCAGTGGGGAAGGACTGTGATGTAAATGGCTGCCATGTGAAGCCCGGAGTTTTAGTTTAGCTGCACAGCGACTTTGAAAGTACATTTCCCAAGCTGTTAGGGACTACAGGCTGGAATCAAGGGGAATGATGTAGGGAACGGAGCTGCCAGTGAAACACGAACCTAGCTCTACTCAGGTCTACCATGTGTGGGGCTCCATTAATCTGTAACAAATACTTGGCTAATTCATCTGTTTTAAAATTACATTCTAACAGATCCACAGGTTGGCTTGTTTTCTAAGATTGGAAGTTAAGTACTTGAAAGGCGCGCGTACACACACACACACACACACACACACACACACACACACACACACACGAGATAGAGCATGGAGGGAGGCATGTAAAGTGCTTACACAGCATGGATGAGGCCCTGGATCTAATCCCAAGAGTGAGATGGAACAGGAGCAGGGGAAATGGGTAAAAAGTATGGGGGGAGGGACCCATGTTTATATTTGACCTAGTTCTTTTGTCATTCTATTTTATTTAAGATGAAAGCTCATTGTAGCCTTGGCTAGCCTGATGTAAATGTAGCAGATGATAATATCTGGGTGGTGATGTAGCTGTTTAAGACCATCTTTTCTGTACTTTTCTGTATATTTGAAATGTTTCATATTTTAAAGGACTCCTAATTTCAACATTTTAGAATGGCAAAAATTAACTTACTATTCAGGTTCCCAATTCCAGATAGCTTAGAAAAAACAAAAAACAAAAAAAAAAAAAAAACAAAAACAAACATTTCCTTGTGACTGGTCCTGGCACACAGAGCATCCTGGAAAGACCATTTAAGCCCAGACCTGCTTACAAAAGCTGTAAATTTAAGAACATTTGAAGTATTTTTTCCTATAAGGATAGGTTATTCTTTATAAAATGTCATTATTCATATTTGAGACTTTACTTTTGTAAGGCTGTTTTGAGAGGTACAGAAAACCTTAGAATCTGAGTCTACATCTGCATGGCCTCCCCTACTGTTAACCTGCTCCTCACAGGGCACAGCTGATCTTAGAAGTATCACCATTGCCAGGAATGCATAGCTACCTCACAATGGGGCTCACTCTTTTTTTTTTTTTTAAGTAAACATACAATTGTTTTCTTTTTTAAAGCTTTATTTATTTATTATATGTAATTACACTGTAGCTGTCTTCAGACACTCCAGAAGAGGG
>NC_034596.1:53088320-53117559 GCF_900095145.1 Mus pahari
AAAAAAAAAAAAAAAATTTAAGAATTCATCATTATGCTTAAAACAAAACTGAAAGCAGAGGGCTTGGGAGTTGGCATGTGGTCTATCCACTCGTACTGTCTTCAGCAATGTCCTTTGGGCTCTGTGAAACCAGGAGTAATCACAAAGCATCACTTATGATGCTGTTGCGCCGTTATCTTTTGAACGGATTTCACTTTCATCTTTAGTCTTAGCATAGTTCAGGATAAGTGATAATTAATTCCTGGGATTAAAAAAAAATCAAAATGTTCCAAAAAGATGTAAGGAAAATTAAATCATTAAGGTCTCAAAATAGAGCTTACAAGACTCCAAAGAACCTATATTGGAATAAATGTTATCCTTTTAGGGGCATCTAACTTAGTTTTAAAATATCAGTTTTACCATTTTAGATTTTCCTGTGTATGAGTGTTTGCCTGCATATATGTAAGTGTACCACGTGTATACCTGGTGCCTGCAGAGGTCTCAAGTGGACATCAGATGACCTGGAATAGCCCCTACATAGTTATGAACTACCGAGGGGGTGCTGGGAACCAAACCCTGCTCCTCTGAGAAAGCAAGAACTTCTTAACACTGAGCTATCACTCTGACTTCCAAATATCAATTCATATAGCTATAACACCTAAATATATTGTTTGATGGGCTGAGATGTTGTCCCTAAGATCATATAACATTTTCAGTTAATGTCACTGAAAATTTTTTCTCAGCAAATTGAAAATTGTATAAAGGCCAATTGCATACTCATCAGTATAGATGACAGGCCAGAGGTTCTAGCCTATTTTCTTTGTGGCATTGATTCCCTAAAGGCCTGGCCAGATATAACAATTTTTGTGCTTGGAGATCCTATCAAGCCAGATGTCAGTATTCTGGGGTAGATAGCCCACTCATATTAAAAAACAAACAAACAAACAAATAAAACGTTTCTTCAGATATTATAGAAAGAAGAGTATTGGAAACCAAGAGCTAGGTCATGACTTCACAGTACCCACAGAACCCAAGTTTGGAGCAGGATCTACTTCAAAGAAGCAAGAAAGGCATACTTCCTACACAGGTGCCTCTGATGAACCCTTTCAAGACTGGATCCAAGACACTCAGTTGTAAATATGCAGCTGCAGCCAGATGTTAGGGAAACCCAATCCCTTATGACACTTGATAAAGTATAACCTGGGATTGACTAGGGAGGAAGTGATTTGCTGTCCCTGAGGCCATTGGGAAGCAGCAGTGGGGGAGAGAATGGTTATTCGATAGCTTGAATTATGGGAGCCATCTGCCTCCCTAAGCTCCCGGTATCACTCCAGTGAGTGATGCACTAAAGAAAGGAGTAAAGGTTGAAAGTCTACCAGCTCTAGAAGAGTTACCAGGACCTCATGCTGACAAACTCTTACCCTGCTGACAGCAACATGGCATTAGCCCTGGCTTCAGCAGCAGGTTGCAGGCTTGACAGGAAGCAGTGGTTCTTGGAACTGAGGTTCTCAGAGCTGACGTTCTCAGAGCTGAGTGTACTAAAGCTGATCAAAGACCACTAGAAGGGGTTACAGTTATAAAGACAGAACTCTACTATCAGTTCATGTGGGGAAACAAAAAACGTAGAGGCTTTTATCACTCTTCAAGTAGAGAGGGCTGGGAAAACCAGTCAGTAGAGAGACTATCCTGACTGTGTAAATGTAGTAAAGACAGCAGAGAGGGAGAAGACGTACGGAGGGAGAACAGGACACAGGGTGAGTTGGGGGCAGGACCCAGCCAGGCTAGTGAGTCAGAGTAGTCCTAACGATGTTCAGTTATGATTCTTCCAGTCATGCTCATTTTTAACCTCTTCTCCTATACAGGTGATCCAAGGACAATTCTGGTTCTTGCATTCAAACAATTCTCAAGTAGTTGCTCTGTAAGACGGGACACAGCTGCAGCTGCATCTTCTAGGTGTTGTATCCAGCTGTGGCAACAAACTTCTCTGTGATGTCTTAATACTGTCCAAAGACAGATGTGCAGTACACACCAACATTAACGTTTACCATGTCACTCCTTCAGGACAGCCAATCCAGCTCACTGTTCTTCGTGGCATCAACGAAATAGGCTCTCGCATCATTCTCTTTATAGATCAGCAAATCAGGGCACAAAGAGATTAAGCTCGTCAAGGTCACACAGTCAAGAAGGTGGTAAGACCGGTCAAATGTTTATTTACAATAAGAAAGACATTTATACACATGCAATTGTCAGTTTTTGTTTTATTATTTTTCCATAAATGTTTGTTAAATGCCTACTATGTACAAAGTACTAATATAAACTAAAAAAAAATGGTTAATCAATGTTACAAATATAAAGTCCTTTTAAATACCACTATCAAAATAATAATCTCTGGTAGTCCACCAAAAGAAGTTCTTTCAAATTAAGTTGCTTAATATCCAAAATGCCTCCTTTAAAACAGAAGGGACTAAGTTCCAACAGTGCAATGGTCAAGATGTACATCATTTCCAAACACTGCAGCATCTGACTGTTTGCTGTCAGACAAGTTTATGTTGATGAATACACTGCAAATAGTTAAGCATATGAATCTTAAAGGAAAGCAATGTGACAAGAGTGGTCTCACGGGAGGTGAGCGGCCATGGAGTCTGCTTCTCTCGACTTTCTGAGCAGGGCTCGTTTGAGGGCACTAATTTTCTCATCCAGTTCAGCCAGTGAATAGTTCTGCTAGAAACACAAATTGCTGAATAAGACTTAAGTTTCTTAAGGCAGATAAAGTTCTAAGTGAACTATAAATACCTAACTATTCAGCAGCATATTACTGTATAATAATTTTGAGGCTGACAGCTGTGTATAGTGACTGTGCCATAATTTAGAGGCATAAATTAACAAGGCTTCTGTCTTTTTGTTTGTTTGTTTGTTTGTTTTCTGGACTGTAACCATACAGCTCAGCACAGGGCGTTTGCTCGATATGTGTGAAGCCCTGGATTTCATCCTAGCAACACAGAACAAATGCATATATAAATGCAGTGTCATACTGACCTGCTTTTCTTCCCTAATGACAAAGCTTTTCTGGAGTTTTTGTGCTTTGAAAGACCAATAAAAGCTTTTTTAAAAAACAAGACAAAAACCCTGTGAACTCATACTTTATAGCAAAAACCACACACTGGAGGATTAGCTTAGATGCCTAAATGCCTAGACCTTTCCTTCTGAAGGATCAGCTAATCTACAAACAGAGGCTGCTCTCAAATACTGACTCACTTTTTGAGGCAGGGTCTCCAATGAACCTGGAGCTAGCTGGCTAGCTGGGCTGGCCTGAAAGCTGCTGCCTCCTAGTGCTGAGGTAATTACACCCACATCACTATGCTCTGCTTCTGAAGCAGTGCCAGGGCTCAGAACTCAGGTTCTTGAATGTGCTATATAAGCCCTCTCTGCCCACTAAGCCATCTCCCTAGACATGATGGCACCTTGTTTTGATCTAGATAATGCTAACTAGCCGTGCTCATAAAAGGCAAAGTAGGAGGAGACTAAAGTTATCCCGGCATTTAAGTGTTTTCTAACCCAAATGTTCTATTAAAAATAAGGTGAAGATTTTTTTATTTAATTAGCCTATTGAAATCATTCTATGGTCTTAAAATAAAATGACTCCCCTAATTCAACCTAACGTCAGACAAGGTCTGACCTAAAAGCAGTGAGAGTAGACACCCTTCTTAATAAGGTAAAACTCACTATCTCAGAAGCTCAAAGGAAGACAAAAGGACTTACTTGAGGGGGTTGGACTTTTCTTCTTTTTCCAGAGAAGTTCTAGTTTAAAAGTAACAAAATAATCACTATTTAGAAAACATCAGCATGACTTCCCATACAGAAGACTGTGGGATAGAGACCCAGAAGGCATATGAGAACCCCAAGCAAAGCCCCACACTTACAAGGTGTTGCCTACAGTTACCCACAGAGGAGGGCATTGTTACAAACAGTCTATAACAGTGTAACAGCAAGTTCCTCTCTGCCAAGTTCCTACTTTCCATTAGTTACCAGCTTCTCATAAGGCTGAGTAATAGCTCTTAGGGACCCTCCCACTCTGGGAAACTGACCAATGGAAGCAACAGTGGCTAGAGGCAAGGGTACTTGGTATACTGAAGAAAGAAGCAAGCACAAGCGTAACACATGCATATGTGCGGACAGGTATCTGTGACCATGAATGGCGCTGTGCCAGTCTAAGCAAGGAGCGATTTGTCCCCTCTGTGTGACTCAAGGCAGTGCCTACCCCACCCCAATGTTCTTGCTTAGAAACTGACATGCACATGGCCCAATTGTAGCCAATGAGTAAGGAGGGTCTGCTGGGGATTAAGGAGAACTTTTCTGCAAACTTCTTGTGAGAAAACAAAGGTTCCTATGGCCTACTGCTGTATGGGGATAAAATACCTAAAAATTATAGCAGCCTTGCCATGTATCAATGGAAGAAGCCAACACTAACAGATCCAAAAGGAGCAAGATCTCAAGTCTTGACTTTGCAACTACATCAATCCTGAAAACTGTGTTCTCAGGACTGTGTTTTATAATTTCCATATTATATGAGTCGATTTAAATTCTTATTTCTTGTAGTGGGGCTAAAGAGATAGCACAATGGTAAAACACTTGCCCAGCCCTGGATTCAGTCCCTGGTGGTGTATATGCACATGCATGCTTGCCTGAATGTTAGATTCTCGTCAAGCTGACAGGACTCACAGAGACAAACTACTCAGCCTTTTGAACTATGATGTAATGAAATCATTGGGTGTCAGATTACTAAATGAACATATCTGACAAAAACAAAACAACCCCCCAAAACAAAACTAAATAAAAAAAAACAAAAACAAATCCATGATGAATGTACATAGAAGAACTTTTAATGAACATCTATGACCACAAAGATTAGAAGAAATTGAAACTCAGATTCCCTTTCATGTCAAAAGCTGATCTAAACAACACCTAAGCATGCCTCATATGAGCAGCTATATTAAATAGCCGTCATTAAGTGCCAGAATTATTAGACTTGGAATAACAGAGCTCAGATAAGGATGTTCCTCTCTTTGCCAGGCTCAGCTGGGTACCTATGGTAGGGCACACGGACAGGCGGAGCTTAACTTTAACCTGTCCACTGTTCAGACTCCTACCTACCTGAAAAGTAGCTTTTTAGATACTCATCGAAACACTTTCCTGTGCGATGCCAACAATTTAATCAATGGAATACCAATAGCTCTATGTCATGAACAATCACACCATTATCATAAAACCAAAATAAAAAAAAAAAAACCAGAATGAGAACAGGTATGCAGTGGATCAATGACTTAAAAGTAGTGAATTGACAGCCTATTTGTTGTACTGATAATAGCAGCCCTTGGGTTACCTACTGGTTTGGGGGGCTGTAGTAAAGCTACTAAGAGGTTATGGGGAGGGAGGTTAGAAGTGAATGGACTATGGGATCCACAAGAAATGTGATTAATCAGAAAGGAAGGCTAACTTGGTGTTCTGTTGCAGCACTGAGGAAGAGATAGGGGAATTAGATCTAGGGGAATAGAGAGAGGGGAAAATGTCTGTGAGAAGCCTACCTTGGCATGTGTAAACCTATTGCTTATAACCATTGAATCTTAAGTTACATATTTCATCTTTAGTTTCAGATGGAAGAAAATTTGTATCATTAAATTTTTGGTCAAATACTGAAAAAAAATAGTGAATTGAGTCTCTGGGGCTTATTTTAGGTCTGAATACAATTATTTCACAAGAACATTTAGATACAGTACATATAATATATAGATTTTTTTTAAGGTATGAGGGGATATCGAGCATAAAGGTAAACATTTTAACAAAGTTTGACACTTGAGAGAAAATATTTAGGAGTTCACTAAACCAGCAAAAACAGTCACACAGATAATCCACAAATGTCTCTGCATTGTATTTCACACTAGCAGGTAATTTACAGCTAACTTTAGAAAGCCTGTGTCCTAATGAAAGATGATCCTATTACTGCACAACGCATCTCGTGCATTAAGGCAACTCAGAGGTAAGGGGACTACCTCCTACAAACCACCTTCTGTTAACCAGCTGTAAAGGGCAGTTCACTTTATATGTATAGTATGTTTTCTCTGACACAATTTAGACTTGCACAACTTTCTAGCATGAACAATGACATAATATTTAAACTCGATTCCTTGACTCCAATCTCTCTCCCACTCCTCCTAACACTTCAGACAGGGAGCTGTATTTACCCATGTTTCCAACTGGATCCAAATGTTCCCTCATGACTCAGGTCTAGCCCGCACTTTTACACAGGCTGAACATACAGTATAGATTTGGCCTAAATATAGCATTCTCTTCCTCCACGTCCCTTAAAGTCAGGAGTTATATCTAGACATTGCTTTGGAGCAAGAGTCATACACTTTCCAAAGTCCCCTACCTAAGCATCAGCCATGCCTACTGTTTGTCCACTTGTTCAAGCCAGGTTAAAGGTCAGCTTCTTATTTAGTGCAATTCTTGTTAACAATAGAACTGATGTCATAAGACAGTGTGGTTGTAGCAGATCCTCCAGTGAGACATTCACTCTGAGGCTACTTCACAGACTCTTAGTATGGATTTAGTTAATGAAAACACAGACTACCACGACCTTACTCTTTGGGGTTTTAGTTTATTATGGATCTGTTCTACACTAAGTAGAAGTCACAGAAACTTCAATGTTGGACCCAGAAGCGTCTCTCTCTTTTCCAGGGAGGGATGCATTGAAAGCATATGGCAGTTGTGAAGCAGTAATTGGAAAGATTTATGATATTTTAATGACCAGAGATCAACTAAGAATGAGGAGACCGTGCTATACTAGCTTAGCTGGGAAATAAGATCCTGAGATGGGGACAGGACAGGAAACAAACAGAGAAAAACTGACAGCTGTTGATAATTAGATATGGGAAGAGAGCAAGGAAAAAATCCAATTTCTGGTTAGTAAAATGATTCATTCTATCACTAACAGAAATGAGGAAATCTGGAGGGGTGATCTTTTTTAGTGGAATGTCAATTTAAAAGTAGAGGAGAGTATGAAGACAGAAATAGCAAATAAGTTTCTAAATTATATGACCCATACTTAAGGCAGTTGAGATAATTTGTGTTGAGAAGCTGGCTAAATCCAGAGAGTGACAAGTGGGTGCAACACTCCAAGACATGAGGCTTGATGACTCCATAGCTGCATTGGAAGGAAGAATTAGAAGCAGACACACATCAGCCAAGTGAGTCATGCATTCACAGGAGGAGAGCTGATAAAGTTAGGAAAGAGTGGCGCTATGTAAAAAGAGGATTTCTAGATCTTTACACTTATGTCTCTGAATGGAAGAGACCCTACAGATTAGTGCTAGAGAGGACATGCAAGTTGCTAGCACAGAACTGGAAAGGTTAAAGCATAGAGACTAACTGTCCTCTAGACCTATACACAGATATGCCACAAGGCCAAAGGGAGTTTATGCTGACATTCCATACAGAGTGAATCCTCTAGCCACACACCTCACCTGGAATAAAGCTAGATCAAGGGTTATCTTCACACTGAGAGGAACTGAGAAGTCTATATGCCCTTTTCTCTACAGAGTAATGTGGACAATATTTTAGCTTCTCCAGTTAGGACATAGTAACTGAGTCCTATATGTCTTAAGAACTGCTCTTTTGTTGGAAACTGAATTTCTGAACTATGGAAAGATTTTACTTGAAATGTTTTTATATAGATTCACATGTAGATAGATTCTAAACTTGTAGAATCTTCTAGAAACTGGATAGAGGTTGACTATTCTGAGTATCATTGGTGCATACCATATAAAAAGGTAAAAATTAACAGGAAAAAATTATATTTGATTCATGGAACAAAATAAGAACTAAAATTCTTTCCATTTGTTAAAAAACAAACTCCCTAATAAGGTATCATAAAAAGCAGAAAATTATGAAAAGCATCCATATGTACTGCATCTTTTGGTTTTGGAGACAGAGTTTTCCTGTGTGGTCTTGGCTGTCTGGAGCTCACTCTGTACCAGACTGGTCTCAAATTCAGAGGTCTGCCTGTTTCTGCCTCCCAAGCACTGGATTAAAGGTGTGTGCCACCACTGCCTGGTATGTGTTGAATCTTTTAATGCAATTATTTTAAAAATCTGACCGGTCAGTGTTGGCGCACGCCTTTAATCCCAGCACTCGGGAGGCAGAGGCAGGTGGATTTCTGAGTTCAAGGCCAGCCTGGTTTACAGAGTGAGTTCCAGGACAGCCAGGGCTACACAGAGAAACCCTGTCTCGAAAAACAAACAAACAAACAAACAAACAAACTGACCGGTCAACATAGAAATGTTTTAAGATAGCAATTTAAAGTTTTTAAGACTGAAGTGTGCTAGTATATTTAAAAGATATGAACTTTATGAGTATTCCTAAAGACTAATTTTGAATCACAATACTTGAAAACAATACATATACAAGGTAAATACACTATGTTCCTACAGTGCTTGCTCATACTAGAGAACCAATCACTTATGTTTCCACATCTCTTTCTTTTCTTGTTTTTCTTCTTTTAGCTTTGCTGAGACTGAGTTTCTCTGTGTAGCTCTGGCTGTCCTGAAACTCACTTTGTAGACTAGGCTGGCCTCGAACTCAGAAATCCGCATGCCTCTACCTCCTGAGTGCTGGAATTAAAGATGAGTGCCACCACTCCTGGCCCCACATCTGTTTCTTGCTCTCCTTTGAACATCTCCACAGTTCATCATTGGGACACACAGAATGGACTAGACATCAAGTGAGTAAGTAAATAAATGAATAGGGCATGGCTGATGGTTAGTTGTAGACTTTGAAAGGAAGCTGATACAGAAGAACTGAGAGTTTGAGCCTCAGGTTATATAGTGAGAATCTGTCTCAGAACTCAAACAAACTGCAAAACAAGAAGAGAAGTACGTCATAGGAAGATGGTGGGAAGCAGTGAGCTCAGGGTTTTCTGAAATACTGATGTGCCAAAGAAGGTACTTATTAGGAAAACAGTTTCTCAATGTCCTTGGGAAAGGGGGTTAAGGATGGATGAGTGAATGAACGTACAAGAGAGTGGAGGAATTATACAAATACAGGCAGTCTAAGAAAAATGGGTGAGAATACAAGGTATGGCCTGTTCAGTTGTGAGAAATGTAGCTACTTATGAGCTGAGTGAAACAGTCTGGAGGGACAGACCATCAAGACAAAGAAAAAGTACTATTTCACAAGACAGCCAATACAGAGTCATAGACTGGACCACCAAAGGCTAAGTTATAACAACATGAGGATGGCTCAACAGAATTTCCATAGGTGAGGACAAGTGTCCCTACACTGTAAAATATTCAGAATCAGAATTCTTAAAGAGGCAGATAATCACCTTCATAGTACTGAGTTCCTCTATCTCTTAATTTTAAAAGTGCTTCACATGTGGATCAATGAGTACATTATTACATAGTGAAAATCTTTAAAATAACACTTTGTTTTCAGAAGACATTAATACTTACTACAGATTGAAAATATTCAGGAGAGATGCCCTCCAATTCAAGGATTTTATCTTCAAGCTTTTTAATTCTTTGATAGATGTCTCTTGGTACTGGGCCACCTAAATGCATAGGAAAAAATACTGAAATCTTAATAGTTCTGTTTTCTTATCATTTTTTATTTTTAAAATATCATGCAAATACACTTATATATAACAACAACGACAAAACACTTAAAACTTAAGAAAATAAGCAGATGAAAGCAAAATCAACTGAACTCCTTAGCTCAAGGCTTTATCCTTAGCTCGGAGCTCTGCTCTGCATTCTTTGAGACAAATCAGAGACCTGTGCTTTCTAACTGTCGCCTCTGCTTCCCATGTTGCTACAGTTTTCTTGTGAGAGTCACCTTCTGAGGTACTGACTGGTTTCTAATCGGTGTTGGTACTCAGGAGGGAAATCCTGCAGTGAGAAGATGACAGTTCCACTTGATGACTGTGTTATGTCCCATCATTTTCTTCAGCTTCTATTTCTTCTAGCACGATATACTTTCTCCTTTGACCTAGAATAATGTTTAAAGGGCTTTCCCCATCACTGTCAAGGAGGAGGGCATGGTGTATTAAAGATATGTAAACACCAAGTTCACTACTACATTCTGGCTCTTTCTACTCCTTTAAACCTCACATGCAGCCGCCCTGGTCTAGAGCACCACAGGCTCTCTGGGTAGGTAGTGAGGTTGCTATGTGTATGAGAGCAACAGGCTACAAGATGAAAGGTGACCTCTAGGAGGAAGTTCATGACAACACAAGACAGAGGCCACAGTCACTTCATCTACAGCAGTAGATGGAGAGAGGGAAGTCAAATATCTAGGCATTAGGAGGAGAATCAAACCCCAACTGTCATTTCCTATAATGTCTTGAGCAAATGTTTGAACTTCAGTCCTACTAGCTCTCCAATAATGACAGCACCAATGCCTCCACAGAGAACTATTAAGTACTATGCTGGCATAGGCATGACACGTTCACATTGACTAACAGTACTCTTCAATAAATATGGGTTCATTTTCCCTAGGCATTTATTCATCTATATATTTATTCTCTGTGAGTGCATAGAAGACCAAGACTACAATTATTCATATTTTGTAGTTGGTGACTAATAATAATTAGAGTTGTCAGACAATTTCCGAAATTGGCCATAGTAAAATATTACATTCATCTTCTGTTGTAACTTCAATAAACCGAGGCTAAAAGAGTTTATTTAGAATGTGTTTCCCAAGTAGAGATAAGTATAAGGACAGAAGCATAAGGACCAAGAACCTTATAGATTCTTTGGCTGCTTTATGTACCTAGAATGATGGCTTTACAGTGAATTTTCAAAGAAAATCTGGAATCTAAATGAATCTAATTCCCTTAAGACTCACAAAGACACATCACAGATATGACCCAGCTCTCCACTTACCTGTCTGCAATCGCAGGTGAGCCTCAATATTCTGGAGTCGTTCTTCTACCGCCTGATTACCACAATCACGAAGCGTGCCTGTAGGTTTGTGACCTGACCCTGCAATTCCTTCAGGTCTAGTCTGTGGTCCATATGTATTCACAACTCTAGAAACTAAGATAAGAAGGCTTTTAAGCCTATGTAAATTTATGTTTCAAGAACAGAAATTCTCTCTCCTTAACAGTACTTTCTATTCTTTCCATAATGGTCAAAAAATAAAACAAAAAACAAAAAAACAAAAAAACAAAAAAAAAGAAAGAAAAGAAAAAGCAAATGCTTGTGCTTTAGAATAAAGTTTAGATGGGAAAGGCATTCTTATTCCATATTGTAAAGAGCTATAACAAACTTCTGCCGGTGATGGAGATTCTGAATGGTGGCCACTTACTTACCCTTTACATGACTTTTAAATCCAGGATAAGGAGTAAAGACCGCATCAGTTCTTGCACAACTATTTTCTAGGGAGAATTTGGATAGACTTAGTTTAAATATATTCTTAATTATAGATGTACAAGATTATGTTAAACTTCTAATAATTCACATTTTATTCATAAGAGAATTTAAAATAAAAGTAGTAATAATAACATTACTGTGACATACAGAAATAGTTTGAGTGATCTTTATCCCCTGAATTGAAATACATGTAATATTTTTAAATAATGTTCAGATTTACATATAGAAAACTATTACCATTAAGTGGCATAACTTCTAATAATCTTTAATGAAAATCAGTTATTACTAAGAATCACACAGATTACTAAGAACCATTATATAAGTCATATATTATATAGCACCACACTCTAACTCTATCACATAAGCAGAACCCACTTTACCAAATTATCTTAAAAAGGTTTTCAGCATACTTGTTATTAACACATTAGTGAACATCTACCAGAGGGATTAACTGTATGTCTCAGACTCTCTTATCTTAGAACTCCACATTTAACAAAAGGCCCCCAAACCGTAAGTACAATATACAATGAAAGCTCAGATGCAACACAAACTTTAAAATTCCTAATCAAAAAGGCATCTATTCCTTTTAATCATACTTTTTAAAAACTGGAATTTTGGGAAAAATATGTTGTGAAAATGTTTCTAGTATTTGTTCCAAGGTGAAAACTACAATTTCTTCCAAATTATGTCTCAACAAATAATTTATATAAAAGAAATTAGAAATATGTTAATATAATCTATACTATTGAATATTAGCATAATCGTTATATAGGAACACATTATATATTGACATATAGAAATACAAATTAATGCTTGAAGTAACAGCAAAGCTATACATTGGCTGTAAATTTTGTTAAAATTCCCATATTATTTTGTACAAAGAAAAAAAATAGATGTAACCTGAGTTAAAATCCTTTGTTATTCCATAAAATCTGATTTTTAAAAAATGAACTTTTTTCTTAGACCAACTGAAAGGTCTTTAAAAAATACACCAACACATTAAAATTTATTTTTTAAGCTTAAGTCTAATGGAACTGTATAAACTGAAGTATAAATAAAATTGCAAACCTACTTAATCGTTTATATTTAAAGATTAAACATTCATTTTCTATTCCTTGGGAATACCTCAAAATATATGTAAGGGGTCTACACTTCTTTATTCTTTCTATTCTTTCATTGGTCTAAAGATTTTTTAAAAAGCTACCATCCATTTCAGGGCTACATTGCAAATGTGCAGAGCCATCAGAGAGCATGCAGCATAGTGTGGGGACAGGGAATGCGCGTCACTCTCCACAGCAATTCTGGCTAGCACTGTTTTGAGCCAGCAAGGGACTGAATGGGCTAAGGAGTCCTGCTGAGCATTTCAATTCTTGTCAATTTCTATCCCCTGGTGGTTTATAATAATAGAGTTAGCAGGAGGAACAGAGGAATAACATTAGTGACACATGTCCTTGCTCCCTCAACAAACCCTTTCTGTTGAGGTGTGTACAACTGTATTGCCACACCTGAGATTTTGCAACACAAAGTTAACGGTAGAAGTTTAATTTAGAATCCACAGTGAGCCCACATTATGTTAAGAGTGTCACATATCAATGTGATTATGAATCATTTCCAGGTTCAATGAACAATTTCATGTTTATAATCATTAACTAAGATATATTAATGGCAATAAGAAAAAACGGTCAACCCAATTACAAACCTTTCCTCATAATTATTTTCTAACAACAGCTTACTCTGGTTATTACAAGGATAACTGGTTATGATCTGTGGCAATCTACACAGTATACAGTGTTCTGCAGGTATCTGCAGACCTGGAAACACTGTAACATCAAGTGAAGAGGAAAAGGAGACTGAGGAGAAACAGCAAAGGTATGCACTGTGAAAAAGGGAAGGCCTGGGGCTCCACAGGTCTTCATGGCAGCTGGGTTTATCCACCATGAAACTCAGGAGTAACGAGAAAACTGCTCCCTTTTGAGGAATGCTATTAGTACCACTCGGTTCACTGAGTTACCCAATTGCACAGGCACGTTTACAGACCTGAAGCTCATATTGCTTTGTTCTCTCCTAACAGTGAATCTGAACATCTCTGCCAGCCAACACCTCACTTTCACTTTCTAAAGAAACTTTGATCTTCTTGGACCTGTGATAAACATCTGTCTCTAGAGTTCGGCCTTCACTTGGATTTTTTATGTAAACAAAATGAAAATCAGCTTGGCAACAGAGCTCATTACTAAATAAAGGAAAATTCTACTGCCTTAATTACCAACTAAAAACCTGCAAAATAGAATCTTGTTCTTAATGTTATACGTTTTTAAAACAAAATATTATAGCAGTTGTCAAAATGTTTAAAATTCTGTAAACAAAAAAACCAAACTTCCAGTTACCTTGATTACAATCAATAACATTGCAAAATTCCCTGACGTTGTTTTCATTGATTTCAGCTTGTTTTCTCTCAATAAATGCAGATATTCGTCTGTCAATCTACAAACAACAAATAATTTAACAATCTAAACACAACAGAACTTTTCAAAGTAATGCTACCCTGACCCATGCACCCGTCCACACTCACTTCTGCTTTTCCAGCCTTGATCTGAACTACTTCTGGATCAAAAAGGATCTGTGTCTTTTTCACATCTCCTAAATCACAGTCTTTGGGCTTTCTTTCATCTTGTAGGTCCCCAGTAGGATGTTTGGCTCTTAGTTCACTCTTGGTCTCTGCTTCTGTCTGTCTTATCTCTGCAGCTGTTGAATTTTCTTTAATTAAAGATTGAAGTTTTGCTAAAAAAGGCTGAAAAGAACACAGTGACATCTGCTCAGGTTCAAACTCATCACAACTAGAGATAGATTTATCTAAGCTGCTGCTATATAAATGAATATTATCAGTTATTAACCATAAAAAGCTGGCATACAAGGACACACAGGTCTGACCACACACAGGTTTGCTACTTTCTACTACTGTACATCGCTCTTATCATTTGCTGTACATTTAGTTTTTAAAAAAGAAGAAAAGAAAGAAAACCTGAGGACATTTAAATTTTTCTTTGAGGAAATCATTCTGTCATTCATCTTTTATTTTGTGCTAAATCAAAGCCTCAGACTCTGGCCTGGATGCCTCTTAATTAACATGTCATTCAGAACATGAGGAGGAGAGCAGTGCTCACTCAGCAAAGCCCTGCATTATCACTGTATTGCTGAGACTCTCCAAGTACAGTTGGCCAAAATGAATGAGAGAGCATGGATATGAAGTATATAGGTGTCACTCTGAGTGAACAGCCAGCCTTTCTCTGACATAGCATGATATCTTACTGGGTCATGAGATGAAATTTCACAAAAGAAAATGCACATGGGGAGAAGAAAAAGAAAGAGGAAGGAAGGAAGGAAGGAAGGAAGGAAGGAAGGAAGGAAGGAAGGAAGGAAGGAAGGAAGGGAGATAAAAAGGAAGAAAGGAAACAAAACATGCTACACAAGTTGAAAACAGATCACTCCAACTATACGAGGTTTAAGAAAAGTCTTCATAACGGAAATTCACTTCCATCCCCGTCATCCCCACCCGGACATGGCCCACCTTTGAGTCCTATAGCTCATCACTTGCCTTTTAAACAAAATGTTAACTGTTATTTTTATCATGAAACACAGCTAAATATTCCCAGAAAGTACTCTTCTGAAATCTTCTAACATCTTCAACAGGTAAAGTGACCAGGAAAAGCAGCTCTGCTCATCCTGATGAGAGAAACCCTCCAACTCTCATCCATTACACTGCAGAGATGGTCAACAACATCAGCAAGGTCATAGTACTGTTCATTTCTTAAACTGAAATATTAAAAATGTAACAATACCATTGTAAATAATTCAATATTGACTTCCAATAAAGGATAAATTATTTCAAATTATTAAGATGAAATAGTGACTGGCTACTCACTAAGATGAAACATTAATGTCACAGAAATTACTTTCTTTTTAAAAACTATGCTGAAACTGTTTAATTGCAATAGACACTCCAGGATGTATCATGCTGGGATAATGCCACTTCTTGAACCACTGAAAGCACTCCATGAGCCTCCAAACTCACCCAAGGCATGGAATCATTATCATAGCATGACTCACACCTGCCGCGTCTTATTGCTTAATTATAACCCACCATAGATGAACTGTATTGAATTTTCAGCAAAGCCTAGAATTGAATAGAATTGCATTTATTCAATCTCATACCCACATTGGCCTATTGGACTATATTCTCATAACTATTCTGATCACTAGTGAAATTAACAGACCTAGACTCAATATGGATTTTAGTAATCTTTTTTAATAATACTGTTAACAGAATGTTGAGGTAGAACTGAAAAATACTCCAGTTAATTTAACTATAGGTAATTTCTATTTTCAATATCCAGTAGATATTTCTAATATGAAATTTACCTGTAAATACAAAACGTGTTGTTCAAGTGCAGTAAGGAGCAGTGCAGGCTGGGATGCTGAGAGGCTCTGGAGCCTGTTCCAATCGATTGTAATTTTCACCACATCATCTCTCAGGTTAAGCTTCAAAGAGGCAAACCAGCAACATCACAAAAATTACATGATTAAGCTGTATATCTGGGATTATCACAAAAATAAGATTTCTATGGAGTAATGCATGCCTATTTTGCTCAAAGTTACTAAGTTTCAATGACATAATAAAATGCTTTACCTAGTTGCCACTTTAAAAAGCCAAAAGGCACAGCTCTGAAAATAAAAAAATGTCTTATTATTTTAATTCTGTTCCTATATCTGTATAATGGGGCCATCTTTGAAAAGCCATCCATAAAAGATAAACCTCTTTTGATACTTTGATATCTTAAATACCACTGGAAGGTATCCAAAAATAGGTCTGCCCTAGTCAGAATCTTACTAAATCCCAACTAGGCATTCAACAGACGAAGATCAACTACGACAGTCCAGAAAGTGTATTCTCTTTGTTACCTATCACACAAACACATACTCTGATGTCTTCTCAATCATTTTTATTGTTTTCAAACTTAATCAATTAAAAAAAGTATTTAAAACTTAAGATTATTCACACATAGGATGACAGTAACTACTTCAAATAAAAATCAAACTATCAGTTATGAAATTATTGAGATAAAAACTAAGTACTTCCCCACAGCAGTACGACAAAGCCAAAAGTCAATGTCCAGTGTGTTTCCTAAGGGTTTTCTAGAAAGATATGTCTCATAACATGAAAACTTCTCACCAGGTAGTGATTTATTAGAACAAAAGTATATCCAGAAAACTACCAAGAACCTGAATATAAAATTAGTATCAAAATCAGTCAAAACTTTAGAGGGAGAAGCTTCCACCTGTAATCATTTGACTGAGTACGAGGGAATCACTGTAAACTTTTCTAGACACAATTCAAGTGGAAACAAGTCAATTATACTTATTTTGCAAGAATAATTTATTAAAAATTAAGCCATATTTTCTACAAAGTAAAGATGCATGTTTCATGAGCTCAAATACAAATTTAATGAGCTGTAAGAATAAAAAACCAAGACGTGCAGATGGATTACTTTCATAGTCAATAATAAATGCAGTTATCTTAGTAAATGTATGGTCAAATCTTAACTTAGTATAAGTTTATCTATGTCAGTATAGCCTACGTAAAATTTTGTATTTCTTTATGTTTGTCAAATGTGGCCTCAGATGCTCCAGTAGGTTTCTGTATCCATTATTTTTACAGTAGAATGCTTAACATAGGAACCTGAGATCTCTTTGGTTCCATGGACAATAATTCATGTCTTGTTTTTTTATTCTTACAGCTCATTATTCTTGCTACAGTCCACTATAGATCTCTTGGAAGATTTATGTTTGGGGAATAAGCAGGTAAACCTTAAACCAAAGCAAAGCATCACCCTTTCTAGAGAAAATTATACAAAAGAAATCTTAATATTTGGATCATATTCTCATGTCAATTTGGAAGAATTATGGAAGCTTTCAAAGGCAACTGGAGACACTTGGTCTTTTATGGAAACCAAACAGTAAGGTGACAAATTAACTTAAAAACGGCCCCTAAATAATCCAATTACTCATTCAGCAAATTCCCCAGTAACATATGGGTTCTATGACTTTTCATCCCATAATTCTTGCGACAGTAATCAAGCGTCCAAAATTTTCTATTAATACACTATTAACACTGACTACTCAATTATGTATGTTCAGTAGAAACACATTAGATGCATTTGGAGGAAAAATACTTTTTAACAATTCAGTTTTATACTTTATTGAAAAGTGCTAATAATTCAATGATACTTAAGGTGAACTTAGACATATTACAATTTACATCTTTAAAGTCCTTTTAATTTGTTGCAAAAGGACACATTCCTCAGGGGCAACTTTATAAGTGTGAATGGCTTTCATTCTTAATCATGCATCTCAAAATACATATTACTAAAATAGCATTTAATTAATTTTTTAAAAATCTTATTTGACATTGTATAAAGGTCCCTTTACTGTTACAAAAACTTCATTTTCTCTACACATTTTTGGCAGGTGGCATAAGTTAAGTTTAATCATTTTTCCATTTGAACCTTTGGGATAAATTTCTATAATTTTTAAATACCCAGTATGCAAAATTTAAATATTTTATAATTCAAGTAATCTATCAATGTAATTTATTTTGCAACTTCTAAACATAATATTTGAGAATATTTTTCTCATCTTGACATTAGAAATATAAATGAATAAATCTTTAAGTTCCAAATCCATGCCAAAAAGTTCTCTAACTTTTAAACCATTTAAAGATCTGGGATGTTATTACTGAAATATTAATAAGGAAAGTGCTTAAGACTTTGTAACAAATTTTTTCCTAATTGCTTATCAAGCTATTGAGTTTAAAATTTTTAACTTTTAAAAGTCCAGTAACATCAAACAGAATGTACAACTCAAGTAGTTTGCCAGTCAAAATAAACTTGCTAAGGTTTTCCAACTAAGGATTTTAAAAATAATTCTCACAAATCAGGTAAAAGCCCTATTCACACAGGTACCACTGCCCTTGACATAAATGTGTACTGTGTTCATTCCAGGCTATACCAATCCCCAAACAAACTAGGAAACATGTTTGACAGAAAACTCTTCTAAAAGCAGGCAAACATGCTTTTGTTCCTTATTTTAAAATTGCCTCATTTGCATCACGACTGACTATCTAGTAAAGTGTAACCTAGTTTTTAAAACCCAAGTTTACTGTGACATTTTCTGTAAAGAGCAATTAGCTAAGTTACACGACAGTCGTAATGTAGTTAGAAGTGGCCACACATAACTCATCCAACAATTCACACTAAAATTTAGGTATACTACAAATGAAGTCGTGGAAATCCTTATACATCCCTCCCTGTTTAAATGAGTAAGAGATGCAATAAATGGCAAGAGAAACAAAAAACAGAAAAACAAACAAACAAAACCCCAGAGTAAATCACCCCTAAGGAGTGGAGATGACGCTAGGAAAAGTTTCAGGCCATATTAGCCAGTGAATTTCTACAATAAATACACTGGAGGCAAAAGGATCGTGATCGCCAGGAGCCTCCTTCACCCTCATCACCTTTTAGGCATTTCGGGGGGGGGCAAGCGTTTGGCGCCAAGACCCCGGTTTTCTCCAGACCTCGGTACTCACGCTTGGCCACCGAGCGTGCCGCTGGCATCTCCCGGACCCAGGCAGCTGGGCCCGGGCTCCTCCGGATGTCGGCAGCCCGGCCACCGCACACCGGCGGCACACACCGTGCCAGGGGGGCTCCGCGACCCCCGCCTCCGAGAGAACTAAGGGGACAAGGACCGGGATGCTCTCCCTCGCCACCCACCCCGTGCCCCGCCGCACCCCCACTTACCTGTCCGGTCAGGGTGTGCAAGGAGCGAAAGACTTCGCAGAGGACCTCGCGGGTGAGGAGGGGGCTGGAGCTTTGCTCTAGGCTCCTTTCGCTGCCGCTTGAGGAACTACGCTCGGCAGCAGCAGCCATGACACCTTCGAAGCAGCCCCCCAACCACCGCCAAGAGCGCTCCCCCCACCCCTCCCTCGCGGACCTCGTCGCACTGAGATGACGTAAAACCAGAGCGTCTCCCTTACCGCTGGAGGATAGGCCCCACCCTCTGGTTGTGACAGACACACAGGAAGACCAATCAAGAGCAAGGATAGCTGTGCTCGGAGGGAACTTGTGAATGCGAAGCTGGACCTTCTGGCTGGTGGTGGCTTCTGTGGTCCACCTTGGTTTAGAAACCTACTCGGCTCTTAGATGCACCCTGTAAATGTTGGCAGACTCTGCCTTACTGTTAAGTGCTAGAATTTGAGTCCCGTTATCAAAATTTTAAATGTTAACAGGGCTGTGGTGGAGTTGTCTTGGAAAAAGATTGCGGGTCAGTGATGGAGCAGTGCTTTACAAATTTCTAATTACTGGAAACTTGACCCAGGATGCTCGTTACTGGATAGAACATTTTCATCTCTATAAGATTGTTTGATATGAGGAATTTTAAAAGAATGAAAGGGCTACATTATGCTTCCTTTTCCTAACATACAAAGACATTGATGACTACACCTGCAAAATAGTTTATGTCAAAGTTCTGATATGCCACAGGTTCTCAGTGGAATAACTGGACACTTGACTTTAAAATTGTTTCAATATAAATCCAATAGAAATATAAACCAGCTGGGCGGTGGTGGCACACGCCTTTAATCCTAGCACTTGGGAGGCAGAGGCAGGCAGATTTCTGAATTCGAGGCCAGCCTGGTCTACAGAGTGAGTTCCAGGACAACCAGGGCTACACAGAGAAACCCTGTCTCAAAAAAGAAAGAAAGAGAGAGAGAGAGAGAGAGAGAGAGAGAGAGAGAGAGAGAGAGAGAGAGAGAGAGAGAGAGAGAAAAGAAAGGAAGAAAGAAAAGAAACATAAACCAACTTATTTCATGTAACCACACTCTTTCAAATTAGGATATAAAACTAAATCAACCCTTGTTGGGTATTATTAGATAGCTTTATTTTAGCGAAAAAAGTTATAATTTTATAATGTAGAGTTCTATTAAATTTTTAAAACAAGTTTAAAAGATAAAGGACAAAAGGATTAAAACTCTGGCAGCAGTGGTTCAGGCCTTTAATCTCAAAGCACTAGGGAGGCAGAGGCAGGTAAATCCCTGAATTTGAGGCCAGCCTGGTCTACAAAGTGAGTTCCAGAACGGCAAGGGCTACCAAGAAACCCAGTCTCGAAAAGCAAGCAGGCAAGCAAACAAACAAATGATTTAACACTCTTCTTCATGATAGTTGAGTGCATTTAGCATACAGGAAGTAGAAGTATGAAGTTGATGGGTAGTCTATCGTTTGAGAGCAGACCGAATAAAGGAAGAAATAAGGAATTAAGGGACATTGGGATAAGAGCAGTAAAAATGAAAGAACTCCTTTTACCTGTCTAAGGAGCCTCTTGCTCACTTCTATCCAGAGACTTCAGGTATTATCAGGCTTACCAGGATCTTGAGAAAGCTTGTCTGTTTCCTTGTTAGCAGAAAGATGTAAACTTAGGTTTGACAATACAATCTTCACAAGATTCAACCTCAAATCAAGCACCCGCTCATTCAAGTCACTCATGCCTGTAATAGAAGTTCATGATTCATCTCAATGTTAGCACACTTTGTCTCTGAGTTTCTTGTTAATGGGCGGCAATTGTAATGCAGAGTCTGAGAGTCATTGTTCTCTACCAAGAAATGAAATCAGATTTAAAAAAAAAAAACTCAGTAAAAGACTTTTTATTACACACTTTTTTATTACACATTTGGGAATGATTAAGGTGCTGCTCACTGTTTTCTTTATCGTGACTGCACGCACTCCTGCTCGTGCACAGTCACCCAAGGAAGCCAGAGGCTGGGATGTGAGCTGCCCAGCATTGGTACCTAAAATCAAACTCTGGCACTCTGCAAAAACAAGCAGTTTCAATTCTTAACCACTGAGATCTTTCTCCAGCCCCAAACTCCATGCTTACTTGATTTCTTCCTGTTGTTCCATTGTTTTTGTTTTCAGAGACAGTGTTTCTCTGTATAGCTGAGACTCTCCTGGAACTCCCAGAACCAGGCTGGTCTCAAACTCAGAGATCCACCCATTTCTGCCACTCAAGTGCTGGGATTAAAGGCATGTCCCACCATAGCCAGAATTTGTTAACTCCTTTTTGCATTGCTTCTTCTGTCTAATAACATCTTGTATTCCTCCCTGATACCAAGTGAGCTCATTTCAAATAGTTCTCTCATTTTCTTCTTTTATAATAAAAACTTCTATTTTGAGTAGAAGGCTATCTAAGATGAAAAGATGTGGATTCCCTTGGGCTCATTGCAGACAGAAATGTATAGATACTAATGTATAGCAAAATTATAATACTGAAATTTAGAAAGGGAATAATTTGTCCTTTTATAGAAAACTAATTACAGTTTATGAAGTGGGTTGCTGAAAAATCTGCTGCTCAGCAGAAATGATTCAGAGTGTTGGAGTTGGCATTAGAGACCGTGTTCTTACTGTCCTGCAAGCTTATGCCAAGAAGCAACTGAGAAGACAGAAACTAGAAATGAAATCTAGGCTATTTCCCTTACCCCTCCCCCCATGCCATTTATAGTGAGCTCCATCAAATAATCCATCACCCAGAAAAATACCTAAAGTATCATATTTTAAAAAAATATTTGAATAAAAAAATACAACTTTTTGTTCTAGTGCAGAAAATTAAATAAAGATGTTTGTTGCCTCTATCTCTACATCACTTACTGGTCAGGTCCAAGATCCTTACAATGTCAGGTTTTTCTCAGTACTAAGGTGTTTCACACTGTTACACAGTTTCTGGTACAGAGTTGCTCAGCACAATCGTCCCTCCTATCTGAGTCAGGTATATTGCAAAATTTCCAGTGGATGCCTGAAACATTGAACAGTACCCATGGTTGCCATAGATCTTAGCAGTCTCAGCCTATATAGACTTTGTTCTCGCCTTACTGAGAACTTTCATCTTTCACTTAGAGGCAGTATTTTACAGTTTTTGTTCGGCATGTGTGGATTGCCAGTGTCACTAGTCTTATACTTTGAGGTGACTGTTGGGTTGAACATAAGCACTGTGATACTGTGGTAGCTCTGGTAACTGAGATAGCTGTAACTGAATAACCATACATGTCATAGACACATTGGACAGAAGGATCGTTCATGCCTCAGACAGAACATACAGAGCTAAATTAGATAAGTGTAATCACATCACTCGGCATCCTTTGCAGCTTTTAATTGTGACATGCTTATTTCTGAGGTTCGTGTTTGTGTGTTCAGTCATGATTTGCCAGAAGTAACTGAAACAACAAAGGTAAAACTGCTGTGTATACTCGCCGAGCTCAACTCATTTGCCTAACAGACAAAATAGTCTTAAAAAAAAAATAGACTTGTAAGATGGTAAGGAAACAAAGGAAATTAATCTCTCAGGGAAAAATTGTAGCAGATAGTAACAGTGCTGCTCAGTGGTTTCTCTAAAAATTCAGGTGTTGNTGTTTCTTTTCTCTGGGGACAGAAAAATTCAAAGCACTCAATAAATGTNGATAGCCTTCTGTGTTTGCTGGTATTCCCAAACTAGAGTTACCTGAAAGCAGAGTGTTGTGGATAGCCCGGGCACTAATTATACTTGATGTTAATTCAACACTCAGATGAAGATGATTTCCTTTAAACTGCTTCCCACCTTAATTTGTAAAATAAAGGAAAGCTGATGATTGGGCAGATAAAAGGGAAGGTGGAGCAGAAGGTGGGGAGAGAAGAAGGCAAAAATGGAAGAGGGAGAGGAAGCAGAGGAGGAGGAAGAAGAAGAAAAGTGGAGCAGAAGCACATGACCTGGAGAAACCTCAAGTTCTAAAGGGTCACATAGATGGAGAAGGCGGTAGGTAGTGTAGTGGTAGATCTGCCCAATCTAGGCGCACAGCATGGATTCTTATTAATTGAGTCATGTTTTCATTGCCAGGGCATATTTGGGTTGGGGATTTACCACAACAGGAGAAAACCTTAATTGAGAGAGTGCCTCTGTAAGGCATTTCCTTTCTTTCTTTTTTAAAATTAAATTAAATTTTTTATTTATTCACTTTACATCCCACTCACTGCCTCCCTTCCAGTCACCCCCTCCCACAGACCTTGCAGCATTCCCACTTGCTTTCTCCTCTGAGAGGGGAGGAGGCCTCTGGGTATCCCCCCACTTCAAGTCTCTGTGAGGCTCCTTGCTTCCTCTTCCACTGAAGCCTGACGAGGCAGCCCAGCTAGAAGAACATATTCCATGTACAGGCAACAGCTTTTGTGATAGCCCCCATTAATTAGGGATAGACAAGGCTGGGTAGCATCCCATTGTGGTTGGTGCTACTCCTGAGCTGGTTGTCCTGGGTTCTATAAGAAAGCAGGTTGAGCAAGCCATGGGGAGCCAGCCAGTAAGCATCACCCCTCCATGGTTCTGCATCAGCTTCTGCCTCCAGGTTCCTGCCCTGTCTGAGTTCCTGGCTTGACTTCCTTTAAAGGTAAACAGTACTATGGAAGTGTAGGCTGAATTAACCCTTTCCTCCTCAACTTGCTTTTGGTCATGGTGTTTCCACCCAGCAATAGAAACCCTAACTAGAAAACCATCATCACCATTCTTATTAAAATATATGTTCCCTATCCAAAAGGAAGGACTGGAGACGCAGCCGGGAAAGACTGACCAAATCAAGACTGAAACCCAGCTGAGTACCAAAACCTACAGCTCCAGGTCCAATATTCAGGCTTCAGTTTAAAAGAGCTTAGATAGCTCTATTCTTATTGCTTTGTTGTCTGTGTTAGAAATACAGAATAATTTTGGTGCCCCACAAAGGAACATGGGAACAAAACCAGAGTAGCCCAATTAAGTAATTCTTTTCACAAAAGAGGTACACCACACCCCAGACTGGGCAGCAAGAACACACATTTCACCAAGGTGACTTCTATCTTTTTTCTTTGGCATAGGTAGTGACTACATCTTATCCCATTGATGAGTGCTGGACTTCACAAGCTAACACTATTGGCTAGCTTGTTCAAAGGGGAAAATTCAAGCTTAGGGGATGTGAGTCCTTGTTGGGCTAACTACCTCTGATTGAAATAAAGAGCAAACAAAATAAGTACAAAGACAATACTAACTTAAAAATAAAAAAGGCAAATAATAATATTTCTACCATATACGTCATACTTGTCACTTTTGGACTGGCTCAACTCACATTGCAGTTCTCCTTAGCAGATGTTTCACACGTTGACATCGCAAGCATCTTGGGTCTCCATGGCAACCCAGGTCTTACCTACACACTTTCACAGGGTGGTTTCTCAGGCCTTCTTATAGGAACACATTGCTTGGCCTCAGTGGCTCTCTGAAACCAAGGAAGAAGAATCCACCCCTAACCCCCTACCCCTCAACTCCCACACCCTGCCAGTCTTCCAACTTCCATGCTTCCCAAATCAGTACCATGTGGATGGCACTGCCAAGTTTGTGTGCCAGCTTGGCATGGATTGTCACCCCCTTGGATCACATCTATAGACGAGTTTATATTCTGGAAAACCTTTTAGACTCTTTGCTTTAAATAAATGAGGAATTTTAACTGGATGGGGTCTTGCCCCAAAGGCTTGTTGACTGCCTTTTCCAATGCTTGGTATGTGGCTTCTCTTTAGTGGGGCTAATCTTAACAATTACAGCCTCTTCTTTTACAGAAGACACTGCTACTGTAGAAAAGCAAACTAGAACACATATACAATTCAATAAATAGTGTGAACAAAAACCCCTAAAAAGAAGCTGTGCCTCACTGTAAGAAAAAGACTCCTGGAAGGAGTTTATATGTCTGCGAACATGATTGTAATTTTAGTATTGTGATGGAAATGGAATTTTGTAGATTCAAAGTCTAATTGCTTTATGTTGGTTTAGCTTTAGCCTTCTGGAACAGCCATTCCATGTCCCACACCTCATGATAATAAATTTTAAAACCTCTTAGAAACTATTAACTTAGAAGAACACTAACATCTGCCAATCCAAGAGCTATTAATGTCATTAAATAGTATCCTGGGCTTATAGAATAGCTCCTCCATCTCTGGTGCCTGCCTCTCTGCTATACCCACTAATATATTTTAAAGTTGCCTTGATTTGTGACATTTTTGTTCTACAAAACCATAAAAACCCATGAAACTGATTCCACGTTGGCACATGGAATCTGGGGAAACCTAAGTCTGGGATCCCAGGCTATGATCACTCAAAATGACTCAGTACAAACTATTTCTTATTCCCTTTATGCTGTGGTTTTTACATAAACATATAATGCACCACATTAACAGAACAAAAGACAAAATTCATATGAACATCTCAATAGATGTAGAAAAAATAAAATTCAGTGTTCTTTTGTGATTAAAGAAACTGAACAAATTATGTATGAAAGGGAACTGATAAAGTAATTAAAGGAAGTTGCAGAATTCTGAAGACAGCTTTTAAGTCAATAGCATTTTTACACACCCACAATGACTATGTTGAGAAAGAAATTAAAAAGTCTCATTCACAACAGCCACAGACAAAAATTAAAAAGAAATACGTTTACCAAGGATATGAAAAAAAAATCAGTACTCATCTAAGAAATTATAAAAGGCACACACTAAAGTAGGAAAACCTTCTTCAGTGAAAATATTAACAATTGCTAAATGGCCATATTAACATTACTACTGGGGTTCCTTCGTGGCTACCAGATGATACAAAAGAAATCAGGGTTCCCTGATCCGGGTTCTTTGTCTTGTTAATGAAAAAATTTAAGCATGGCCTCAAAATGAAGCTCAGGAACAGGTTTTATTAGAGTTTTAAAGAAAGTCTCCCAGGACTAGCCAACTCTAAACCCCAGAAGCTGCCCTGAGGAGGAGGAGGATGGAGGGAAGAGTGAAAGAAGCCAAGCCATTTAAGCTGTCATGGAGGGAGGATACGGTAGACAAGCAGTCCCAGGACAAGAGGGAGGCTTCAGAGGAAAGAAGCCCTGAATGCTGTGCGAAGTCCAAAGTGTTGAAGAACACATGCACATAAAAGAAAAGAAAAGAAGTTATGCTTATCTGAATAATTTTGAATAATTGAGAAAAGCAGCAGGTTTAGTATTGAGACTATGGCCTTGAACTACTGAACTCCAGACACAAATTCTGGGAAGGGCACGCTCATTCAGTATCTTATGAAAGGACGAATCATTCTATCTCCGGAGACTGACTCAAGGTTAACTCACCTTCCTAGGGGTTGGCAGTGATTGAGCTGGCCCAACTGACATATTAAGCCTTCCTTTAGGTCTGATTGTGATCATTTTTTTTTAAAATGGGTGTTTATTGCCAATATTCACTATTCAACACAATCGGTACACTCAATGCAATCCCTATGAAAATACCAGAACCAGAACAATTTTAAAGTTTATGTAGGCATATAAGGACCCTGAAGAACCAAGGCAATAGTGAACAACAAGAACAAAGCTGGAGGCACCACAATAATTAATTGCAAGATATACCACAGATCTGTAATAGCTGGAACAATCTGGTACTAACATAAGATCAGACATCTATACTCATGGGCAGAATAGAGATCCCAGAGCCAACCCAACACACCTACAGCCAACTAATTCTTAACAAAGGCATCCAAAACACACAGCAGAGAAACAACAGCATATTCAACAAATGGTGCTGGTGCTGGGGGGAAGTGTATATATGTGTGTAGAAGACTCAGACTCGGCCTTTATCTTTTTTTGTTTTGTTTTTCGAGACAGGGTTTCTCTGTATAGGCTGTTCTGGAACTCACTCTGTAGACCAGGCTGGCCTCGAACTCAGAAATCCACCTGCCTCTGCCTCCCGAGTATTGGGATTAAAGGCGTGTGCCACCACGCCCAGCGGTCTTTACCTCTTATCCTACCCAAACATTAACTCAAAATCTATCAAGGACCTAAATGGAAAGCTTTAACTGTAAATCTATTCAAAGAAAAAATCAGGAAAACAATTCCAAACATTTGTACAGGCAATGATTTTGTTTGTTTGTTTGTTTGTTTGTTTGTTTGTTTTTTCAAGACAGGGTTTCTCTGTGTAGTCCTGGCTGTCCTGGAACTCACTCTGTAGACCAGGCTGGCCTCGAACTCAGAAATTTGCCTGCCTCTGCCTCCCAAGTGCTGGGATTAAAGGCTTGCACCACCATGCCTGGCCAGGCAATGATTTTTTTAATATGTGCTAAAAACACAAGAAAAACATAAATGGTATTCAAAGTAAAAGGTTCTGTGCAACAAAAGGAAATTCCAACAGAGTAAAAATAATCTAAAAAAATACTTGCCATTAGTCATCTGCAAATGATTAATATACTTACAAATGCTGAAAACACTTATAAAAAAAATCAGATAAACTAATTAAAACATGGTCAAAACTCAGGAGGTAGAGAAAGTCAGATCTCTAAGCTTGAGGCCAGCTTGGTCTAAAGTGTGAGTTCCAGGACAGCCAAGACTTTACAGAGAAACCCTGTCTCAAAAAAACAAAAAGCAAAATAAAAATAAAACATGGCCAAATGATTTGAATATATACTTCTGTAAAGAATAAATGCAAATGGCCAATGAATTTATGAAAAGTTTTCGATATCATTAATTGTCAGGGGAACAAAATTCAAACCTACAGTACTGCTGCTAGTACACAGCTCGATTCCCCACCTTGCCTGAGATAGAAGGATCATTTGTGCTCATGAATTTGAACCTAGTCAACATAATGAAATTTGTTTTATAAAACAAACAACATTGCAAAGCCATATATCATTTTACTCCAGTTAGAATGGCTGTTATCAAAAATTAAAAACTGACAAAGCTGAAAAGATGTGGAGAAAATGGAGTTGTTATATACTGAAGATGATAATGTAATTCACCAAAAGCTATTATGGAGTACATCATAGAGGTTGCACAAAAAGTAAGCCTAAAAAATAGATCTACGGTATGTAAAATCCAGCTATCCCACTTTCTGCATATATTCAAAGGAAGTGAAATCAACATAACAAAGAGATACCTGTGAGCCCGTGCTGATTGTGGTACCCATCAACTGGATATATGAATGATGAAGCTTGAGATATGTAAAATACATAAATATGCAATAAAATATCATTCATCCCCAAAACAGGATTTATGGAAATGAAGGACATCATCTTAAATAAACCATGCACTTAAAGTATATACTGCATGACCTCTCATGTTGAAGTTTACAAAGTCAGAATATACAGGATAGTGACTGCTAATGGTTAGGGACCTTGGGGAGAGGTAGGTAATGGGAGGTTGAATTTGAAGTTGTCTTAATAAATACACGTACTGAAATATGACAATGCACCTCCCTAATACGTACATATTAATTAATTAATGTTAACACATGCTATCAAAAATGCAATATCTAAAAGTTGCTTTTTTGAAAGATTATTTTGCTTTTACTTTTTTTAAAATATAATTTCTGGGGAAAGAATTCTTTCTGTACTCTTCTGTTTCAGTGCTTCAGTGACGAGTCTTCACTGTCTTTCCTCTCTGTGTATGTGTGGCTGCCCCAACTATGAACGCTTTTGATGTTTGCTCTTTTGCACTGGTTTTCATCAGTTCTATTGTGCTAAAAACTATGGTTTTACTGTCACCTAAAGTTCCCTTCTTAGAACTTAACCCCCAACATGACATTGCTAAGAGATGGGATTCTTTTTTTTTTTTTTTTTTTTTTTTTTTTTTTTACTTTTTTTTTTTTTTTTATTTGGATATCTTCTTTATTTACATTTCAAATGTTATCCCCTTTCCCAGTTTCCACCCCAGAAACTTGCTATCCAGCCCCCCTCCCCCCTGCTTC
>NC_034596.1:53119863-53122548 GCF_900095145.1 Mus pahari
AGGAGGAGGAGGAGGAGGAGGAGGAGGAGGAGGAGGGAGGGAAGGAGGGAGGGGAAAGGGAGAGATAGGAAGGGGGAGGGAGAGGGAGGAGGTATGCTCAGTGGGTAGAGCACTCATCCAGCATGCCAGTCAGGCCGTGGTGTCGCATGCCTTTAACCCCAGCACGCGGGAGGCAGAGGCAGGTGGATTTCCGAGTTCAAGGTCAGCCTGGTCTACAGAGTGAGTTCCAGGACAGCCAGAGCTACACAGAAAAATCCTGTCTCAAGAGGAAAAAAAAAAAAAAAAGCATCCAGCGTGCCTAAGAGACTCTGTGTGATAGCTCCGGACTGGTGGGTGATGAGTGGATAGCTGGGTTTGTAGGTGGATGGGGTATAAATAAGGCCTCTTTCTCTCTTCCCTGACCTCTCCCTGGCAGAATTTACAGTCTCTGGCACAGAGGGCCCCTCCTCCAGTCTCTGCTGACTGTTAGCTCCGGAACTCAGTGACTGTGTACTTCCAGGGAACTTAGAATGGTTCCCAGGCTGACCTTGCTTGTATCCAGGGGCCAGAAATAGTTGACTGCAGAAGCTGCAGCAGGCTAGTCCCCACAGGTCGTGTATTGTGTCTGTGTTAGTCTGGGGCAAGGATTTTGACAGGGAACACTGAGGTAGAGAAAGCAGATCTGATCAGGAAATAGCGACAAGGAGAGGGATTGAGGGTGGGGAGGGCTGGGGATTCACTGTTGGGTCTAGAGGAGATCTGGGAGTTAGAAGATCTAGGGATCTGTTGGGGGGGGGGCGTACTGAGCGAGCACCCAGGGTCACAGGACTGGGTTGGGGGTCAGGAGTTTGCAGGCCCAGCATCTACTCCGGACCCTGTGCCCGCCATGCTCTCTCCTCTGCCTTCATCCTACCTGGCTGTGGGGGTCCTGAGCTGGTAGATCTCCAGGTCACTGGTGGCTGCTGGAGGAGAGAGAAGAAGAGGAGGGAGCATTCCCATTTGTCTATTTTTGATCTTAGAGCATAAGCCATTGGTGTTCTGTTCAGGAAAATTTCCCGTGTCCATGTGTTTAAGGCTCTTCCCCACTTTCTCTTCTATTAGATTCAGTGTATCTGATTTTATGTGGAGGTCCTTGTTCCACTTGGACTTGAGCTTTGTACAAGGAGATAAGAATGGATTGATGTCCGTTCTTCTACATGCTGAACACCAGTTGAACCAGCACCATTTATTGAAAATGCTGTCTTTTTTCCACTCGATGGTTTTAGCTCCTTAGTCAAATATCAAGTGTCAAATATCATATGTGTGTGAGTTTATTTCGGGGTCTTCAATTCTATTCCATTGATCTTCCTGCCTGTCTCTGTACCAATACCATAAAGTTTTATTGCTCTGTAATACAGCTTGAGGACAGGGCTGGTGATTCCCCCAGAACTTCTTTTATTGTTGAGAATAGTTTTTGTTATCCTGTTTTTTTTTTGTTGTTGTTGTTGTTATTCCAAGTGAATTTGCAATTTGCTCTTTCTAACTCTATAAACAATTGCTTTGAAAGTTTGACGGGAATTGCATTGAATGTGTAGATTGCTTTTTGGCAAGATGGACATTTTTACTATATTAATCCTGCCAATCCATGAGCATGGGAGATGTTTCTGTCTTCTGAGATCGTCTTGGATTTATTTCTTCAGAAATTTGAAGTTCTTGTCATACAGATCTTTCACTTGCTTGGTTAGAGTCACATCAAGGTATGTAATATTATTTGTGACTATTGTGAAGAGTGTCATTTCCCTAATTTCTTTCTCGGTCTGTTTATCCTTTGAGTAGAGGAAAGCTACTGATTTGTTTGAGTTAATTTTATATGCAGCCACTTTGCTGAAGTTGTTTATCAGGTTTAGGAGTTCTCTGATGGAGTTTTTGGGGAGTCACTTAAGTATGATATCATATCATCTGCAAACAGTGATAATTTAACTTCTTCCTTTTCAATTTGTATCCCTTTGATCTCCTTTTGTTGTTTAATTGCTCTGGCTAGGCCTTCAAGTCCTATATTGTATATGTAGGGAGAGAGCCTTGTCTAGTCCCTGATTTTAGTGGGATTGCTTCAAGTTTCTCTCCATTTAGGTTGCTGTTGGCTACTGGTTTGCTGTATATTGCTTTTACTATGAGCTTGAATAATGTCTTAGTGGATGGATTAATGTCATTGTTACAGAGGTGAGTTTAGCATTGCCATGGGACTTCTGATGGGGGTGTGTTTGGCTCCCTCATCCCCTTCCTTACACTTATCTCCTTACCATTTTCCACCACAGAATCACACAGCAAGAAGGCTCTTGTCAGATTGGGTCCTGGGCATGAAACTTTTATTCTTTAGAATTATGAAAGTAAATTTGTGTTTCATAACCTAATTGGTTTAAGGCCATTTCTTATAGCACCACAAAGCAGACTGAGATATTTGATTTTCTTTATCTTTACTCTTCTTGAGGTTGTTGTTTTGATTTCCTGAATCTGGGTTTGTTATTTTTAAAAATTTGGGAGCATTAAACTTTTATTTCTTCATTTTTTTAATCATTTTCCTTTTCTCTTTGAACCACAATTCCATGTGTATAATCTTTTTTTTTTGTTTGTTTTTGTTTTTGTTTTTTGAGACAGGGTTTCTCTGTATAGCCCTGGCTGTCCCAGAACTCACTTTGTAGACCAGGCTGGCCTCGAACTCAGAAATCC
>NC_034596.1:53122638-53132722 GCF_900095145.1 Mus pahari
CCTGCCTCTGCCTCCCGAGTGCTGGGATTAAAGGCGTGCGCCACCACGCCCAGCTATGTGTATAATCTTTGCCATCACAGTATTATCGTTGCTGTCTTTTGGTTTGTCTTCAGCTTCTTTGATGGCTGCTTCGTTTTTGAGTTTCCATTGCTATGGCTTCAAGTTCACTGATACTGTCTTGGGAAAATTTTAGCCTGCTCTAAATTCCATCCAGTGCATTCTTGTTTTCTTTTTATTTTATGCGTATGAGTGTTTTGCCTGCAGGTGTATCTGTACACCATGGCCTTATATGGTGTCTGCTGAGACCAGGAGTGGATACTGGATCTCCTTGGCCTGGAATTACAGATGGTTCAAGAGCAGCCAGTGCTCTTAACCTCCCAGCCATCTCTGCAGTCGCCCCCCCCCCCCGTACTTTTCATTTCTGATACTGTGCTTCTCTAGAAATCTTACCCTCATATCTCCATTAGCTTATAGTCACATTTCCTCACATTTTTCTTGTACATAGAGCACACTTAGTTTATGAATGTTCATTATCTCTATCAGTTAGTCACGTGATCTCTTCAGGGTCTGTTTCTATTGAATGACTATACTACTCATAGTTAGGCGGGTCTGCTTTCTCCATATGTTTTTTTTCATCCCCTAACATTATAAATTGTATCTTTTTAATTCTTAACTTTGGTGGATTTCTTTATATATTTTATATGTGACTTTATTCTGGTTTTGGTTTTTGTTGTTGTTTTGTTTTGTTTCTGAGACAGGGTTTCTCTGTGTAGCCCTAGCTACCACTTCCTCTGTAGGCCAGGCTGGCCTGGAACTCAGAGATCCACCTGCCTCTGCCTCCCGAGTGCTGGGATTAAAGGCGTATGCCACCTCTACCTGGGCTTGGTTTTATTCTGATGTGTCACTAGGTTTGATGCTACAGTGTTGTGCTAACTTTGTTAAGGAATTCTCAGAACATCTTTAGGACAAGGTCGATTTCATCTGTCAACTTAGGGACTCTCTGAACAATTGAAGCAAAATTAGGACATCTTTCCAGTCTTGTTAATGAGAACATCTCCACCAAGGTGATGTCTGGGAGCATTTCTGTGCCTTCCTTTCCACTTTTTAGATTTTTTTTTTTTGCATCTTGGATTCAGGAGGACCTCTCTAGCCCATTGCTAGTCTCTCCGCAGAAGTCCCTTTCCTTCGACACCTGGCCCCACAGATTTTAACTACATCGCATCTCCAAAGTCTGACCAGTGTCTCCTCAACCGTGGAACATGAATAGATTCTATTTACATTCTACTTCTGTGATATAAAGTGTGGAAACTCCCTGTAGGTAGTTAACTCTGAAAACACAGGGAGCAGCCTAGAAACATGTTTCTTTATTCTTTGGTGAGGTCATAGCCCTTTGTTTCTAGCGTGCGGTGGTTTGGGTCTGTTTTGTTCCCCAGAGGATTTTACATAATAATATTGGTCCCTTGTCACACAAGTGTCTGGGAAAGATTCCTCCCATGTTTAAAGACACTGATTTATTTATTTGCACTGTGTGTTATATATCTACCACACAAGGAGTGTGGAGGTTAGGGGACTCTCATTCTGTCCTGTGAGTTATGAAGATCAAGTCCATGTCTTTAGGATTAGCAGCAATCCTCTCTAGTCACTGAGCCATTTTACTGGCCCTTTCTCCCATTTTTTTCAAGTTGTTTTTTTTCTGATTATTTTTTATGCTGTGTAAAAATTTGATATGATGCACCATTTGTCAATTCTTGCTATTATTTTCTGAGCCACTACACTTCTATTTAGAAAGTTAGTGCCTATGCCTATATCTTAAATTATCTTTCCTTATGTGTTCCTCTAGTAATTCCCACATCTAAGATATCTTAGTAGGTTAGATTTACTTTGAATAGATTTTTGTAAAGGGTATATAGATAGGAATCTAATTTCAGTCCTCTAATATGGGTATCTGGTTTTTCCAGCACCATTTGTTGAAGAGGATGTCTTTTTTTCTGGCATAATTTGGAAGTTGGAGACTTTTATTAAGAGTTAGTTGGGGCTGGTGAGATGGCTCAGCGGGTAAGAGCACCCGACTGCTCTTCCAAAGGTCCTGAGTTCAAATCCCGGCAACCACATGGTGGCTCACGACCATCTGTAACGAGATCTGACTCCCTCTTCTGGAGTGTCTGAAGACAGCTACAGTGTACTTATATATAATAAATAAATAAAGCTTTTAAAAAAAAAGAAAGAAAAAAAAAGAGTTAGTTGGCGGTTGCTCTGTGGGTTTATTTCTGAATATTCTGTCCTATTCCATAACTCCTTATGACCCTTTTTGTGTCAGAATTATGATATTTTTGTTATTATGGCTCTGTAGTTCTTACCATTTAAAATCAGTTATTATGAGATCATGCTGGCCTTATAAAGATTTGCCTAGCTCTGCCTGTTGAGACTTAGGATTAAGGACGTGTGTGCCACCATGTCTAGCCAGACGTCTTCTTAAATTGCTGTCCACTTTACTTTTGGGTTTTTGCGGCTTTTGTTTGTTTGTTGTTTGTTTGTTTGTTTGTTTTGGCAGTTGTTTGTGTGGACCCTGGGCCTGTGTGAGGGACACTGTGATAGCTCCAGCTAACTTCCATCGTGTGTTGAGCCAGTCTTTCACTGAGCATGGCATTCATTCATTCAGCTAGGCTGGCTGGCCAGGGAGCTTCAAG
The DNA here is from genome assembly GCF_900095145.1 of Mus pahari. Classification (NCBI taxonomy): domain Eukaryota; kingdom Metazoa; phylum Chordata; class Mammalia; order Rodentia; family Muridae; genus Mus; species Mus pahari. The sequence continues at coordinate 53,125,326 of NC_034596.1, forward strand.
AATCCACCAATGTTTTCTTGTCCTCTAGTTCTGAGAATAGAGGCATGCGTGGCCAGGCCTGGTTTTTGATGTGAGTGTTGAGGATCTGAACTCGGCTTCATGCTTGGCAGGACAGCACTTTACCGGCCGAGCCATCTCCCCAACTCCTTGATCAACTTTTAAAGTATGAAAGCATATATTCTTTTAACATCTGTGAAATTGTTAGTTATTCTCAAGGTATGCCTACTCACCATCTCTATTATTTTCTTCTTTAAAACTGTACCTTAAGGAGTTAGGAGGCAGAAGCAGGCTGATCTCTGTGAATTCGAGGCCATCCTGGTCTACAAAGTGAGTTCCAGGACAGCCAGGGCTACACAGAGAAACCCTGTCTTGAAAAACAAGCAAACAAAAACAGTACCCTAAATGCTTGTGAACCCCACTCTCTGTGTCCTGGCCTCTCGCTTGGGGGACGCTGGAGATCACACTTGGGTCTTGGGTAGGCTAGACAAGTGCTCTACCAGAAAACTCTCCTCCGGTCTCACACGTGATCTTCATTGTGGTGGTTGGTTAATTTGTTTGAGATGAGGTTTTTGCTCTGCAACTCAGACTGACTGGGAGTTCCATATGTAGTCCGAGCTGCCTTCAAACTAGAGATCCTCCTGCCTCTGGCTCCCACATACTGGGATTGCAGGCATGTACTGCATGCTTGATTTCATGTATATTTTTTACATATGTTTCTAGCCCAGCACCTAAACTTTCTGCAGTTTTATCTTCAGCTCCTTTATCCCTTCTCCATCTGTATTTTTTCTGTTGTCCATTCTCTGAGTTTTTTTTATTTCTAATGCACTTTTTAATTTATAGACTAGATGACTTTATTTTGTAATGACTTTTTGTTTGATCACCTTCTATCTTGGTTTGCTTTTTGATTTTCTCCTTTACTACTTTGCAGATACTTCAATTAGTCGTTTAAAAGCTCTGTTCACTCCATTGCCCTTATTTAGCCTGCAATAAAATTTTCTTACTAATGCATTTATCTTACTGATAATTGATCTAACTTTGAATATGAAATCATTTCTGATTGTGAAGACATATTTAGGAACGCACCCATCCACCCCACACATCCAAAGAATTATGGGAACTCGCAGATGTCTCTTTTTAGATTTAGCTGTAGCTTCCGTTGTTTGAAGGTGGTTGCATTGGGTCAGTCTTTAGACCTGTGAGTTTCTACCAGTAGTAACAATTGGGCTCCAATGCCTTTGTACTGGTAGGTGGATGCATGTTACTGAACTTGACCTCTGAAATGCATGCAGAGTGGTGCTCACCATATCTGGGTCACTATACTAAAGTCTCCTCCACGACCCTCTCTTGTTCTTTCTTTTCTTTGTCCTCTAACAAACTGTGGAAAACCCAGGGCAGAACTTTGAGGTACATGAAAATTTGAAGCTATCCGATTAGAAGTTTCTCTTCTGGAAGCCATAGAAAGAGAGAAGGAAGCCTGCAAGCCTGAATGTAAGATAAAAATTGCACACCTATTTCTGCCAGCCTTTATCTAAAGTATTCATGACCACCAAGGTGTGATAATTCACTGCAGCACATTTAGGGAACAAATATCCTAACCATATTTTTTAAGTTTGTTGTTCCAGGGTCATTCTCTTGTGAGTATAGTTGGCCCTCTGTGTTTGTGGTTTCAAGTCACTAGCTTCAATCAATACAGATCAAAAGTATTCAGGAAAACCAACTACACCTATACTGAACATTTTTATATTACCCTCTTGTCACTTATCTTCAGCATGTAGCACCTATGTGACTAGACTTTACACTGCATTAGGTATTATAGTTAACCTAGAAATAATTCCAAGTATTTAAGATATTTATGTGGGTCAATATACCACTTTATATGAGGGGCTTGAATACAGATTTTGGTACCAGGGAGGTTCCAGAACCTTCAGTGGATAATGAGGGATAACTGTAGACACTTTGGTGTTTTGATTGTGCTCCATTGGTTTTCCTGGCTTATTTCACTAGTTCTAGCCATTAATAGTAGTGTAATTTTTGGATGAGAGATCTCTGGGTTTTCTTTTAATAAGCTGTAAGATGAGAATAACAACAGTCCCGTAGTGCATGGTTGCTATAAAGAATAGATATTTTGGTATATATAAAATAAATGTAGAAGTTAAGACTGGTTCTTCCTCCCAGCCCTGTGTTCCCAGAAATAGGATTCAGACTCAAGATATATTTACAAATATATAGATATTTGACTAGGTCATAGCTTATGATAACCCATTGACTCTAATCTACATTCTACCATATGGCTGGTTACCTGTGCTCAGGTACCATGTGTCCAGTCACATCTTCACAGTCAAATCTCCCGAAGCTGTCTCTATTCCAGAATGCTTGCTGCCTCCCAGATATCTCATCTTCTATTCTACCCTTTCCCATAGGTCTAGGCCTTTTAGTTGGCAGGTGATGTTTCCATAGAACACACAAGATATTCTCTCTGCAATTAAAAAACATTATGGCATCCAATAAGCATTCAATAAGGTTTGTGTTTATTACTTCAAATTATGATTATGTCATTCAACACATAATGCTTAAAATACTTGCATAAAAATCATCAATAAATCAATAACTTCTTTCACCTCATGATTAGCTTTAAGATATGTGTGACTAATCATAATTAGGGTTAAAATTAAATAATTTTCTGTTAGAAGAGTGCAATGCATTAGCAGCTAGAATAATAATTACTAACCTGCGGTGGCAAGAGTTATGAGTTGAAGTTGTGCCTGATGAGGTTGTTACATGGGATTAATAATATTTCTGAGTCAGGTAAATAAAACAGGATTTTAAAGATTTATTTATTTTTATTCTTTTTTTATGTATGTGAGTGTTTTGCTTGCATGTATGTATGTATGTGCACCACAAGTGTGTCTGACGCTATTGTAGGTCAGATGAAGATGTGGGATCCCTTGGAACTGGGATTACAGATGGGTACTGAGCTTCCAGATGCGTGCTGAGAGTTCACACTGGGTCCTCTGTCGGAACAACAAGCGCTCTTAACCACTGAGCCATCCCTCCAGCTCTAAAGCAGTGTTTTAAATTAGATTAAGCATGTCTATGCATGTTCTGAGCAAAGATGTCTGGCACCAAGTCAATCAGAGGCAGAAACTGGAGGCCAGAAACTGTCAGCCTTTCAGTTACTGTTATAAATACCATATGTAGAAGTTAGGTCCGGTTCTTCTTCCCAGCCACAAGCTCCCAGACATAAGACTCTTGAGATATATTTACAGAAACCTTGGCCATATACCTAGACTCTCCACTGACTAGATCGTAACATAAACAACCCAACTATTTTAAGCTATATTCTGCCACATGGCTGGTGACCTGTGCTCAGGTACCATGTGTCCATCTTTTCACATCTTCCAAGTAAAATGGGTTGCTGCCAGGAGCTGACATGTCTCAATGTCAAAAAGCCTGATATTAATTAAAAAAAAAAAAACCTTTCGATGCCATATTCTGTGAGTCTTTGAAGACCATTTATCTATTCATAGCATATCTGAGCAAGCCTTCATTGCCTGTTTCTACTTATTTATCATCAGTTTAACCCATGATGCATGTTTTTGTGATAAAATCCAGACTACTATCTAATATGATCATGAGTTTGACTGTCTGATTATTAACTTGTATTCCCTAAACAACTTCAGCTTAATAGTTTGCAGTAACACCTATGAAAAGGACTGGGATTAAACCTTGTATTTTAAAATGAGTTACATGGGCATAATACTTATACAAGAGTTGAGAGATGCATACATTATACTCTAACAAAATTAACCTTAAATTTGGTATCAGTAACCTTAGAGGATTAACTTACAAAGAGTAAAGTTTAACTTTGGCCAGCAGTTATGCAGTTATAGAGGTTTCTGTTCATGATTTACCCACCTCACTGCTTTGGGCTTGTAGCAAGGCTGCATATCACAGTCGGGGCATGTGGCAGAGCAAAACACTCCATCTCATGGGTTGGAAACAAATGAAAAGGAGAAAGGAGCTGGAGGTCTATTTTCACCTTCATGGGTATATCCTCACTGATGCAAGGGTCTCTCTATAGTCCTTACCCCTTTAAAACTCCATTCTCTTCAATCCAACCTGCCATGTTTTGAATGAGAAACATGCCCCTCTACTCAAAGGATAAAAAGGCTGCAAAAGAAATTTAAAAAACAACACCCTTCACAATAGTCACAAAGAATATTACATACTTTTGTGTGACTCTAACCAAGCAAATGAAAGATCTGTATGACAAGAACTTCAAATCTCTAAAGAAAGAAATTGAAGATGATCTCAGAATATAGAAACATCTTCCATGCTCATGAAATGGCAGGATTAATATAGTAAAAATGGCCATCTTGCCAAAAATGTAATATACAGATTCAATGCAATTCCCATCAAACTTCCAACTCAGTTCTTCATAGAGTTAGAGCAATTTCTCTTTCATTTGGAATAACAAAAAATCCAGGATAACGAAAACTATTGTCAACAATAAAAGAAGTTCTGGGGGAATCACCATCCTTGACCTCATGCTGTATTACAGAGCAATAAAAACTGCATGGTATTGGTACAGAGACAGGCAGGAAGATCAATGGAATAGAATTGAAGACCCAGAAATGAACCCACACACCTATGGTCACTTGATCTTTGACAAAGGAGCTTTAAAACCATCCAGTAGAAAAAAGACAGCATTTTCAACAAATGGTGCTGGTTCAACTGGAAGTCAGTATGTAGAGTAATGCCAATTGAGCCATTCTTATCTCCTTGTACAAAGCTCAAGTCCAAGTGGATCAAGGACCTCCACATAAAAGCAGATACACTGAAACTAATAGAATAGAAAGAGGGGAAGAGCCCCGAATACATGGGCATAGGGGAAAGTTCCTGAACAGAACACCAGCGGTTTATGCTATGAGATCAAGAATCAACAAATGGGACCTCATAAAATTGCAAAGCTTCTGTAAGGCAAAGGGTACTCTCAATAGAACAAAAAGGCAACCAACAGATTTGGAAAAGATCTTTACCAGTCCTATACCAGGCAGTGGGCTAATATCCAATATATACAAAGAACTCAAGAAATTAGACTCCAGAGAATCAAATAACCCTATTAAATATGGATACACAGCTAAACAAATAATTCTCAACTGAGGAAACTTGAATGGATGAGAAGCACCTAAAGAAATGTTCAACATCTTTAGTCATCAGGGAAATATAAATCAAAACAACCCTGAGATTCCACCTCACACCATTCAGAATGGCTAAGATCAAAAACTTAGGTGACAGTAGATGCTGGCGAGGATGTGGAGAAAGAGGAACACTCCTCCATTGTTGGTAGGATTGCAAGCTGGTACAACCACTCTGAAAATCAGAGTAGCGGTTCCTCAGAAAATTGGACTTAGTATTACCTGAGGACCAAGCTATACCACTCCTGGGCATATATCCAAAACATGCCCCAATGTGGAAAGCCTTTTGGGGTACCTCTTGGCAGGAGTCTGACATTGGCATAGGACAAAGAAGTGGGCTTCAGACAGGAGCCTGACCTTGGCCATGACAAGGAAGTAAGCTCAGGCAGGAATCTGACATTAAGGTGTAATAAGGAAGTAAGTTTCAGCAAGAATCTAACTTTAGGCTGCAATAGAGAAGTAAGCTAAGGCAAGAATTTTAGTCCTAGGGTGAAACAGAAGAACTAGGCTTCAGGCAAGATTTTTGGGCTTGGACAAGGAAGTCGGCTCCAGTATTTGGGTCATTATGACAAGCCCTTTTAAACAACTGTCATGGCAGCACAGCACATACAATTCCATGCTGATTTGTTAGTTCCTTATTGTACTGCTTGCCCAAAATACTTGCATGTAATTAAAATGGTATAAAAAGTGGATTGGAAAATAAAAATTTGCCTTCAGTCTCAGAATGGACTGGGGTCACGCTACAATGTTGTCTAACTGTCTTTTTTTCTTTTTAATCCTCACTCCTGCTCTGGAGAACCTGTTGACTGACTGAGCGGGCTTGGTCACTCCAACATGTAACAAGGACACATGTTCATAGCAGCCTTATTTATAATAGCCAGAAGCTGGAAAGAACCCAGATGTCCCTCAACAGAGGAATGGATACAGAAAATGTGGTACATTTACACAATGGAGTACTACTCAGCTACTAAAAACCATGAATTCATGAAATTCTTAGGCAAATGGATGGAACTAGAAAATATCATCCTGAGTGAGGTAACCCAGTCAGAAAAGAACACACAAGGTATGCACTCACTGATAAATGGATATGAATGAACCCAAAAGCTCCAAATACCCAAGATACAATTCATAGACCACATAAAACTCAAAAAGAAGGAAGACCAAAGTGTGGGTACTTCGGTCCTTCTTAGAAGGGGAACAAAATACTCACAGGAGCAAATAAGGAGATAAAGTGTAGAGCCACCTGGGGATTCATCCCATATACAGTCACCAAACCTAGACACTATTGTGGATGCCAAGAAGTGCATGCCAAAAGGAGCCTGATATGGCTGCATCCTGAGAGACCCTGCCAGAGACTTATAAATAGAGGTGGATGCTTGCAGCCAACCATTTGATTGAGCACAGGGACCACAATAGAGGACTTAGAAAATGGACTGAAGGAGTTGAAGGGGTTTGTAATCCCATAGGAAGAACAACAATATCAACCAACCAGACCCCTACAGCTCCCAGGGACTAAGCCATCAACCAAGGAGTATACCTGGCTCCAGCTGCATATGTAGCAGAGGATGACCTTGTCAGGAATCAATGGGAGGAGAGGTCCTTGGTCCTATGACGATTCAATAGATGCTCCAGTGTAGGGAATCGAGGGCGGGGAGGTGGGAGTGTGTGGGTGGGTGGAGGAACACCCTCATAGAGGCAGGGGGAGGGAGGATGGGATAGGGGGTTTCCAGGAGGTGGGAAAACCAGGAAAGGGGATAATGTTTGAAATGTAAATAAAAAATATCCAACTTAAAAAAAAAAAAAAAAAAAACATGCTCCACATGTTCATGTGAATGACTGCCTGCCCACCATGGATGGCACTGTTGGAGAAGGTTTCAGAACTGTTATGTGTTACAGCCTTGCTGGAGGCAGTGTAGGCTGTGAGATTTATAGCCTGGCCACACTTCTTGGCTTTGTTTTCTCTCTCTCTCTCTTTCCTGTGTGCAGATGAAGTGTGATCTCTGCTTCCGGACTGCCAAGCCAGCATCAAGCTCCACGCCTTCCCTGCCATGACTGACTGAGTCTCTGGAGCTGAAAGCTCTCTTCTCCAAGCTGCTTTTTTAATTTCATTTTTTTTATTATTATTATTTTCTTTATTTACATTTCAAATGCTATCCCGAAAGTTTCCCATACCCCTCCCCCCACCTCTGTTCCCCTACC
>NC_034596.1:53133180-53136266 GCF_900095145.1 Mus pahari
AAGTTTCTGGGCTAATATCCGCTTATCAGTGAGTACATATCTAATGACTTCTTTTGTGATTGGGTTACCTCACTAAGGATGATATCCTCCAAATACATCCATTTGCCCAAGAATTTCATTTATTTATTTATTTATGACATTTGATTAAAAGCATAGTATCACTGTGTAACCCTGGCTAGAATAGAATATATAGACACAGCTGGTGTAAAGCTCACAGACATCTTCCTGCTTTTGCCTCCCAAGTCCTGCTTTGGTCATAGTATTTTGTCACAGCAACAGAAAAGTAACCAATACAACTACTGCTCTGAGGAGCAAGCCTTAAACTTACGGGCTTTGAGAAACATTTGCCATCCAAACTCTACTATAGCAGTTATCAAAGTCTTACCCTGTCTATGCAATATCTCGTGTGTGTGTGTGTGTGTGTGTGTGTGTGTGTGTGTGTGTGCAGTTATTCTGTAGCAAAAATGTTTTTCTTCTTCCCTTCGCCTCACTCTTCTGAAGTCCTTGGCTCAGGCTTTATGTCATGCTATGGATACAACCAGGACACATTAGGGTATTGTGAATAGGCTCGTGCAGGGAGATGACATTGCCAGTGTGATGCTTTGGCCCTGTTCACATGTGATCATAGCATTTACCCCTTTATCAACATTCACGAAGTAAGCTCCTTTTCAGGACTGGTTTCTTTTTCCCTTTCCCCCTTCAGATCTCCATCTACCTGGTTTCTGGTATGAGCTAATGTTGACTCAAGATGGAGTAGCAGTAACTCTTCCTGGGGTAATGAGAACAAGTACTTGTTCACCCCTGATAGGATACCAACAACAGACCAGCAAAGTCTGTCTTGGTGATTCAATGAGTTTATGAGGTTTGCTTACAGGACATAGGGGAGGAGTTACTTTCAGAGGTGTGTGTAAAGTCAAAATAGCTTCATGATCACAAATTCCCACTCTGTCATAGACAATGACCTCATGGAAGCTGAATCATAAAGTCCCCATTTCTGTTAACTTTTCACTTCCTTTCCTATATACTCCAATCACTCCCAGGATCACTTGTAGCTGCAAGAGAACCACATAGAGTAAGATCTGGACTCCTGGGTGAGTATCTTGCTAACTTTGCCCTTCTCCACTTACCAGGTAGCATCAATAGCTCCATTACCATACACATACACCTAGCTACTTTTGTATTGCTCTGCCCAATTAGTTGTTATGGCTACCTAGCCAAGATAGTCTTTACTTCAAGATGGCAATTATGTTATATCTGCAGGGGGAAAAAAGCCTTTGGCAGATGGTTCCCCATTGCCATGTATCTTAATGTGACAGAGCATTGATCAGAGGGTGTATCTTTACTCTTGACTAGACACATTTTCTTACCCATTAAAATATATATATATAAAACCTAGAAATTTAGGCTAATTAACCTTTTAACTAATACTCTCCTGTTTCTCTCCCCCACTTTCGCAGCTACCACTGGTGCTTGTCTATGGGATAGAAGCCTGGCACCGAGAATCTGACTATGAAATTAGGAGTGCATGAGTTGATTTTTCTCTAAATGTGTAGGTTATCTTTAATTTACCTTTGCATATTTGAATCTGCAGATTATTTAAATATATACAGTTTAATTTTCACATTTCATGCACATCCCTTCTGTAGCAGGAGGATAAATCCATGTTTTAAAAGAGGAATTGGAGAAAACCTTATGATGGAGTGACAATTAAGAATTTATTTGCAAGTGCACTGCTTAAGCCTCCTATTTATTACTTACTGTTTATCAACCTTCACTTAAAAGCAAAAATATATTAGGTCTCTGTCTTAGTTAGGCTTTTACTGCTGTGAACAGACATCAGGACCAAGGTAAGTCTTATAAAAAAACCACAACATTTAATTGGGGCTCGCTTACAGGTTCAGAGGTTCAGTCCATTATCATCAAGGTGGGAGCATGGCAGTAACCAGGCAGGCATGATGAAGGCAGAGCTGAGAGTTCTACATCTTCTTCCAAAGACTGACTTCCAGGCAACTAGGTGAGGATCTTATGCCCACACCCACAGTGACACACCTACTCCAACCAGGTCACACCTATTCTAACAAAACCACACCTCCAAATGGTGCCACTCCCTGGTCCAAGAATATACAAACCATCACAGCCCGTATCCTAGTAGCACTAGCCTTTTGTGGATTCTGAGGAAGGGCAGCTATAATGTTTCCCTTCACAGCATTACCTGGGAAATGGGACGTGAGATCCAAAGCGGATTATGAGGGTGCATATCCTCAATAGCCTCCTGATGTCAATCTAACTACTGTTGATGCCCAAAACCACAGCTCTTTCCTCAAAGGAGTTAAGAGATAACTTATTCTGGAGCCAAATACAAGTGACCATGTCCCAGAAACACAGATTCGGGTTACCCAAATTCTGGGTTCCAATGAGATGGCAGCTTCGTCAAATTTTTTATAGAACCAGAACAAAGAAATCCATAAATCAAGACACTTTTCAAATATCATTGGTGGAAGCATCAAGTTAGAGGGAAGAGGGAAATCAGTTCTGAACCTTGACTGTTATCTGACAGCATTCTTAGCCTTTCGTTGGAAGAAGCTAACAGTCCTTTTGTACATTCCAAATGACTTACTTAATAGTCATAAAGATGTTAGGTCACATGCAGAGGTGGGTAGTAAATGGACATTAAGTTGACAAAATATCCCAAGATGGTTTGTAATTAGACTCTGAACCTGCAACAGTCCAAACCCTCCACATTGATAATTGACATTCCAATAACATTATCATCTAGAAGGTGAATCTTCTACAGGAAATTTTGTCCGCACTTCCTTCACAATATAACCATTTCAACCAGATCTCCAAATACCCTCCTTACATGCATTATCTCAAAAATATATTTACAATCGTCCAGTCTGATCAAATTTCTAACATCCTCTTCGGTCTTACTGTCTTTTGACTTGTTGCTGTTTCTTGATGCCTCAAATGTTCTGCTTCCCTCTAATCATTCAAGACTGGCAACCCTTTGAGTTATCTCAAAGACAGCATACAAGGGTGTCTTAGTCAGGGTTTCTATTCCTGCACAAACATCATGACCAAGAAGC
>NC_034596.1:53137826-53140326 GCF_900095145.1 Mus pahari
AGAGCACCCGACTGCTCTTCCAAAGGTGCAGAGTTCAAATCCCAGCAACCACATGGTGGCTCACAACCATCCTTAACGAGATCTGACTCCCTCTTTTGGAGTGTCTGAAGACAGCTACAGTGTGCTTACTTATAATAATAAATAAATCTTTAAAAAAAAAAAAAAGAAAGAAAAAGAATAGAACCCCAGCCATGTATGGCGACGCAAAGTTTTAATCCCAGCATTCAGGAAGCAGAGGCAGGCAGATCTCAAAGCCAGACAGGTCTGTAGCGTGAGTTCCAGGCAAGCTAGGGCTACACAGTGAGATCTCAGATCTTATCCAAAAGAAGTAAAAAGAAAAAAGGGAGAAAGAAGGGAAAAGAGTAAGAAAGAATAGCCAGAATGTTGTCTGCATTTTATTACACCGTGATGCGAAAGGTAAGAAAGTAATGAAAGCAAAGGAAAAAAAAGAAAAATGGTGATGTTTTAAAGAATATATCTAACTATGAAAAAACACTAAAAACATGTCCTTCAAATCTCTATTACAAGATTAAACAGATAGACCAGAAAACATAAGAGGAGAAGGCAAGCTGTGGTTATAAGGCTTGTCCTTAACGTGCAAAGGAGGCGGGAAGAGATTTCTGATGCTTTTTTTCTCTTTCTTTCTTTCTTTCTTTCTTTCTTTCTTTCTTTCTTTCTTTCTTTCTTTCTTTCTTTCTTTCTTTCTTTCTTTCTTTCTTTCTTGTATTTTGTTTGTTTGTTTGGTTGGTTGGTTTTAAAGGCAAGGTTTCTCTGTGTAGCCTTGGCTATCCTGGAATTCACCTATAGATTTGGCTGTAGAGATCTGCCGGCCTCTGCCTCTGCCTCTGCCCCTGCCCCTGCCCCTGCCCCTGCCCCTGCCCCTGCCCCTGCTTCTGCCTCTGTCTCCCAAGTGCTGGATAAAAGGTGTACACCGCCACTGCCAGGCTTTTGATGCATTTTTAAGAGAGGTGAAAATAGAATTGTTTTCAAAAGCAATAGGATGAATTATATGCAGAAAACCCCTTTGGAGTCTATGGTTATTTCTAGTATTTAATAAATATAATCTCATAATTCATTCTAGGAAAATGAGGACCTTGAAACAAAGTCTTGAAATATCATCTATTTATGAGTGTTTGAAAACTAGAAGTACCATATATTGTTACTGAACTATTTTTAGAGGCAAAGATAAAGATAAATGGGGAGAGGGTGAATAATAATCTATAGACTGTTTCCTTCTACACAGGAATAGCTTATGTGAAAAAAGAATAAAAGGAACATCACCAAAGTATTAACTATGGTTAATAGTTATTACTATTATGGTTGCTTTAGAGCGATCTTCTCCTATATAGCTCGCTGTGCTTAAATGTTCTATAATGACTACTGGTTGTCTCAATAACAAAAGAAATAGGAAAAGTCAATGATTTAATGCTAGCTGCATAATTTTCATATCATTCTAAATAAACAATGTGAAAGAAATACCGAAACATACAGAAATGGTAAATTATTGTCATTATCAATAACTGAAAGAAAACATAATTCATCCCTTGAATTCTCACATAGAATACTCACTTTTCAGACCATTTTATCTCATTTGTTTATTGTTAATACAGATTGATTTCTAAAACACTTGGGAAACCTCCATGAATTTGATAAACTGTATCATCTCCTTTGTCTTTATCACTGTTTCAAAGGCAAAAATAAAATTCCTTAAGCTGGTTTTACCTCCTTATGTCTGAGAAATGGCACTATCTTCCTAAAAATAAATAATAAGGAAATAAAGGAATAAAGAATGATTGAATTTTTATGTTGATTTGTCTCTAAAAGGTGAGTTAGTTAAACCATGGAGAAAGAAAATATTAAAATGTACATGAACAAATGTATGCCTATTAAGCGACACATTAACTGCAAGTGATTTCATATGTAAATTACCTATAATTTGAATGCAATTTTCTAAATTTTTTTAATGTGAGTAGTTCCAAAAGTTCTTTGGTGTTTAATAACATGAGCTATTATTAAGACAGTTGTTAAATTGCAGATGTTTTGTTCAGTGCCTGACCCTTTCCACACACTGCCTAGGAAAATGTCACTCAGAAAGGAAGCTAACCCCCCTGGGCCTCCTCGGGTCCTTCGTACTACATTCATTATGTGTCTGATTGTGATAGACTATGGGGATTTGACTGTGAACGTTATCAGCTACATCCGCCTCGTGGATGTACAGATACGCAAGTGTATGAGTCTTTGAGGGGTGAGTTCAACCCTGCCCTGGGAATTTAGGGTTCCTGTATCAGTCAGCATTTTTTTAAATAAAACAGAATCCTTAGCAGGTGATACATGAAGAAGAGGCTTGCTTGGTTTGCAGTTTTTAGAGACTCAACTCTGTGAACCTAGCATATTTGAAATTCTGATGAGAGCCATGTCTTTCGGCTCTATTACATCATGGAAGGTAAGGATGTGTGCTCAGAGAGTATGTAACTAAACAGGACGTCAAGGAGAGACAAGC
>NC_034596.1:53145326-53150706 GCF_900095145.1 Mus pahari
TTGCTCTCCTTAAAATTCATGACCTCTTTTGTCATTAATTGTTGTTACATGAACATGTATACTCATATATATTCCTAAACACACAAATACAAGCTGCTCAGTCTGTAATGATGTTACTTGTATGCATATTTGTACCTAAGGCTCAGGGGACCTTAGGCCCTTCAGAATCCTGCATCTGATCATTTAACACAAGCCTCTAACACATGAGGCTTTACTTATGTTTTGGGGATGGGGTTCAGTTGACATATACTTATCATTCAGTCCTTATAACTGTACTCTGAAGCAAGCACCGTTAATTGTCCCATTTTATAGATAGGAAACTGGGTTTCTACTAAGTAGCAGAATTTGAATTTGAACCCAGTCAGTGTCCTAACACAAAATAATAAACTTAATTAAAGCTTTTTGAGGGACGACCATTTCATATTGGATAGCCAATTAGCGTGCTTTTCCCTGGAGAAGACTACCTCTCTCTCAGTGTCAACATTTCTTCTGGCCTGGTTCTTTGTGTGGGGTTGAGGTCTCCTGGACTTTTCTCCTTCCTGTCCCTTTAGCAGGTCACATTGCCCATTTTCAGCTCATGTTTACACAGTCACGTTAGTGAGCTTCTGATGTTACTAGGAGACAGAATCTCAGAGCAATGATCCTCTGGACCTTCCAATCATCCTGCTGCGCCCTCTTCTGCAAGAAGGGCGATTGGATTACAAAGATGTTCACTTCATCTGGGGATGAGTAAGTTGGTTAAATCTATTGATGGATTCATAGCTGCATGAGCAAAAAGGAGATGAGCTTCTTCAAATAGCGGAGGAAGTAAGGAACCTAATGCATGCTTCTGAAGGGTCTAGCTCACCCCTGACTCATCCTTTCTCTCCCTCCCTCCCTCCCTCCCTCCTCCCTCCCTCCTCCATCTTATCTGCCACAGCAGGAACTACTTTACACCATCACGTGCTCCTCTTCACAATAATCTGGCTAATGTCAGGCCTAAAAGGAGTGAGCCCATGCAGTCATTGACAGAGACTGCTGAAACTCTGAGGCAGAATAAGTATTCCCTCTGTCTACACTGTTTTTCTTGGTGCGGAGAGACAGCCCAGCAGGTAGCCGAATTGAATTACTCTTGCAGAAGGCCCTAGTTCAGTTCCTAGTGCTGTGTCAGGAAGCTTACAGCTGTTTCCAGCTCTGGCTCAGAATTGAATGCTCTGCGCCTCCTTGGGCATCTACATGCACACAGCCACATAATTTTAAAAAATAATAAATCACTTTTCCTGAGTGTTTTCACACCAAGAAAGGGACTAACAGAAGCATGTAGCACAAGGGTATACTAGAAGCAATGGCAATGTTCTGTATGGTTATTGATAGCCTCCATTTAAATGGTCAGAAAAGATTTAATGTATTCACATTTTAATGTTTATAAAATTAACAGTTCCTAAAGTTAACCTCATGACTTTATTTTATTAAAAAGCCCATGAAAAGATAATAATAAAATTTAAATTGGTAAACCTAGTGTGCCATTTCTAAGGTGTTCATGAACATTTAAAGGTTTCATTTCACTTAGCATATGTGTTTTCTTCCTCTCAGGGCAAAGGTTTCAAAAAAAGTGCTGCCGACTTTTCAAAAGTGTTTTCGGTGAGCTCTGTGCTCCTGTTCTACAGGTAACGAAGCGATGTCTACAATAGATGAAATTTGGTATGTTAAACCACTATCTGGATTTTGTTGTCCACCAATACTTATAGAGCACTTAGTCTTAATTTTAAAGTTATGATTCTGAGTGTATTGAGCCTTAAATCCTTAGATTTAAGGATTTAAGATTTAATTCCTTCCTTAAAGATGTCATCACTTCTCTGGGTTGTGTTTATATTCCCAAGGTTGTTTCTTCAAATTTACGCAACACCGTAAGTGTGGGCGCTCTGATAATGTGGTAGATAAATGAAAATGGAAAAAAAAAGATTAAAAATCATATTTCACAACTTTAGAATGGCAATGTTAAATTTTAATTTGAAAATTTCACAAGGACAGGTATCAGGAAAGTTGTTTTAAGTGTGTGTGTGTATGTGTGTGCATGCGGGTGCACTCACGCACATGTTTGTGTATGGTATTAATATATGTGAGTGTCGAAGTACTTTTGAATCTATAGTGTGGGGGAAGTGAGTGGTAATGAAGAAATGAAGAGTGATCAATCACCAGTTCACTGAAGTTTATTTGGCGTTCCCCACAGGTTGTCCCAGAAGAGCTATGCAGACGTCACCACTTTCACATTACTGAGCACAGGTCTTGGAATGGAGAATACATGTGCATATGTGTGCATGAGGGGAGGTTATGAGTATGTATATGCTGAAACCAACTGGGAAAGTGATACGGTGCTCTTTATGAACTGATTCAACTAGGTGTTTATTTTAGCCCAGTGTACGATGGTCTTTGGGAAATGTCCTCATCAGACCATGGAGGAAAATATGAGCTTTGTGACTAGACAAGACTGCACACACACACACACACACACACACACACACACACACACACACACACGTCAAATTCACCTCGTGAGAAACTAAGGAGAGAGGGAGCAGGGGAAAGACCCACAGCTTAGTTTGTGGGTTTTGTGTGCCGCTGGGGCTCTGTGATTTCTGGCTGCAGCTACCCTGGCCTTTTTCAAACGCACAGCTCAGAAGACGGACATGTGGCGAGCCATAATAGACTGCTCCTTTCCCAGGTATCTCCCGCTTTCTCCTTTATCTGTGAATAGGAAATGGCTTAAAGGCACCTGTGTGATGAAGGTCCCGGGGGCAGCTGCCTGACTAGTGAATGCCTGATTATGTGTTAACATGCTTTGTCAGATATTGGCAGGATCCGTTCTCTTCTTTTGCCTTTTCAGCAAGGCTACCATTGACGGCCTGGCTACCCATTTATAGAAATGTTGTCCATCAAACTGTGAGGAAGGACAATGGTGTTTTTCTGTGGCCAGTGACTGTGGGAAACTTTTCTTTGGCTATTCAGGCAATTTTTGTAGCTTGCTCTGAAGAGGAGAGACTGATGAGAGCAGAAGTACAATTAAACAAAGCCAGCCTCCACTGAAGGCTGTAGTGTTCTGCTGTTCTCATTTTTTTTTTTTTTAGAGGGGGGGGAACCCTATGGGTTTTCACGTTGCTGTGTGGCATTCAGCAGGGGGCTATTACAATCCTAAATTTTTTTTCTAGACCACCTAATTCTAAGTTAAAATTAAATGTAATGAGAGCCACTTGGAGCTCTGAATATTTTAAAGCATAATTCCCACAGAAGGGATTCGACCTAAACTGCAGTGAGCATCAGTTGGCTAATTATAGCTGCATTTTATATTACAGCAGGTGTCAGATGCAGTCATCTCAATAAAGTCCACATAATACTCAGGGAAATAACAAAGACTTTTCTTTGAATGTGGGTACTAATTTCTGCTAGGTGTCATATGAGCCTCGATACTTCTTATTGGCATTAACAAGAGCACTGCAGCACTCAGAAATGCTTTTTGCTTGGGATGAATTGATACTGTAAAGCACTTACCAGTCCGACTTGGCAGATGTCAGTAGTTAATACTAGTGCTGCAGAGGTTGGAATATAATGCAAAGAGTCTTATGTAAATACTCTTAGATGACGGGCTGGTTTTGAGACAGCGCCCGAGCACTGCACAACTCACTTAATGAAAGCTAAATAGATAGCAGTGGGGTATCTGCATTTACTCTGGCTCCGGCTTTATTGAAAGTCCTCCAGAAGTGAAGGGCAGATGGTAAGGCAATAAACTAGGTGAACAGAATACCCGGGACGGAGATAAGGACTTGTTATATTCACGGCGATTTCCTTGAACTCGTGTGGGTGATTCAAACGATGGAAATGATAGCGAGTGCAAAAGCATGCCTGGAGATAAGGGCTTCTTATCTTATTAAAAAAAAATAATTTAACTTGGAAAATATGCCTCTGTTGAAATACAACTGGATGAAGGGGTAGGCAAGTGGATGTCACTTTAAATCACGACAATTGTCCCATCCTGCTACATTCTTCTGATGGTTTATCCAGTTCACTGTAGTTATGTTGGATCATAGTGGATGAGATCAAAGTGAAGAATATATTGAACAACCACCTTAGAAACCAGCACCTCAGACACAATAAAGGAGTTCCTCGTATACATTCTGCTGTGAGATCAACACTGGGGATTGAGTTTTGCTTTTTAAATCTAATTCCCAGTTAGCAAAATGATAGCAGTGTGTCCTTAATTTTGATCCTCAGCGTTGGATCCTCATTTTGGCAGATTATAATTTATGTACATCTCATAGGAGACTCTGCAGGATACCGATAGCAATTAGCGCCAACACGGAGCAGTTTAAATGGATTCGCTGAGAGCTGGTAAAAATAGAGGCACTGTTAAACCCAGCAGGGGAATCTAAGGTCATCGTGCCTGTCCCCAGTGGGCTGATGATCTAGTCAGAACAGCCTCTGCAGTCATGAAAGGCAGTGTTGCTGAGCACTTCTGGCCATTTTTGTTTGGGTTAGACATGTCCATGAGTTTTTATAAACCATAAAGACAAAATTATGAAATCTTAGGAAGAGAGAGAGGGAAAATTTATCTAGCATATCCTCTTAGTGATACACTCAAGTATGTGAGAGGCTCCTATTGTGACTAGTAAGTTTTATTTATCTGTCCTTTCATAATTGTATTATTTTAACAGAAAATTTAGAAAACATCAAATATAAGAAAACCAAAATAATCTAGATTTCCACTATGTAGGCTCCTTATTAATACTTTGGTGAAGATTGTCTTCATTCTTTCTCTGTTAGAATGTATGCATGCATTTTAAATATTGAGAATTACTATTTATAATCATCTTTTGAAGTAAACCTTATGACGTATTTAAAATATTTTTAAATCATTGCTTTCTAACATATTTTTCAGTGATTATATATAATATTCTAGTACAAGGAAATGTACATTATAACTTCCTATTCCTGTCCATTTATCATGTTTTCAACTTTGCTATTGTAAACTATCCCTTATTATGTAGCATGTTACAGCTTAGAACATGTATGTTTCTTATTCCACGTAGCCCATGTATTACCATTTCCGGTAGGAAAATGCATCAAAAGACCAGTACAATTTAATTAGAGCCACATATTTTAAAATTACTTTTATTGAGGAAGGTATGCACAGACATTCTCACGGAAGTCAGAGCCACAACTTGCAGAAGTGGGTTCTCTCTTTTACCATGTGGGCTCCAAGGACTGAACTCCAGTTATCACTTACAGTGACGAACAAACCTTTACCTGTCCACCATCTCACAGCCCTGAGCATCTCACAGCCCTGAGCATCTCACAGCCCTGAGCATCTCACAGCCCTGAGCATCTCACAGCCCTGAGCATCTCACAG
>NC_034596.1:53150846-53157963 GCF_900095145.1 Mus pahari
GGAACTCACTTTGTAGACCAGGCTGGCCTCAAACTCAGAAATCTGCCTGCCTCTGCCTCCCAAGTGCTGGGATTAAAGGCGTGCGCCACCACGCCCGGCCAGACGCTGAACAGCGCTGAGATGACACGTAAGCACGCCATCTCAGTCTGACTGTGAAACTGTCAGTTTGTAACTGATCAGTAAATAGGTGGGTTTTATAGCCATGTGAAAGTTAGATACACAGTGCCTGACATCACGGTGTGCCCAAGGGAGTCACTAGGAGATGGTGCTAGATGAATGCACAGGACACACAACATACGTACACCCCAGTTGGGAATTCCCAGCCTTTAGAAGCTATGGACAATTCTGAACCCAGCAGGGGATCTTATTAGATCTTTATCTTTATTATATCACTCATGAGAAAAAGTCTGCTTGCTGTCCAGGAAGCAGTCCCATTTCTGCCTTCCAGGAGGTGGTGATGTAGAATATCTCAAAAGGACAGACAGCAGTAAGAAACAGATTGTCTTCACTCTCATTTCTCTTTCCTGGTGTGAGATTGCCAGCACACACCCTATACTTCTTTGCCTCTAATCAAGTAGCTCTTCACAAACAAAGGATATAAAATAAGTGCTGGGGGAAGCCCTTTTGAATTTTAATTATTCCTTTTCTAAGACTGAATCTCTTTAAACATCAAATTTGTATATTGGGATTTGCTTTAAGCACCCAGGTCTCTCAGAAACTACAATCCCATGCCAGGAAGTTCCATTAATCCTACTGAGCCAACAAAATCACTTGGCAAGTAGCAGAATCTCTGTGTTGAATTATCCGTAAGATCTGGCATATAATTTGGTAGAACATCTGTAAAGGGTCAAGGGAGATAGGAAATAGTATACTGTTAGTACATAGATAGTCTCTGCATTTGTCTCTCGTTATCAAAGCTACTGATAGCTTTTATTCCAAACTGTCTTTTCAAAACAGTCCTTTCAAAGCCCTCTGCTACACATCACTTCTTACCATGTTCCCACAATCCAAGACTTCTTTATTCTCCCCCAAGCCAATACAAGAAGACTCTTAAGCAATAGAGAGGGAGAAAACACACAATTTTCTACATATTTTTTAATTGAAAAACAGAAATATTTTGCTTTAATTGAGAATTAGGGAAAGTGAGTCACTCTGAGGTTTTAGCTCTTTTCCAAGCAGGGAGAATTAGTTAAATTTATATATATTTTTTTTTATCTCACTTCTAACCCTCAGAAGAGATGGAGACTTTCCTATGTCAAATTTCTTTTCATTAAGTATCTTGTTCTATTGGAATTTTGCATTCCATTGTTTAATACAGTCTTATTAAATCCCTTGTTCCTTTATATAATAGACACAGATTGAGATGTTGCCTAGGTTTGACACTTCTACAGCTGTCGGTCTATGCTACCTGTCTCCCTGGTTTTCAGGAAAGGCCAGTTTCCTGTGTCATGACTAAGGAGGCTAATCACACTCCTTTCTTACGAGCAGTATAGAATTAGGATGCCGTAACTGTCACACAAACTCGGGGCTAGTAAACATTCTCAGGTTTTAATTGTCTGGCCTCAGAGAAAACACTAGAGTTTGCAGTGAGTAATTAGTAATGGGAACCTTTTCCCAAAGCTCTTGGCTGGGAACCAAAAGGAAATACTAACAGAGTTCAAACAGGACAGCCTATAAAACATTTTAATTTTACTTTGGTAACTGTATGATTCATACTTCTAGAGTTTTATTACATTTATGTAGGGGCAGTACTGCGTGCTACTGTATACATGCAGAGGTCAAGGGACAGCTTGCATGAGTCTGCCTCTCCTTCCAACATGTGGGTTCCAGGGATTGAACTCAAGGGTCCTCAGGCTTGGCAGCAAGCTCCTTTTCCTGCCGAGCCCTCTTACCAGACCTGTAATTATTTTTTAGTTCTCATACATAAGTTGATCCTGCTATTCATTTATAACCTTTTTGCTGGTGTTTTCCTATAGACAAAGGACAGTAGTAAGTACAGCTAAGGAGTAATTAAATAGTTTCCCTCGCCCTCAAGAGACTCATGACCTGGATCATCACCTAGCTAAGAATATTTAGCACGACATTGTTCTAGGCACTTTATACATTGACTCCCTTCATCTTCACCAGAAATTAGGAAATAAATTAGATTCTCTATCTTCTAGCATTGAGGAGCTGAGGGCAGCGATGGATCTGGGGTTAGGAGCTGAGTTGTGCAATCACACTGTCCAAGCCCCGGCCTTCTGCTCTGCTGCCTCTGCTAGTGTTGAAGTTCCTAACTGCCTAATAGAGACACTCTCAAAGTTAGGCACCATTTATGTTACACTCTTTGTGTAGTAAGATTCAGATTTTTGAGTAAGTAGAGCTAATTTGCAGTTGTTATTTGTGTATGGAGAAACATCCACACCGTGGAAATAAGTTACTTTGTTCACGTGGTCCACACAAAGCTTTCTATGAGCAGAAACTTTCTGACTGCTTTCTACACCTAACCACATTTTTCAAACTCTCTAAAGAGCATACCTTTAATATATATATACACATATACATATATATACACATACATATACATATATATATATACACACACACATATATCCAAAAATATTTTAAATTGTTCTTAATCCTGCTATCTTCTGTATCCATTGATAATATTTATCATTCAGTTGGTGGTATAAGCCTATTTTTGTATTAGGTAGAGAAGTATCCCACAAACAGAATTTGAGAATATCAACTTTAATAGATGGTCTGTTCCAGTTTAGAGTCAAAAGTGTGTTTTTCAGTATGTGACTGGGTTTCTGGTAACTTATGCTGAGGTTGGTTGCTGTCCCACTTGTTTGTTCTACTATGATACCCGTAAGCTAAGAAATGTGCATCACTGTGCACTGCTGGCCATTCTGCCTCATTTAACACAGTGCACACCACCAAATAGTCATGAGCAGAGCAAGTAAGCATACATAAATCAAATCCCTCTTTATTAAAAAAAAAAAAAAAAAAGATTCTCAGGGCTGGAGAGATGAGTCAGCGGTTAGGGGCACTGCCTGCTCTTCCAGAGGTCCTGATTTCAATTACCAGCAACCACATGGTGGCTCACAACCATCTGTAATGGGATCCGATGTCCTCTTCTGGTGTGTCTGAAGATAGCTACAGTGTACTCATATACATAAAATAAATGATTCTTAAAAAAAAACGATTGTCAAAAAAGCTGCCTTGAACATGTTTGACTACACTATTAAAATATAAGTATTTTGGAATCTTAACTCCAATGATCACTTATCAATATCTTTTAGCACATTAACTAGAGTTGGTTGAATCCAAGAGCAAGAGGAATGAGAACAAATGGGAGTTTAGTCAAGTAGTGATACAGTTTGTGCCTCTCCAGTGTCTGTCTTTACTGTCTCCAAAGCTCACTCTTCACACCTGGAAGTAGAAGAAAACATTCTTAATTTGTTAATTGTTACTATTAATAATAATAATAATAATAGAATGGTACTGAATAATTTAATAAATATGGGGGCCAAGATTATTGCCACAATAAAAAATTTAAGGACCACTATTCTTTAAGATAATAGGGATTTAATAGTAAGATATATAGATATATATATATATTTTTTTTAAGATTATATATTTAAGATTATAATATAATTTTCATTTCTCGCTCACTTTTCTCCTGTCAAACCCTCTCATATATCTGCCTTGCACTTCCTTTCCTCACCCCCCACAACATATACACATGCATACATATATGTATGCTCACACACATGTACACGCATGTGTGCTCATGTGTACTAAATACTAAATTACTGTGGAGACTTTGTGACCAATCTAGACCACATTCTGACAGTCAACAATCGTGAATGCTGGAGGGGAAGAATATCTGGAAGGGGGGGGGTTGCTATTTGTCTTTTGTTGGAATGGCAAAGGGATGACCTTATTTAAAACAGAAAAGGATCATTGAATAACCACGTGAAAGAGAAATAAACCATGCAGTACTGCTAGGGATGGGGAGCAAACCATGCCAGTACTGAGGGATAAGGGAAGTGAGCCGTGCTGATGCTAAGGGCAGGGAGGTTCCAGGCTAAGAAAAGAAATGGTGGGAATTTAGGCAAGGCTGGAGTTAGGAATAGTGCTGGAGTCTTACACTTAGAAACTGAACTGCATGCTCAGACCTGACTGTATTTATTCAACCGAGTGTTCTCAGTTGACTTCTGACACTGGGCAAACTGGCCCAGGCCTGTAGTCCTAACTCAGGTTGCCAGCGCTGAGGCAGGAGGATAGTTCACAAATTTGAGATGAGTCTGGTCTATATAACGAGTTCTAGTTTATCTAAGGTTACATAGAGAGACCTTTCTCAAAATAGTCAATTAATCTCTGCCATGATAGTATGAAGAGTTTTGATGAACCACTCTGGTAAAACAACCAAGACTTTAAAAGAAAAATAAGAGAGAAGTCATCCAAGCAAACATTCAAGATCTCAGGAACTGGTCCTAAATGAAAATGGCCAAACGAAGAAACAGCTACTGAAGAAAGTCAGGTAAGAGGGTATGCAGGATGGAGCCTTCTGTCTAAATCACTAGGGAGGAGACTCCGTTCCAGACAAGAATACAGGGCTCTCTCTTGCCTGAGACCCTAACTGGAAAGCCTACCCGAGAAGGGAGCAAGACTTTTCCATTTTCCAGCCCTCTACTGAGCACCTGTCACAGACTCTTAAGTTCTGGATCAGTGCATTGAGAAGTGGGGAGTCTTCTCTCAGCCCCATTTGTGGAAGTGTATGTAGGCTCTACCTCGGCGTGGAACCCTGGAAGCCTTTTCTTCTCTCCTGAGGTAGCGTGGTTCAGTGTATGAGGTAGCGTGGTTCCGTGTAGGAGGTAGCGTGGTTCCGTGTAGGAGGTAGCGTGGTTCCGTGTAGGAGGTAGCGTGGTTCCGTGTAGGAGGTAGNGTAGGAGGTAGCGTGGTTCCGTGTAGGAGGTAGCGTGGTTCCGTGTAGGAGGTAGCGTGGTTCCGTGTAGGAGGTAGCGTGGTTCCGTGTAGGAGAAGCAAATGGAGAAGTCCAGAGGCTGCAGGACTGAAATTCACCTCAGTCACAGAAAAACAAACACTGTGCCCACTGTCAACTTTTTGGTCTTCATTCAGTTCCTTGTAATGGTATTACAACATTTCATATTTGTATTTGCCAGTTTTTGAGGTGGCAGGGTCTTACTATATAGGCCTCCCTGGACTGGAGCTCCCTATATGGACCAGACTGCCCTCTAATTTACAGAGATCCACCCACCTTTGCCTCCCTAGTGCTGAGACTAAAGGCACGTGTCACCATGCCCAGCTTATTTTTAACCATCATCTTTAATAATGCCTTTAGACATTTATTTTAAAATCCAGTAAGCTCGATAATACCCAGGCATGTTATTTTAAGAGTAGAGTATCTTGGTATATATTATCAAAACGTTTAAAGAGGAAAGAGTCAGTATGAGCAGTATAATGGAATTATTGAAGATGATATTACTATGGGTTTATTTATAAGTAATCCAAAGAATTAAATTCGTAAGTGCTTCGTGGGCATTCAATTTTTTTTTTTATTAATTCCAGCTGATATAAGAGAAAAATTTCCAGTCCGTATTAGGTCCTCTCAACCTGCCACTGATTACAGGCATGGCTATGGTGAGTCTTCAAGCTAGTTCAGACACAGATAAGCACGTTTTTAAAAATTCTTTGTTTGTTTGTGTTTGTTTGTTTCAAGACAGGGTTTCTATGTGTAGCCCTGGCTGTCCTGGAACTCACTTTGTAGTCCAGGCTGGCCTGGAACTCAGAAATCCGCCTGCCTCTGCCTCCCAAGTACTGGGATTAAAGGCGTGTGCCACCATACCCGGCTAGATTAGAACATTTTGCATTGCAAAAAAAAAAAATGGTTCTATTGTTGTTGTTGTTGTTTTTACCCCATAGCCTTCTCAAAGACATAGGAGCTTACTGGGTCTACTCTCAAGGGTGGTAAATGCGGGAAAGGGTTGATGTCTCCACTACTTTCTCAACCAGTGGGGTATCAGAACAGCAGACAGACACTCTAGTCTTCTGCCTTTCAGAAAGCAGTGCTGGGGTGATCTGAAAGATCCCTGAGGCACAGCCAGTTTTGTCACTTCTGCCCAATAATCCCCTGACAATGGACTTCTATTGCCCCCTCCCCACTCTGTTACTCCTGATTCCTAGAATCACCTCCCAGGTAAACTGTGTGCACCCAAACTCTTCTCTGGGGAGTTGGACAAAAACTAAGACTGAAACATTTCCCAGAAGGAAGCTGGGGAGTGAATATGTCTATTGAAGAAAGTCAGGTAAGAATTTCTGCAGGATGGAACTTTCTGTCTAATTCACTGAGGCAGAGACTCAACCAAACCAATATGTGTTTGAACCTGGCATGCAATAGCATAAATCCAAAGAAAGAGCAGTGAGTTGGCACAATGCCCGTGTTTTGTTACTTGTGTTGTGTAGCCACGTGGTTAGTCCATTAACATTAGGAATTCACCATTGTCATATACTGAAAAATACCCATACCACGTCTCCAGTTGCTTACCCTTATTTTCACTAAAAGGCTGTGTTTCTGAGATTTTTACATTGTTAAGGAGGAATGAGCTGTTATTCTCAAAATTTTTGCTCTTAAGACTCACTAGACAATGTGGGTTTATCATTGAACCGTGTCTTTCACTTTTTGAAAGGAAGAGCCTAAAATAAAAACCATTTAGTGAGTAAAGGAGGTTATAGATTGTAAAAATATCTTTTATAATATTGGAGCTAGTGTAGTGTGGACTATATTCACAGGCATCCTCAGAAGTAAAGTCATTTGAGTTCAATTTATTAGTTCTGTAACTTTGAACAAATTACTCTTTTGTCTTAGTCTGTTTATCCTCTGTCTTAGTTACTTTTCTAATGATGTGAAAAGATGCTATGACCAAGACAACTTATAAAAGAAAGCACTTAATTGGGGGATTGCTTATAGTTCATAGGGTAAATCCATGACCATCACAGTGGGGGAGTATCAGCAGGAAAGCAGGCATGGCACAGGAGCAGTAGCTGAGTATGCTGTATCTTATTTGCGAGAGAGAGAGAGAGAGAGAGAGAGAGAGAGAGAGAGAGAGAG
>NC_034596.1:53158030-53174529 GCF_900095145.1 Mus pahari
GAGAGAGAGAGAGAGAGAGAGAGAGAGAGAGAGAGAGAGAGACACTGAGCTTGGTGTGTGGTCTTGAAACCTCAAAGCCTACCCCCAGCGACAGGCCTCCTCCAACAAGACCATGCATCCTAAGCCTTCCCAACTCAGTCCATTAACTCAGGAACAAGCATTCAAATTTATGAACCTTCGGGGATAATTTTCATTCAACTCAATGCATACGCCATGGGACTAATTTAATATTTATTCCAGAGGATTTTTGAGAGATTAAAATAAGATAATACATACAAAGACTTAAATAGTATAAGATACAAAGTAGTTAAATAGTATACTATTATCAAATATTACATATAATTATACAAGTTATTAAATGCCTAAAATAAGCAAAAGTCAATGCATGAAGTAATAGTGTATCAAGTTGGATTAAACTGTAAGCAGCTAAAGTTATTTATCCTGAAGAGTACCTATGAGCTTAACCAGGAATAGTACCAAATGATGTATAAAGCCAGCTGGTAAGGGTTGAGGTTGAATTGGGCAGGCAATGAAGGGTGGTTGCTACATATATGTTGACTTATGGACTGAATATTTCATTCAGCAAGTGATACAGCAGTGAATATGAAGGCATAGGGAATAGGATAGCATGGGATTTAAGGCTAGACGATGAGACAATGCATTGGGTCTATACTGGGATGAGTCTAAGATAAAAGACTCTGGGGTCCATATTGTCTGTCTAGATCAGGAGGGAGTCATGACAGACTTTTGATCAAAATGGTGTGAGCTGAACTTTAGGAAAGTTAATCTGAGGGCAGTGTGACAAAAGAACAGCAGATTTTGTGAAAGAAAACTTAGGCATTGAGCGGTCAGGTAGAGTAAATGTTCAGTGCTATAGAGAGGTGGTGGTACAGACCCTAACCATACCAGGACAGTAGGGTGAAAACAGGTTCAGATCGCTGACCGGAGTTTTATTGGACAAGTTAAGAGGATGCCGTGCTTCTTACCCTCTACGCATAGGCAAGAGGTAACCCCTGTGGCTAACCTCCACAAATAGTCAGGGATTCACCACAAGCACACAGAACATTCGTACTTCTGGTCTACCTTTGTGTGGCTCCTTATAAGACTGATGCTTTATCACTTTAGAGTCTTCGAAGGCAACACTAACAATATTAGCAAATGAGTCAATAATAAGCAGCAAGAGCGAAGCTTTTGAGAAGCAGCCATTGTTTAACTGTCCATAACACTGGCTTGACCCTGTAAACATTGAGAGTGCTATTATTATCTTTATCTCGCAGAGAAGATAACGACTCAAAATGAGAATTTTTCTAAGCTTTAAAAAATCTTGGGCTGGAGAGATGGCTCAGGGGTTACGAGTACTGACTGCTCTTCCAGAGGTCCTCAGTTCAATTCCCAGCAACCACGTGGTGGCTCACAACCATCTGTAATGGAATCCAATGCCCTCTTCTGGTGTGTCTGAAGACAGCTACAGTGTACTCGTCATATATAAAAATAAATCTCTAAAAACTTCACATTTCTTGTCTCACCTCAAATATCATCTCTGTAAGATTTTAAGAGTCTGGAGGCCATCTGAGCTCCCCAAAGACCCAGTGATAGTCTTTCATGGTGGTAGAACTTGGATTGTGGCCATTCCTGCACTTTTTGTCTCCTTTAATAAATGATGCTTCTTTAATACAGAGGCTTGTTGGACTCATCTCTGTATTCCTCACAGAAATAGTTCCAGTACACCATGGAGTAGTAGGAGGCTCAGAAAACACTCATTGAGTCGATTGAGGTGTTTGCAACTAATAATCTCCAGTCTACCATGGGTGTGCTCATTTGAATGTGTAATTGCTTAGTTTCCCCCTGGAAAGAGTGTGTTGATACCTCTGAAGTTCTGAGGCATTTAATTAAACGTTATCTTTTCAGAGTTCTTACAGCAAACAACAGAGTACATGTTAAAATGTATTCATTGTTCAGTCCACAAAAGACCTGTGTATCTGTTTGAGAATTCAGTTAACAAAGCCACCGAGGATGAGAAATTACAGTGTGATCCACAGAGTTAGCCAGTTCTAGCCTCCCCAGAATCGATGTTTTCCGATACTCCCTATTCTATTTTGTATTCTCCCTCCCCCAACCCCTTCTTTTTGGTCAGAAGGAATTTCTTCCTTGATAATTCTACACAGTTCTATCTTTTTTTCTTTTTTCTATTGCTCTTACTGCAAAACTTTGCTGATTTTCTGAACTGGCTTATTGAGAGGGCCCATTTTAACCCAAGAGTTATTTCTGGAGCAAGCAGATAGCTGCAACCTCCTGCAGAAATGCTACCACGAGACTCCAGGCTCACAGCCCTCTGATAGGGGGCAAACATATCCCTCCCCATCTTACAGACTGATAGCTGCCAAAATTTGATAGACAAAACTGGTTTCCTGGAAGGCAGCATGGTACTAGGACTCTCCATTTCTCACACAGTGTGTATAAAGGCTTGCATTGGGCATTTGTAATTTTTTTTCCCTTTAGACTTATCCTAGAATATACTTCCAAAAAGTTGCAGCAGAGGGACTTGGAGTAAATGTTTTTATATCATCACTACCTCAGATGAATCATAACCAGGTGAATTAGGACTTTTGTTCAGTGGCTTAAAATAACTGGCTCTGTTAGCTTTCCTTTCCATGCTGTGTGAATCTTAGGCAAGTTGTAGCCTACTTCTAATCCAGTTTCTTCCACTGCCAAAGGATATAATTATAATAACTACCCACTTTTCTGGCTTGGGGGAATGCTAAGGTAAATGAACATGGCTGTTAAAAAATATATAGT
The DNA here is from genome assembly GCF_900095145.1 of Mus pahari. Taxonomy (NCBI): domain Eukaryota; kingdom Metazoa; phylum Chordata; class Mammalia; order Rodentia; family Muridae; genus Mus; species Mus pahari. Next base: position 53,160,827 of record NC_034596.1, read on the forward strand.
TCCCTAACATCATAAATATTCAATAAATAACAGCTGTGAACAAGTCCTCCAGCTGTCTTGTCATGCCTTGTAGACCATGTTGGGTAGTCCTCATGGTTTACCCAGCACATCCTTTCTGTCTAATTAGGAAAGACTCTTGGAGGATTCCCTAAGACCATAGTGCTTTAGGAATGAAGAAAGGCCTGAGAACTTATACTGCAGTACTCTCATGCCACTTGCTCCCCCTTTGATCTGTTTTCTACCTGCCTCTGGCTAACCCTCTGTGTGTGCACTCCAAGTTGCCTACTCACCTCCCTCCTAAATTTCACCTGAACTGGGACACCAAATGACATCCATTGCAAATCCTTCTTGGGCCCAGAAGATGCATGGGCCTCCCTTTCCCTTCCTGAGGCCACAGGGCTTGACCATCAAGCCAGTGTTCCATGAGAATCTCACCCCCTTGTCCAAAGAGGAGTCCCGTGAATGCTAGACCTGAGACTTTAAGCCCAACATGTTTTCCTCCTTAGTAGAAACCTAGAAGTTCATCTTATATTTTTTTCTTTTTGTCTAGTTTTCTGTGTACTTAGACGAATCTAAATCAGTATTATTTGTATTAACAGATATATCTTTGAAATATCACAGATTTCTTTTTTTTTCATTATCTTATAGGAAAAGTCCACATTGTAAATGCACAGAAGCAGAGAGCTGATGCTGCTGGAGGGTGCAACGGGGTTTTGCTTCAGCAAACATTCTTCTGGTCCTGTGATGTATCTCCTTGATTCCTTCCTGTTTTAAAATTAATATAACGCACAATTAATCTTTGTGCTCAGCATTTCTCCAATTTTAAAAAACACTTCTTTGTGTGTGTGTGTGTGTGTGAACTCGTCAAGCAAAACTTTAACAAACATCTCCTGGAAATCCAAAGTAGAGAGCTTTAAAGCGTTCATTTGCTTTTTTTGGCATTCACTTTCTTAAAGAAGTCAAAAAATTATCGAAGCATGACTTTCATTTCAGGGGCTGCATTGGCTATCCTTAATCAAGCTGTGCTTTTCTCAGGGTTCCCCAGTTAATCTCCTAAAATACTTCCTAAGACTTTGCCCCCCACAATGGAATCAAAACTAAATGGTCTGTAATTTCCTCAAGTGTTCCCAGATCCTGTTGTAAATAATGACATTGTGCTGGCCACTTTCCAGTCTGAATAAAGTGACCTTGTAAAAATGTCTGCTCACTCTTCTATAATGTCTTTTTCTGCTTTCTGTAGGGCTCTTGGCTACAGCTTGGCAAACAATACCTATTCCAAGACACACCATTCTTCACCCCAGTCATGTTATTTCCTTCATATAGGCACCACTGGATCCAGAGCTAAAGGACTGATGCTTAAAAGTTAATTAATATTTTAAAATAAGGAATTATAGGTTCACTGTGGTAGAAGGCCAGACTGGATGACCTATGAATATTCGAATTGACAGAAAAAAAATCTATTGTGGTTTTGCAAACTCTAAGACAGTATTGAACTTCCATCCAACCATTAGATAGTTTTTTTTTTTAATTGTAATCATGTTCAATACTTTCTCTTTTCATAACACAAAAACCTTTTAAATTAGTTATTCCAAGCTGGCAGTTAGAAAGGGCACAATTCACCCCATTGGTAAAGGTAGATTTCTATTCTTTCCCAGCAATTATGTTGTATTCAAATAAGAAACACGTGATATCTTGGTTGGGGTGGCACTTCCCATGTTCTCTCCAACTCCCTCCTGCCCCCCAGGAGGAATCAGGATGTCTGGTAAGACCTAGGAACAGAAGCTAAAGCCACTGAGGGGGCAGAGTACTTCTCACATGACGACAGAATGAAAATACAAAAACCCATTAGTGTGCAATAACAGAAGCTGAAAGGGAGAAATAACTGGCCTCTCCGGGTATCTGGCTGTGTGGGACCACCAGCAAGGCAAGCTAATTAAAATTAGAAACTTACAGGTTTTTTTTTTTTTCATGGCCTACATATACATTTTATAAGTTAGGTGTGATGCTGCAGCGAAGAGAAATCAGACAGGTGGTGGTCATGGTAATTTTCATCTCCATGGTAGATTTTTTTTTTTAAGAAAAATCAAATGGTAATAAAATTATAGCAGTATTTTGAACTTCAGAAACCAAATGGTTAAATCGATTTTTAAAGGATTATAAAGCTGAAAAAGAGACCATTAATTCTTTTTATTTTAATAAAGTAGAGAAGAAATAACTACATTGGTGGTAGGGGGCGGCATGTTTGGTTCTGATTCTGCACAAAGCAATTGCTTCTGCTTGAGCTTTCAGAACCATAAACATCACATGCACTTACGGTGGGGGGGGTCACTGTGCATCCATTTCCTTTCCCTTGGTATTGTTCATCTTTATCAAACACCTACAACATAGCGCACTCCATTGTGGGCGGCTGACGGCAAGGTCCTACATAATTAACTAATTGGATGATTCATCCTAAACCTAAATTAGCATTATTAGGTCTTTTATAATGCTCGTTGAAGCACAGAAATTAATTTTCTTACTAACTATGACCACCATTCGCTGTGAGCACAGTATTAAGAGATAATGCCACACGCAGTAGGAAATCTCTATGGGTAGAAAATGAACGTGGTCATCCTTGGTTCACCAATTAGGAAACCTATTGTGTGGCAAAAACATCGCTTCTATGCTGTGATATGATCAAATAGCCATTAATTACCCTCACTAGTGAGAATTACCTTCTTTGTTGAAGAAGTATCACATTCCATATTATAGCTCAGACATGTCAGGAGAAACCAGCAACAAAAACATCAATTTCTAAAAATGATAGATGTGATCCAAATCATGTTAACCTGAAATGTTACAGGTCAAGTTAAATTAGCATAAGCTTTGTTGAGGAACCTGAATAATATAGCTTACCCCTTAGCCTTTAGATGTATTGATTAAAAAGGTCATTGTCACCTACCTACATGTACAAATATAATCAACGTATACTGTTCTCTAGAAAACCAAATTAAAAACAAAACAAAACAAACAAAAAACCAGTAGTATCCAATCCAGGTTCCAGGTAACTGAAAATGCGTTTACTGACTCATGCTGAGGTGACATAATAATGAGCAAACAAGTCCCTCCCTGGGGCTCTTTTGACAGCTGGTGTGCGACTGTGTGTGTGTGTATGTTCACACAAGTGTGTTTGTGTCCATCTATGCAAATATGTAGAGTGCCTTCAGACAGGGTGCAGGGGCTTTCATGATAATCTCAAGGGAATCCCTGGGCAGCCTTTCCTCCACAGTGCACTGCCTTCAAAGGCTTGTGAAAGCAGCCACCCTGGAACGGAGTGATCTCACCATTCAGCAGCCAAGCATGAACAAACATGAGTGTGATCATGAGCTGTGGAAGGCTCACTAGGCAGAGGCATGGTGGACCGGCCAGGAGGAACCTTGCCTCCTGTTGCCAAGGTTTGATCTATCTTCTTTATAAACTGGGCCACTGTGAACTCTAGAGCTCATTTCCCTCATCTTTAGAACAGTACCCAAGGTTTTGTGTGTATGTGTATGTGTGTGTGTGTGTGTGTGTGTGTGTGTGTGTGTGTATGAGAGAGAGAGAGAGAGAGAGAGAGAGAGAGAGAGAGAGAGAGATTTCAACCTGATCCAAGTACTGGCAAAAAAAAACCCTCCAACAACAACAAAACTAGTTAACTTGACTACATAAAAATTAAATCAGCAGAGGACTAGCATTATTGATCTTTTAGGATAATCCAGCATAGAAGGTGGAAATGTGTACTGTAGAAAAGGTAAGTTCATGGTTCTATTGGTAATGTTAACTATTCAAACCATGGTAATTTATTAGGCTATTCTGTCTGTTTCTGTATATGTTTTGAATTCCCTGAGTCCTCTCCCCTACCCTTGTGTTCTCACCTCAGTATCTATTCTGGATCTCTCTTCAATTCTCCCAAGGGCCCTCCTGTGAGCAACCATCATCACCCCCAACCCTCTAGAGGAGACATTTTGTGGCTCCTTTGGGAGTTTTCTCTTGCAAACTCAAGTAACATCACAGTGACCAGATGATGTGCTGATGTTTGTCACTCAGAAGTACCCAGAAGACCACTAAATTTCCTGAAGAAATATTTAGCAACCACATCGTCTCCTCATTGCTGAGAAATGTGTCATCCTTGCAGCAAGTACAATTGTTACAAAGATCCTTCAACTTACAAAAGTAATTCTTCGTAGAAGAAACAATGCATCAATTGACCTGTGTTAGCCCTAAAATTTAAGGACCCCCATTAGCATCAACTCTTGCTCAATCTACTGAAAAATGGTTTTCTCTTATAGCTGAGATCAGATGCCCTTCCAAAAGCAATCATTTGAGTTAGTTGAAGTAGTAGCTCACATGAGGTAAAGGGCTCCTCTTAAGGTCTTTTTAATTGTAGGTAAAGAAAGGTTTTCTTGTTCATGTAGACACAAATTGAACAATTTCTTTTAAATATCTAGATACATTTGTCTTTAGGGATGGGGTGGGGAAGAGAATCTCCCTATAAGTCCCAGGACCCCATAATAAAACACAAAACCCCTCTGAGCAAAAATAAATCTGTGTGATTTTTTTTCTGAAGTCTATTTTTAAAAATGTTTTAATTGCAAGAGAATTGCATTGTTTCCTCTCTCCATTTCATCCCTCCAGCCCCTCCCAGCTACCCTCCCTTAAACCCTTCCCACGTCCTTTCACTTTAAAGTTGATACCCTCTTCTTTGAATATATATATATATATATATATATATATATATATATATATATATATATATATATATCCACAACTATCCATAAATATTATCTTCTGGGTCCGATTTTGTTGTTCTGTGTGTAGAATATGGCTTCAAGATTGACCACACTGCACTGAACAACCAATAAGAGAACTCATCCAAAAAATCTTAGAGAAAGCCTAGGTGTGTCTCTAAATAATCTTTACAACAACTCACATTCAGCTGACTGGAAGGGAAGAGGCTCTTTTCTTTGAGTTGTCCTAGTAACCAAAAACTGGAGATCTGATCTGGTTGAAACTGGATGATATGAACCACATGGTATGCTGTGACTCCTACTACAATACCCCGCCCCTCTTTTGAGTTGACATTCAAAGGGAATACCCAAAGGGTATCTGAGCATGTGCAAGGCCACAGATTTGTGCTGCCCTCTGCTGGCAAGCAGTTTGACTGCAGGTTTTTTTGTTTTTTGTTTTTTTTTTCCCCAAGGGTATACTTGGGTAAATTGACTACTTCCTGTTTCCCTTCCCAGCCGCATCTAAGAGAACTCACTCCTCTAGATTAACAAACTGAGTTCTGGATGGTGAGGATGGATTTTAGGGGCATGTCGGACCGAAGAAGCAGAAAGGCCACACAAACCAGGGAAGTGCCACTATTAAAATCCAATATAGCCCACAGGGTTCCTGTGTATTTGCTTTGTAGGGGGGAATTTTCATTTGAACCCTTGTGACATTTGAGTTACTTAATACTGAATGCATTCTGTGATGTATTCAGAAAATGCATTTCACTAATGTTTCCCTAATTCATGGGGGCTGCTGTTTTACCAGTCACCGTGATCCTTAGACAGTGGAGTTGCATAGCATGTAGATAGTCTGTAAAAAGTGCTTAATAAAAATCATTTAATTCTAAATTACATGAGTGCACTTAACCCTAAAGATATTAAAACTGATTGTTTGATGTATTGCCATGAGTAGGTAGAAATTCAAAAATAAAAGCTTCCTGCACTTAAATCGAAGAGCACCGAGCTCATAGCCACTCGGTACGAGTGCATGCATCAGTGTCATGAACCTGGGCTATGATAAACTAACCCATTTTGGGCTTTTAAACTGTAAATATAAAGTACTTGAATTTGATCAGTGATGAGATACATAAGTGAGTTTTTCTCAGAAAAGTACTGTGTGTGACCTGATAGCCTGTTAAAAGCCTGTGGAGATCACCTGCCACTTACTTGTGGACTTTAGCAAGGGTGGCTGTGGGGCCAGCTGCTGAAGCTTGACAGGGCTAATAATAGTCTAGACAGTAACCTGGAGGCCGAGCTGGTGCGAGCAAAGAGGGGGAGCTCATCTTTTCGCTGATTGCATTTTACTCGTAGTTTTCAATTTGTTCGTAACAGTACCGTCCCAAGCCAACAAGGGTGCCTTAGTCAGTCTCACTTACGCATTGAAATACATTTTGGAGGGATGTGTCTGACAAAATCGAGAGATTCTCGCTAATGCCCACGCTCTAATGAGACAGAAAGAAAGATTATAAGCGAGGCAGGCGAATTTCTGAGTTCGAGGCCAGCCTGGTCTACAAAGTGAGTTCCAGGACAGCCAGGACTACACAGAGAAACCCTGTCTCGAAAAAACCAAAAAAAAAAAAAAAAAAAAAAGAAAGAAAGATTATAAGCTACAAGCAATCTCCCCTGTGCCTGTCTGGTTTTGTCTCCAGTCACATCGATGCGCTACCCTTCCGGATTGTCTTGTCAGCTCCGAAACTCACTGTTTGCCTGAACCCTACTAAATGCTGAGTGACAGAAGGCATGAAAGGGTTTCTCGCTCTCTCCAGGTTAGCAATGCTTTACGCTTGACTTTTAAGGTTATCTAGAGAACTGAAGCTTTTGGAGTTTTTAATAAAAATTAGAAACATCGGGGCGATGCTGAACTGAAAAACTCCTATTGAGAACCATGCAAAGCTGCATATCTCACTGTGATGCATGCAGCTCTCACTCGATGCAATCTCTTTAAGTAGGTCGTGTGAGGCATAGACAAGGCCTGGGTAAAGACGTCTTCCTAGAGCGTGCCTTTTCACTCTTTTCATTCCACTGGAAAACACACACCCTTTGCAATTACTATACCAAGGTGCTGCGTACTAACATCAGTTTCTTTGGCAATAGACATTGTGTGCAGGAATTCTCTGGGGTGTGTGCTTAGGCAAGGAAAGGGTGTTCCTATCTTTGCAAGGCTTGGTGGAGAGCATTAAGTTGTGATGTACTTGCACTACAGCTCTCATCCAGTACAATGGAGAACCCCAGGGCTAGAATGGCCTTTCAGAATTGTCCCAAATGTAGTTAAGGATGCCTGGCTTCTAAGTGGTCATTGAATGGCGTCTGTGGGATAGAAGGGACATAACCTCAAGTGAGACGGTCTACTTTGGTTAGGGAAATTTCCAGAGAAGAAATTTAACTCTTCCTAAGACCTAGGGAGAGTGAGTGCAGAAGGGCTGAAGGAACATGCAGGGTAGTGCGGAAGGGTCCACCAGGCGCAACTTGTGCCTTATCGGAACCGCCTGCTTCTCACAGCCACATCCATCCACATAGAAGCAGGATCTCCAGAATTCTGGTTAGCATTGCTTTTTGCATATAATCATGAAAGGAAAATAAATGGGAGCATTACTAGCTCCTGCTGCTGTATTCAGTCTTGAGGGCCACAAGCTGAGAGTAATTTCCCTATTTTGTTACCCATTCTAGATTCCTTTCACCTTTGCTGGAAGCTCTGCCCGTCTAGTTACCTAAACTGGTGTTCTCATCTTTGAGAGTTATGGACCACCCCAGAGCACCATTGCCACGCTGTTCTTAGGCCATGACCTCTGCATGTGTTCACCATGCACCCCACATCCTTTGTCTTAGGGGTGACAGTGTTCTGTGATTCTCCTCGAGTATGATCATGCTGTTGACTGATAACATGGTGAGTGGAAGAAACTGGATCAAAGGACTCCACTTGGACTTCCCGTGTTTAATAACTCACGTTATGGGATGAGCCAAGGCAAGGGTTCTTCCAGCTGTCGTCAGAATAATCACTGACTGAGTCTCAGGGTCAATAGCCAGAATGAACTGGCTAGGGTCTCATACTTCATATGACTCTAACATTCCCCACTAACCCGAGTGTTATTCAAACAGTGGAGATCTCTAGGTATCATTGTCCAATCATCATAAAATCCAATCGTCACAAAAAAAAACCCTGCATATTCTCTATTATCCATTCTGCAGTTATTTTAGCATATGGTCATAAGATGCTTGGGGGAGGCCTGGGTAATCATTGCATTGTACTCTAACCATGATGCTGCTCAGTCAAAGCCTCTCAGTTTACAAGTGGGCTCAAGTGTCTGAGAATTGGTTCAGACTCAGAAACTAGAAAAGAACACTTTTTGCCCCCATTGAGTTGGCTGCCCTTCAGCATCTCCATCACTCATTCTTGGTGTGCAAATGAAGCAACGTCCTTGCCAGTTGCTCATCTGCCCTGCCCCTGGGAACACTGTGTCTTACTAATTGTCTCCACAGCTCTTTTAGTGTCAACCCATCTGAATTCGACTCCTGCAGGCTTGCTCACTGTTGCAACCGGTTTTGTTTTGCCCATTGGAGGATATAGAGTCTCCCATGCGGCTCTTGTTGGCCTCAGGTTCTCCATTTTCCCTCCTTAGTCTCTCAAATGTTAGGATTATAGCTGGGTGTGCCATACCCAGCATTAATCGTTTGACAGCATAGTTTGGACATCATCACCACTGTCCTATGACTGGCGGTTCTATAATAAAAATCCTGCCTGAGTCACAGATCACAGAAGGCAGTCATCACCAAGCTGCTCAGCAGTTAATGGTCTGCCCATGTTTGCATTCCTTATTGTTCTAGTGACCAGAGTTCTGTGCAGAGCTCCCTGATACATATCACGTATTGGGACCTATTTTATTTTTATGCCATCTGTCTGTGATGACATGCTCATCCACTATTTGTCAAGCACTACACTTTTAACCTGGACCCTTACTTTTTCTAATTTCCCCCCATCATGCTGGCATTGCCTCCTGGGGTCCTTGCTGGGAAGTAAGTTTTATATCTCAGGAGAATGCTCCTGTATCTTAAAACTCCTTTACCTGGCTTTGCATTCTGTCCCTCTGTCCTGACTCTTTGGGTCCTGGGGTACAAGCTTGACTTCCATTTCCTTATAGGCTCAGCACTTCCCTGGCTGGGTCATGTGGTAACTTGATCCTCAATTTTAGCCTGGTTGCCAGAAAAGAAGATATAGGTGGATTCTCGGCAGGGCTAGTGTGATCTAGCAAACAGAGACTTTCAGCATCTCGAGTGATGAGTAAGAGACACTAGCCATTAGCAAAAAAAAATAGAGTGGTCCCCTTTCAGCAGGCCTTGACATTCCAGCCTGATCCATTTTCTGTGTTCTTAAAAGCAGCAACCCCTATGACCCCATCTCAAGTTGCAGAATCCCACTCCCTATAAAGCTCTAGATATTGGTGTAGGACATGTTCTGGTGTTCAAAAGTTCTCTTTCTTTGGTACTCTTCCACCCCTAAAACTGAGTCCAGATCATGGGCCCCAGCGTTTTTATGGACCTCTAGCTGTAGGAAAGCAGAATGACATGTGGCCAAAGGAGCCCACTGACTTTCACACTCCCCCTTGAGTAAGTGATGAATTATCCTTTTACCTTTCACTCTCTTTTAAATATACTAATAACATCCAAAAAGTAGTCAAACCATTTCCATAATCTTTATATATACAGTCTTCTTGTTGTGTCTCTCAAATGGCCGAGACTCCTAGCTCCATTCTTGGTGTCTACTGTCCTAGAGAAGGTTTCTGGGAAATAGACTCTGAGAAAGAAAGTTGCCTGTTTCCTGGGGAAATGTATAGATAGATAGATGATAGGTAGATAGGTAGATAGGTAGGTAGATAGATAGATGATAGATAGATAGATAGATAGATAGATAGATAGATAGATAGATAGATAGATAGATAGATCTTGGGAAAATTTATAGATAGAATATAGGTTCAAGTTAACGTGCTGCAGCATAAATCCCAGCCAATACCCTTGGCGATGCTGGTGCTGAAAGCTATTCTCAAACTGAGGTGAGGGGCAGAATTTTGTCCTCGCTGTTTTGAGATTCAAAGTCTGGTTGTTTATTTGTGACTCTTAAAGACTCTTTGACTGAATCAGACTCTGAAAGTAGAAGCTCTCGGTGAGGACAGCCCATGTCTCTTGGGAACCTGTTCCTGGGTTTTACTTTGGATTCTTCAATTGTCTTGGCCAAAAGTTTAGCATACTCTGCAGCCTCCTCCTCGTTTTTCTTGGTGCAGTGCTTCTTCAGAGCAACGTGTTGATGTTTGTGTTGTAGGGCACATGAAGTAACAAGACCCTTGGGTGCTTGGTCTTGGGCTTCCTATGTTCTTTGTTTAAGGATTTCTGACAGCATATTGCTAGACATCATCTTCATTAGAGAGATTGGAAAACTTACAGACTACACTATCTCTTTGGGGCCCCAACATCCAAGGCCCAGGAGTATCTGTCAGTCCAGGAATATCCCTCTCTAATTTCTTTACAATAACTAAGTTTAGAACACTTAGATGCCATGTACAATGTGTCTGTGAACACACTTAGGCTTCCTCTCTGTCATTCCCACCACTGGATCAGACCATGAAACTCTTCCATTCTTCACCCAGAACATCAACAGCTACTTCTATGGCCATGTGCTTCTCATAGAGAGTACTAAGCTTGGGGTCATTGTCCACTTCAGTGTGTTTGACAGCCAGTGACTGGAATGGAGGTGTTCTACCTCATCTTGACGTGGCTAACCACTTAGGAGTTGCCACAAAAGAGCAGGGCCAGGTCTTTTAAATCTGATCCAAGATTCTTCAGCAGTGTTTTTGGTATTTTGGACTTCCTAATCAATTATTGGAGAAGAGGCTGTCTTCTGTGTCCTTTATAATATATATCAGGGGGAGGGGGGGAGCAGGCAGAAAAGGTCAACTCGGGTGCTCCCTAACCTCCTATAGAGGGCACATTCTTCTACCATAGCATTATGTTTTAATGTTTAAATGTTCAAATCACTTAAAATCTATTTGGAGTGTGATATGAGATAAGGTGTCCTCTTAATTTTTTTACTTAAAAATGACATTTGTCAGTTGGACGTGGTGGCGTACGCCTTTAGTCCCAGCATTCGGGAGGCAGAGGCAGGCGAATTTCTGAGTTCGAGGCCAGCCTGGTTTACAGAGTGAGTTCCAGGACAGCCAGGACTACACAGAGAAACCCTGTCTCGAAAAAACAACAACAACAAAAATCATTGCCTGTACAAATGTTTGGAATTGTTTTCCTGATTTTTTTTCCTTGAATAGATTTACAGTTAAAGCTTTCCATTTAGGTCCTTGATAGATTTTGAGTTGATGTTTGGGTAGGATAAAAGATAAAGACTGTTGGGTGTGGTGGCACACGCCTTTAATCCCAGCACTCGGGAGGCAGAGACAGGTGGATTTCTGAGTTTGAACCCTGCCTGGTCTACAAAGTAGTTCCCAGACAGCCAGGGCTATGCAGAGAAAAACTGTCTCGAAAAACAAAACAAACAAACAAAAATGACATTTGTCTAAAGCTTTTAATTGAATGGTTCATCATTTTCGTGCTAATGTGACATCCCTTATAATGTATCATGGTTTTCAATATATTTGTTAATCTATCTTTTAACTTCTCATTCAGCTTTGAAGGTTCACAGGGCATTGTTTTTTCCCTACACTGAGTGTATGGGTCTGACCAGAGCTGAGGTCTAGAGAAAATGAGAGTCAATATGCTCCTCATCATGGTATTAGGTGATACATGATTTTTTGGCACAGACATATGGTTTAATTCCTGTTGAGCCTCAGAACTCCAATTATTCTTGTTACTTTTAAAATCTGCAACTGGAAAAAGTGAATTACCTTGGCAATTGAGGTTAAAAACAATCCTTGGATTCTGAAGATGTAGCTGAGTTCAGGCTTGCCTGGCATGCAGGAAGTCCTGGGTTTAGCCCCCAGTACCACATAAACTAATGTGCCTGGTAGTGATGATCTATAATCACAACATTATGGACATGAAGGCAGAGGAATCAAGGTCATCCTGGCTACATATACTTTGAGGCCAGTCTGGGATACATGACCTCTGCCCAAAACAAAACAAAAATGGCAAATAAAAATTGGACTATCAGTCACTGTGCATGTGTTCATTGAGGGTCTATTCATGCTCATGTGCGTACATGGGATACAAGTGCATGTGTCAGTGGAGTCAGAGGTTGCTGTTGGGATGTCTTCTTCAATCTCTTCTCTAATAGCTTAATATTTAATAATACCTTAGTATTAGTTTTTGAGAATTTCAAGCATGCATATAGTGTGTACTACAAATTCACCACCTATTTCCTCTTCTCTAATTGCACCCCTATCCACTCACTTTTCCTTCCCTACTTGATGTACTCTTTTCTTAAAACCCACTAAGTTCACTTAAAGCTGCCTGTAAGTGCATGGGTATAAGACCATTTACCAGAGCGTGGGCAGCCTTTTAGGGCTGCATCCCTGAAGAAAACTGGCTCTCCATCCCCTAGCAGCTCTTAATTGCCAATATTTCCTCAGCTATGGGTGGAACTTTGAAGAGTCTGTTTTCCATCCATGCCGGGATTTTGACTGCCTTGATCTTGTGCAGATCTTTTTTGAGTCAGGGTCTTCCACTGCAACACAAACTTATCACTCATCTAGATTTGCTAGCCAAAAGCCCTAAGCATCTTCCTGTCTCTACCTCCCAAGCACAAAGCCAGCACCCAGAGGTGATATGAGGGCAAGAAGTAATTACAATACCAAGGACCAATGTCAACAAGGCTATAGAACTGCCTTTGGATATCATCACTTTCCATTTGAAATTCCATTACCTTAGGCTCCTATTGACTGGATGTTGTATCATTTGTGTGACATTATTCTTTAGAATACAGGAGCAAATGTCTACTCACTTCAGATGGGGATTCACCAACAGACCAAAGTAAGGATACCACTAAAGTCCAACTCAATGAACCAATGGGTCTTTCTGAAGTTATTTACAAGAGAAGAGGTAAAGGGTTATTTACAAGAGTAGAAATGACTCAAAGACCTCAACAAATGCTCACCTTAGCATGGATGATGACTTATGAAACCTGGCAATCTGGAGCCCAGTACACAATATCCTGGCACCTCAACAGGTTGGAAAATGTTTCAGACAGCTCAGTAGGTCTGGGCCTCTTCTAGGCAGCTCTGCTTGTCTGAGATTGTCTTTCAGCAATCCTTACTGCATTATATAAAACCCTAGAAACAAAAGGGTCTAGTGTATATAGTCAGTTTCAGGGACTTCCTGGGGCTTTTGAGTTGTTCACATCATGAGTCTTAATGAGTTTGTCTCTAAGATGAATTGTTTGTATCTCAGAGGGAATTACATACATACATACCAATCCTCCCTCTACTTCCCAAATTCATAGGTTGAATCCTTAAATCTCAAATGTATAGTATTTGGAGCTGGAGGCTTTAGAAAGTAATTTAGTCAAGAGGATGAGGCCCTCAAGATGGGATTAGTGTCCATATACATAAAGGCATGAAAGAGATGATTCATTCTCTCTCCCTCCCTCTCTTTTTTTCTTTGTCTTTCTCCCATGTGTGAGGGTACAAAGAACATCCTTCTTCAAGTAGAAAAGGAGGAAGGGTCTCCATATATAACCAAATTAGCTGGTATATTGATATTGGACTTCTTAGCCTTTAGTAATGTGAAGAACAATATAACTGTCATTTAAGTCTGTGGTATAGACTGAGACAAACTAAGACAAAGACCATTTTTTGACTTTGGTAATTAAAATGCTCTCAGAAGTCCATTCCCGGCTGCACTGCCGGGGATAGAGCAGGCTGGAGAGGGGACCCGCAGCTGGACCAGATCGTCCTGCGCCTCTTCTGCCCAGGAGGGGTG
>NC_034596.1:53204500-53294996 GCF_900095145.1 Mus pahari
TCTCTCTCTCTCTCTCTCTCTCTCTCTCTCTCTCTCTGTGTGTGTGTGTGTGTGTGTGTGTGTGTGTGAGTGTATGTGTGTGTGTACACATGAGTGTGTACATGAGTGTTGATGCCCTAGGGAGCTAGAAGAGAACATTAGATATCTTGGAGTTGGAGTTAAGGTGTTGTGAACGGCCTAGCATGGGTACTGAGAACAAACTTTGGTCCTCTGCAAGAGCAGTGTACACTCATGACCACTGAATCTCTGTCCAGCCATGATGGCATGTTTCAATCCCCACTTATTCTGCTGCCTTCTAGAGTTAGAGAATATCTGACTCACAGTCTAACTGTAAAGTCTTTGTAGCACTCTAGTCTTTTATAGTCTTGAACCCTTCCTGGCTTTACCTGCTCCTAGCCGAACTGTTTGTGCCCTGATTATATAACAGGCTTGATTCTGCATCTGTGCCATCTTTTTCTCTGACTGATGAAACTACTCTGTTGTAAAATTCACTCCTTGAAGTCAGCATAATTATATATCTACAAGTGTCTTTCCAAGGGCTCCCATAACATTCTCCCTAGTGTTCTATGTACTGGTCTTGCTAGAATCCACTCTTGGCTCCTGATGTTTATTTACTAGACTGAGAACTCTCAGGGAGTAGAATCTTAGGCTGGGATCCATTTCAGCACATCAGGCCCTCAATAAACCAAGGGCTAAGAGAATCAGTGAGTATATGTTATTCACTCTAGACCAGCTCTGTCTAATCAAGAAATAACATGATTCACTAATTTTTAAATTGTCTAGTAGTTACATTCAAAAGAGTGAAAAGCAACAAGTGGAATTGTCTTGTTATAAATTTAGCCCAATCCATTAAAACATGATAACTGTAATAAATGATCACACAAATAAGTATTGATATAGATTACATTGTCTTTCATAGTGAGTCTTCAGAAGCATGCTATGTATTTTATACTGAACAGCACATCTCAAAGCAGACTAGCCACATTTCAAGTGATCATCAATATCCATATGGGGCAATGTATGCTAGGTTCGAGGGGATGTGGTTGAGGTATAGGCAAACACCTTTGTCTAAGAAATCCGTCACTGAGGTCAGGGTTTGTACTTGGTGGTTACGTGGCCCTTCAGTGGGTTTTCACCTAGGTCTATAGCACAAAAGTCTATAGCTATAAGAGCAGGTCTGGGTATTTGAGAGGCTATGTGTGATCTGTGGACAACCAAGCAAAAGCAGTGGGGTTGTGAACAGCTAACAAACCAACTTCTCAACCAGACCCATGTAGCTGAGATACACAAACAAGCTGCCTCTCCGGGGAACATAAAAGGCATTAGGTAAGAGCTACATTCTTTGGTGTGCAAAGCCACACCTTCCAATGCCATCATCGCCGAATTTCTACCCACCAAAAGAGAAAGCCACAGAAATGTAAATATAGTTCATTTGCAGATGCCAAGGTAGGGGTAGCCCTGGGTACCCACACCCTCTAGGGACACCATTCCATCGGAGGGAGGAGATAAAAAGAAATTTCTCAAGCAGGAAACCATTCCAAGATCTAAGCTGTTTATCTTGCTCAAACCTGTCGGCTCCATCTAATCAGACTGCAGTGAGTGTTTGCTGGGCCCAACCTTTACTCTGCTGGGGTCAGAACTGAAAATAATCCTCCAGTCTCTCAGCCCCAAATTATGGTGACTGCAACTGAGAAGGCTAGTGCCAACTGGCATGGATAAGATGGAACTGTGAGTCAACTTGGCACGCCAAGCCTGGCACCCTCTTGGTGGGCACTGTCCCAAAGCAGACAGCCATGCTCTTTCTCCTTTGGAATAGCAGGCCCTACTTGCACTGAAAACAAGTCAGGCACCCAAATTAGCATCAGAACCAAATGGTCTCCTGGGAAACTAATGACAATTAGTCCAGTTTTAAAACATTTTTCTTTGCAACCTAGACAGTGAAGCCATGTCTTTCACAAAGACAAAAAGCCTTGTGCCAAAGAACTCCATCTGCTATAGAGAAATGTCATTGACCAAAGAGTATGCAATCGCTAAGAGATTCTATTTGAGCGATTAGGACACACTCATTCTCTGTATTTTCTTATTCTTTACTCTTATATAATCTTCCCCATTCATTCATCACTGTGTTTTCTTTAACAAAAGTGAAACATTTCTCATTAGTTTTTTTCTTTTTTAATAACAGTCCATTCTGCCAGAAGTTGGAATCCTTAGGATGTGAGCAACTTGAAGATAGGTCAGAGAGCATTGCCCTCCTCAGGTAGAGGAGATTCAGGCCAGCATATGTCTACCCTCAGAGTCTCCCTCCTGAAAATCATCTGAAAGAGATCAGTTTGCATTCTGGTGGTAAAAGTGTATAGTTGTAGAGTGGCCCACAGTTTACAAAATGCCTTCCCACTTCCAAAGTTCAGCTTCTCAACAGTTGGAATAGGGGCAATAGGTCTTGTCTTCATGCAACATTTCCCCATACAATTTATACTTTGCCAAGAGCTTTCTTTGTGCCTGAACTTGAGGAATGAACTGGGAACTGTCACCAAGACACAGCAACACAGCACCTTCTGGAAGGAGCTGGGTCCTAAGGGGGCAAATAGGAAACAATGAAACCTCATAGAAACTTACTGACCGAGGCAACAGCATGCTGCTATAGGAGCACGGAAAAGGGGCCTTCAACACAGCGACTAAGTATTGAGAAATTCCTTAGTCTGAAGAAATTAAGTTCTTTGGTAATGGAATTCCTGGTATCCTAATAAGTCAGTAAGAGACTTGTAGTTAAGCAGGCTTCAAGTGGCCCACAGTCACACTGACTGACAATGTCTTATCTGAAGGATAGAATTATGATGTAGATATTAGTTGTTTATAGAGTCATACATTATGACTCTAAAGCACGTGAGTGTAGATGCCTAGATGACTCTAGGCATATCTTTAACAGGCTGATTTTCCTCATGAAATATTAGGATCTATTTGCTTTCTAAATGAGTAGTAGACTCTGGAAATAGAACTACTTTTAAATATAAATATGGCAAACATCATACTAATCTCCTATTCCCTCTTTTGGGTATATTTCAGATTTTACAGAGATTCTTTCCTGTCCTCTCTTTCCCCATGATTTATAATCACAAAAGAGAGTATGTACTAATAATTTATTATTTTTTTTAAAGATTTATTTATTTATTATAGGTAAGTACACTGTAGCTGTCTTCAGACACTCCAGAAGAGGGCATCAGATCTTGTTACGGGTGGTTGTGAGCCACCATGTGGTTGCTGGGATTTGAACTCGGGACCTTCGGAAGAGCAGTCGGGTGCTCTTACCCACTGAGCCATCTCACCAGCCCTAATAATTTATTATTATACGACAATACAATTTAAATTATTTTGTAGTCACCCTCCCCCCCAAGGCTATCAGAAGTTCATTCCAGACTCAGCAACTTAGGGAGATCCTGTTTCAATATAAAAAGTAAAAATGGAGCTGAGGCCAGCTTGGTGGGAGTGGGCATGCCGGGCATGTGACAAGCCAGCCCCGGGTTCTATCTCCATTGTCTCAAAAACCAAACAAAAAGCCTTCAACAATCTCTAAGGAAAACTTGAAGATGCTTTGATGACTTTAAGGCATGCTGGAATAAACATGTCATTTTCTGAACGTATATCAAGAATAGATTTTTACCTGAAATCTATGAACCTCTCTTCTTTAAGACTCCTTGCTTTAGTCACTGCAGTTTTATTCATGCTGAACAACAGTGCTATGTTAAAATGCTATGCCCCAAAGCATACATTTGTTTATTCTAAAATTTTCTTTCTGCTCCAGGTTTACAGTGATTCTATTAATTGCACAGCACCGAAGCAAGCTCATTAGGAAGTCAATTTAGCTGCACACTTCATTGTACTTATGGAGAACTAATCTTTCATCCAAGACTCTCTTCCTTTCTTACTAATTAACTGACTCTTCCCTTTTAGTTCTTCTCTGAAAAATGTACTAGGTGTAGAGTATTTTTCCCCAGGACTTCTCTCTGAGGAGCAGAATTCTCTGGAAATAAGTTATTTGTACAGATACCATGAGATGAAATAGGTGCAAAAAAAAGGAAGTAAGGAAGGAAGAAATGAAGAAAGAAAACTAAGAAAACAATATTCAAATACTTCTACTTCTCAAAATGGTTGTACCTTGATTGCTTCAGTGTTGATTACGAAACTAATGTTTTCAACGAACTGTTTGACTAGAGTGGGATGTGTTTCTTAGTACTGTTTCTCCCTGGGCCTGTGGTCTCTCCTTGTATGTATTTTCCTATGTGTTCCTGGAACTCTGTCTGTAAATCCCCATCACATCCCTTGCCACAATCTCCCTCGTCTGTCTTTCTCATTAAACCAATAGCTAAGAGTAAATTAAGCCTCTGTGTCACCTCCCGAGTTCACAGCACAGCACCCAGTCACATAGTCCTTGTAGCTTAAGCCTCTGTGTCACCTCCCGAGTTCACAGCACAGCACCCAGTCACACAGTCCTTGTTTGCTTTATTTGTTGGACGACTTGGGGACATTATTCCCTACTTGATGCACCTTCACTAGAGAAAAAGCATCGAACAAACACTCGACATCTCGAGGCAATCCAACTTAGGAGTGAGTATGCAGCCATACCATA
Organism: Mus pahari; assembly: GCF_900095145.1. NCBI lineage: Eukaryota > Metazoa > Chordata > Mammalia > Rodentia > Muridae > Mus > Mus pahari. The sequence continues at coordinate 53,209,125 of NC_034596.1, forward strand.
AGCAATGACCTTCAGGGGATTTTATGGAAAGTTCTCCAGGCAGGCCAGCCTTTCCCAACATTAAGAGGGAGCTCTGCAGTCCTTACATGTGTCCATAAAAATTTTTGTTTACACAGCAAGCATTAATGAACAATTATGACTTCATTAAGAGTCTGTAGGATGTTAGGGGAGGACCAGGTACCTAAAAATCTGATTGGGTATCTGTCTCCCAATGGGTGTGAGCTTCTTTTCACAGGTTTCCTCTCCCTAGTAGACCTATTATACCTTTTTCGAGCCTTTTTTTCTCCAAACTTGCATCCCCACACCTATAGCTCACAGTAGACACATGCCTTTAGCAGTGGTTGGATACGTTAAAACAACATGTATTTTTTCTATTACATTGCCATTGGCAGTTGCTAGTTCTCACCATAAGTTTTTTTTTCCCCCCAAACACCTTCCACCAGTGTAATGTAAGCAGAAACCATGCCTCTTAAAGGCATAGCACTTTTAAAGCCACACTCTCCCTCTCGTGTCCAGGGAGGATTCAATCATTTCCTGCTAGTGATGGTCACCTCAACAGGTCAAGAAGGCAGGCTTTTCCAGTCAGCTGTTGCTGCCATTCCTTGTTGTGAGTTCCTGTTGCTTCTTGTTGGTGTGATAAAGGTCAAAAAAAAAAAAAAGGTTAAAAAAAAAACAATCTAGGAGAGGGAAGGGTTTGTTTCAACTTACGTGTCCAGGCAACAGTCTGTCACTGGTCATGGTAACCTAACTCTCTTGTCCAGCCTAGGACCACCTGCTTAAGGATGGTGCTACCAACAGTGGACTGGATCCACACATAGCAGTCAGTAGTCAACACAGTTTGTAACAGCCATGCCCACAGGCCAATCTGATAGAGGGAATTCAGTTAAGGTTCACTTTTATCAGGTGACTCTAGGCTGCATGAAGTTGGCGATAAAACCTGTCCAGGCCAGTAGACCACCATTCTAGCTGAGAAAGAAGCACGTTTTCTATGTATTTATGTATCTATCTATGTTTCTATGTATCTATCTATGTATCTATGTATCTTTGTATGTGTACATGTATCTATCAATCTATCTATCACACACAGGTGTGTGTCTGTATGTCTGTGTGTATGTGTGTGTGTGTGTGTGTGTGTGTGTGTGTGTGAGAGAGAGAGAGAGAGAGAGAGAGAGAGAGAGAATATACATGTCCCTATGTATGTCTCCTTTCTGATCTCTATGATATCTCTCTTATTAATCTAATAATTATAAGCCAACCAAAAATTTACTCACTTGTTACTCTGTGCCCTGGCTGATGACTTTTTACACGTTATCTCATTTAATCCCAAGGACAACCCTATTAATCACTGTTATTGTTCCCATGTCACAGGTTAAAAAAATTAAGTTAAGAAAGAGGAATTCAAAGGGATCCTTGCAGTTGCTTAACTCATACAGAGCTCGATCACAACTCATCTCACAAAGCAAGAAACTCCCGCCATTCTCATTTCAAAAGTATTTTATTTGACAAATAGAAGTTGCATATAGCAATCATACATGTTTTAAGGTTTATATGCATTATGAGAAGGCTAAATCTGACAGAATAAACGTAAGTGTTACCTCACAGCCTTTGTGCAATCAATTCTTCTAGAATGTAACTCTTAGTGATTTCCAGGAATATTGTACATTACTGTTCTCTGTGTTGTATACCACATCTCTTGAACTCATTCCTCCAGTCTAACTGAAAATTTATCCTTGCTCAACAGCAAAGGGAAATGTCAAACAGATTGTATTTCAAGCCTTATTTGAGAAATCTGGAAATAACTAAGAACTATGAAAATAAAGCTACAGAAAGCTAATCCTAAGAGTTACAGACAAAGTCTAATGGATTGTGTGAGTCTCAAATCAGTCTAGATGAAGGTCACATACATGGGAGGCTGGCATGGTATAACTGGATCCTTTCATTTCAAGAGTCTAAATTTGATACACAGAAAGGTCTGGTCATCAGTCTAAATTTTAATGTCTATTTTACTATGCAAGACTTGAAATATGAAATAAAATTTCTAAATCTATATTGGGTTATATGCAGATAGTTTATTTGGGGAATGAATGCTGCCAGTAACAGGAAGGGAGTGAAAGAGGTGACAGGGAAGAAAAGAAATTGAATTCCAGCTCAGTTAATATTAGAGATCTCCAAGGGAGCTTTGAACCTGGAAAGTCCCTTCAGTGTTTTCCAGAATTCAGATACGAGGTGAGCTCTTACTTATGCACAGAATTAACACAGACATGGGCTATCACAGAAAAGGACTATGCCTGTGTCTAACAGCTTTTCCAGGCAGGAGATGATTCCTGGTGAGGAGCTCTGTTATGGCTCTTCAGCAGACAACAATCCTGAGAGTTGAAAGAATGAGTCCTGGGTCCTAAAGAAGATCAGGACAGTTCACAGAAGTGAAATTAAATGTCAGCATGAATAGGAAACAAATGAGCCAGGGCCCAAAGCAGCATGCAGTTAGCCCAGAGAATCCAGTAGTGTGGAATTCAATGGATCCACAGCCTCCACAGATATGTTTGGGAGGTTCTCAGAGCCGCAATTGTCTATGTCTGATTACCTTCTGCCTCTGAAATTGCCAGGTCAGTAAGCAAAAGGAGGCTGATTTAAAGTCCCATCTATTCTAAGATCCTCAGAGGCAGGGCCTCTCGGGGCTGATTCAAAAGGAGCATTCTTGTTACAGCCCCCCCTCCCCCCCCACACGCTTTTCCAGTTCTGTCTATTCCATGAGCAGGTGGCCACTACCTGTAGCTGATAATTACAGGCTTTATGTATGCTGACTATGAAAGGGTCTTGTCTGTGGTCAGGGCTGACAGGGAAGTATGAGACATATGTTTGACCCCATAAAAGGAGGGAAATTCTCCTTTTGTTATGGGCCATAGGGTTTTCAAGGTTACTACCCATGGAAAATGCTTGCCATGTTCAAGGGCTAAAGGCCACACACACAATCTTTTAAAGAGCCTGTCAGCACAAAGTCCATTCACTGAAAGCCTCGGCTGTCCCCTGCAACTGGCAGGTAGAGTCCTATTATGTGGCCCCCTCTTTGTAAAAGGCAAAATTTCTATAGCGACCATCACTGAACATGTTTAATACCTTTAAATTTCAATAATATTATAACGATAAAGAAAATGCTCCTATGTGTGGACTTAGTGGATAAAAACAGATTTTGATCTTTGGGGAGGCATGTTCTTTTGAGTAATGGAGTAAGGCATCTGTCCCGACAATGCTTAAGTGAATGGCACAAAAGTTCTAGGCAGGAAGGTTGCAAAAAAAAAAAAAACACTCTGAAGCTGCAAGAAGAATGGAAACGGAGAAATGGCCTCGATGGGGATAATTGTGTCTTCCCTCTCCTCCTTCCCATTTCACATCCGCTGGTAACTACCTAACCAGCATTTGCCTAATTATTAGAGGTATTAAATAACGTTACATAATTATATTAGTATTATTAAAAATTTATTTACTGGTAGAATGCTAAATTATCATGGGGTGTGTTTCCACTGTGACAGCAATTCACTTTTTTTGGTTTCTAAAATGATAGTTTTAGGATGTGCTGAAAATCGTGTGTTCTTTGTACAACCACAAGAGTGTTGGGAGACTAAATACGAAATTGTGGCACTGTGGAATCAGAAGCTGCCTTGGGGTTACTGGGAAGTCCATCCTGTGCAGCGGAGGAGAGAAAGGTTGAGTTGGCAGTAGGACAAGCTGCACCCTCCTGCACCCTCCTGCACCCTCCTGCACCCTCCTGGCAATCTTTGTCCACTGGCAGAAACATGCCTGCTTATAAGAAAGCATGGGCTTTATACAAGTGTACATGCTGCTGGAAACCTTTTTGGATAAAAGGAAAGGGAAACCTCAGGAGCCTTTTTGCCTGACCACATTTGGTATTGCTTTTCTGTCCCAGGGAAAACTTGATTGGAGATAGTGTGGACCCCAACTTGATTTGAACCTTGGGCACAGGTGCAGGGTGAAACTTGATTCTGAGGAGACTTGTTGATGCGTGCGTACACAGACTGGCAGTTCCAGTTTTCCGTATTTCACACTCCCGTTCTCAGAGCCCTCATCCCGATTCTCAGAGCCCTCATCCCGGTTCTCAGAGCCCTCATCTCTCTTCTCTGAGCCCTCATCCCTCTTCTCTGAGCCCTCTCAAACCTTTGAGAGTAGACATAGCAGTAGAACTGAGACTTACGACACTTCTAGTTGGTACCAACATATCTGTGGATTCTATTATCTCCTTTTGTTCGTGTTCTTAAATAATGGCAGCTATTGACAAATTGACAGCATTGATAGGTATTTATACAAAGACTATATAATACCTTTTGTTTTTTGTTTTTGTTTTGTGATTTTGTTTGTTTGTTTGTTTGTTTGTTTGCCAAGGTCAGTTCTACAGATATGGCTTTAACTATCCCAATATCCTGCATCAGTAGGGATGGTAACCAGAGAGTGGTAAGAATGAAAGTCTTGTAGGATAAGCCTCTCATCTTTTAGGTGTTTGTTTTTATTCATTTTGAGACGGGGTCTTGTATTACACAGGCTTGTTACTGTGTTACTTGAAATGGGTATCACTCCTTATCTATAATATATGAGCCTATATATATATATATATATATATATATATATATATATATATATATATATATATATATGGGTGTACACAAACACACACACATGACTTGCAGGCACAAACTCTAGCCTGGACTCTTTCAGTCATACCCAATTAGGTATAGATGCAGGATCTTGGTATTAGGGTGCGCATTAGTTTCTTAGCAGGGCTAGAGGAAAAAAACAAAAATAAAAAAAAAACAAATTAAAAAAACAACTGAGAAGACTTTAAAAACAGAAATGTATTGTCTCACAGTTCTGGGGATTAGAAATTCAAAATCATAGTGTCCACAAGGTTGGCTCTATCTGAAAGCTGTGTCTCACTGAACTGCTGGGATTTGCTTCCCTTGGCCTACAGATGCACAATCCCAAGCTCTGCATTTATCTTCACAGGCATTTTCCACCTGCCAGTGTCTGTCTCTGTACTCAATTTTCCCCTTCCATAAATACAGAGTGATACTTGATCAGCCCTCCCTCCTCCATTAATATTTCATTTGTACTTGAGCATATGATAAAACTCTATTTCCAAATAAGGTCACATTCCTAGGTATTAAGGTGAGAGTTTCAACATCTCCTGAAGGGACTCTCTCAAGCTTTACATATAAGGGCTTCTACCTTTGTAGGAAGGTCTTAAGTTTGGTGCTTATTTGCAGGTCTTAACAACACTCAGAATGTGACATTTTCAAAATGAGAACTGGGTACATATCTGTACTACTAGTTCCTGGGGAAGCTGAGGCGAAAGGATCGCTTGAGCCTATAGTAATGCAGTAGTAGAGTATCACAGTAATAGAGTAATACAGTGATACAGTAATACAGCAATGCAGTATTAGAGTAATACAATAATAGAGCAATACACTATTACAGTATTAGAGTAATACCGAAATACAGTAATAGAGTAATACAGTATTAGAATAACACAGTAATAGAGTAACACAGCAATAGAGTAATACAGTAATAGAGCAATGCAGTATTAGAGTAATACAAAAAATAGAGTAATACAGTATTAGAGTAATACTGAAGTACAGTGATAGAGTAATACTGTATTAGAATAACACAGTAATAGAGTAATACAGTAACACAGTAGCGAGCCTGTGTATTACAAGACCCAGTTTCAAAAATGAATAAACACCTAAAAGATGGGAGGCTTAACCTACAAATATCCTGTTCAATAAAAACAACAAGGGCTGTTGGACTGGCAGGAGAGGTCTTAGTTTCCACCCCGTTCCTCTCCCACTAGGTAACTCCCCATTTTCTAGACCTGTCCAGCCATCTTAAGGAACAGCTTTCTTTGGAGTTTGGATTAGGACCCTAGTCCCTTAGGTAGAGGGAAGCATTATCTTCAACATAGGGCCATTCGCCAGGTTCTATGTCTGGATTCTAGTGTTTTCCTGGGGTTCTGACATCAGGTGGCATAGGAGAATTACTTTGGTCCTGCTACTTTTCAACTAAACCTGCACAAGAGTCAGTACAACAGAGTTAAGACCCGCACTCTGCAGCTGGACTCTCAGTTCTCAAACTTCCTAGCTCTGTGACAGTGGGAAGTTACCCAAGCTCTTTGTCTTGATCCTCCCTTTGCAAATTCATTACCTAAAATATGTCTAATCATAAAAATGAAAAAAAAATAATCATGCAGAGCAGTTGGAAGAGTGCCTGGGACACAGTCAACATTCACTGAAGTTGGCTGGCATTAGGATCAGTTTTATTCCTTATCCAGGGACTTAAAACTGCTCCTTGGAGAGCCAGGTAGGGGAAAGTGATAGAAAGTGTCAGATGGAGAGGTAATTTCCAAGTACTGGCAATGAAGAAGACACATGAGTGCAAGACAAGCATCCATAGAAAGGATGAAAGGGAACCAGACCTCACCACTCAGCAATAGCGGAGTCAATGGAGGACAGCAGGGATCACAACCCACAGAGGCATCAGACTCAGGCAGCCAAGCCAACAAGCCCGAGACACCATTCAGGACTTCTTGCATGTCTCCCCCTTAGAAACACAATGACCAAAATCCCAAAATCTCATTCTGAGCAAGCTTGAGTCTCAGCAGCAACAACTTGTGTGTGTGTGTGTGTGTTTGTGTGTGTGTGTGTGTGTTATTCAGATACCACCAGAAAAGTCTTTGCCCTATTGCCTTGTTACCTAAAGTACCATCCTATGTTCTATAGGTTCAGGAAGACTTTAGGGAAATCATCAACCTTTGAGCTTGCTCTTGACTCAAAGCCAAGACTGTGACTTTGACCCAGAACAGCTGCCAGAGTGGCAGTTGCTGCCAAGGTAAAATATTCTGCTTGCAAAACTCTGTTTGGTTGTAACTGTTTGGCTATTACCTCAGGGCAAAGGAACAACTCGACAAATGAGTTTAAACTATTCACTTTTCAAATATTAGGTTAAGGCTGTCTAAAGTTTGATCAAGATATGGCAGATAAGAAATCACTGCCCCTCCTAAAAATTTAGGCTATGATTCAAGTGCCCTTTAGAGAAAGAAACATTTCAGAATGTTGACTGTACGCATTGTCCCAGCGCCAAGCAACCACAGCATAGCTACATCTCGTCAGTCTGTTATGATGAGAGATGCATGCGGGTGAAGCATTTGGTCATTCAGAAAAGTACTAACCCTTCCCTGATCCTGCCGTTCCCTTAAGGTGCCACCCTGTCTCACTCTTTCCAAGGTACCACCCTAGTTCGCCCTTTCCCTGTGTTCCACATGTGAAGAAGCCAGTTTGTGCTTGCTAGTTCCATTGCCCCAGTGCTTACAATTGCCAGAGACTGTAGAAGCCTTAACACTTTGCATCCTCGGGACACAGTTAACGTTCCTCTTGGGAGGTCGTATAACACATGGTGTCTCCAAATATACTGGATGCAAACTATTTAATCTTCCTGACTTCTCCGTAATATTGAATGCTTCCTCCCAAGTGACCCTGAACCAGTGTAGGCGTCCTATATTTTGACAGCTCTTCCTCCAGGTCCTGATTTCTCTATTTTTCTCTTCTTACTAAATTCCTGTTCATATAGATATGTCCTCATGCTTTTCTTGCTGCCAGTGCTGCCTCTTCTCCTCTCCTTCCTCTCTCTGTCGCTGTCTCATCTCTGTCTCGGTCTCATTTCTGTCTCTGCCTCTGTTTCTCATATCATAGGTTGGGCACCAGTACTGTGAGATAAGGCATCTAACATAGTCAGTATGCTGGCTTGCTGGAAGGTTGTTTCTGGTGGTAGCACATAGCAGCCTTTACAAGGTATCCCAGTCTTAGTACAAGGATTAGATATTTCTCATTACTTTTCCATGAAGTTCTTATCATACTAGATACAATATATTTCATATTCACTAAATTATATCTACTGCTCGCTAGACAATGAAGATCTTGTTCCTCTTTTTATGATTGACTATACTCCCAATATCTACATAAGTATTTGGCACATAGAAGGTGCCACGTAAATGTTCATTGAAAGAGTGAGTGGATATGATTTAAAGTTTTGGAAATCAAATAAATGTAAAGTCTGGGGAAAGATACCAGCATGAAGCTCAGTGATAGAGCACTTACCCAAGATGTGCAAGCTCATATTTCAACTTCCTGTAACTACAAAAGAATGGTTCTGTCTTTGACCATGTCTTTGCCACGTGTGATGTGCACACCTGTGATCCCAGTACTCAGGGGCCAGAAGCATGGGGGTCACTTCAGGTTCAACTCACTGTGGTTTGCATAGTGAGTTCCAGGCCTACCAGGAAATACACAGTAAGATCTTGTCTCAAAAACAACAAAGAGATTATATATATATATAAACCAAAATGAAATTTCTGTGGAGAACATACCACAAAATCACATATACTGTTGTTAGAGGTGGTCTGAAAATTTTCACTCTGAATTCTTGACCAGTCAATGCAAAGCAAATAAATAAATAAATAAATAATAAAAGCAATAAAATGTGTAATATCTGGATAATTCGGGTTGACAAGTGAAACTGTGACAGCCTTTAAGAAAACTTTCCTGTTGCTGAATAGCTTGAAATCTCTAAAATGTTTACTGCTTCAGTTTAGTGTGACTTTAGGATCAGCAAAGACAAAGCATCGTGGGCTGGAGAGAGGAGTCTGTTGGTAAGGGCCTGCCGTGACATTCATTTGCTCATGCAGAAGCAGAACCAGGCAGATTTCTGGGGCTCGGTGGCCAGCCAGTCTAACCTAATCATCACACTTAATGGCCAGTGAGAGATGCTGTCTCAGAAAAAGAACGAGGCTATCATCTAAGGAACTGAGGATGACCTCTGACCTACACACACACACACACACACACACACACACACACACACACAAGTGAATAGGTATATCCGTACAAACTACACACACACACACAAAAGGATTAAATATCAGATAAAAATATCAGAGAAGTGAGCTTAAAGCATTTTACATTTCATCTTGGAGTTCATTATATTTTTGGCAGCAAATTTATCTTGCTAATTATGTTTTACTTATGTTGAAATTAATCTTAATTGGTGTTTCCTGTGAACACTCTAAGTAGGAAGCGGGAAAACCCGCCTTAGATTAAAACTTGACCTTGAATAATCCAGAATTCTCTGTGTGTGTGTCCGTGCTGCCCCCTATTCCTGATGCTCTCTAAGGTCTTCTCAGGCTCCCTTGTGGACCTATTCAGTGCATCCCAACCCTCCCTTGGAAACACACCTACATGCTGGTGTGTGAGCTGTGAACTTGTCAGCTTTTTAGCCATTTGCGCCCTGCTTCCTCTGCCCATGTTCCTAGCCTTAGTAATTAGATCTACATCCCAGACAACTGACCAAGCCAAAAATCTGGAAGTCACTCTAGCCCGGTGGTTCTCAATCTTCCTAATGCTGGAACACTTTAATTCAGTTCCTCATGTTGTAGTGACCTCCTCAGCCAACAAAAAAAAAAAAAATATTTTTGTTACTACTGCATAACTGTAATTTTGCTACTGTTATGAATCATAATGTAAATATCTGATATGTAGGATATCTAATATGTGATCTCCAAAGGGGTCATGACCCAGGGGCCATGCTCTACAAGGGGAACACTCCTCCATTGCTGATGGGAGTGCAAACTTGTACAACCACTTTGGAAATCAATTTGGGGGTTTCTCAGAAAATTGGGAATAGTCCTACCTCAAGAATCAGCTATACCACTCCTGGGCATATACCCCAAAGATGCCCCACTAGACCACAGAGACATTTGCTCAGCTATGTTCATTGAAGCTTTATTCATATTAGCCAGAAACTGGAAACAGCCTAGATGTTCCTCAACTAAAGAATGGATAAAGAAAATGTGGCACATCCACACAATGGAAAACTATTTAGCTATCAAAAACAAAGACATCATGAATTTTTGCAGGGAAGTGGATGGTACTTAAGAATATCATACTGAGTGAGGTAGCCCAGACCCAAAAAGACATGCATGGTATGTACTCATTTATAAGTGGATATTAGCCATAAAATACAGGATGCCCATGCTATACTCCACAGACCAAAAGAAGCTAAACAAGAAAGAAGACCCAAGCAAGGATGCTTTAATCTCACTTAGAAAGGGGGAATAAAATATTCATAGGAGGCAGAGAACTAGGTGAGAAAGAAGATAAGGAAGGAAGAGGGGGCTCAGGATCGGGTGTGAGGAGAGACAGGGGAGATGGCCAGATGGCCATGAAAATGAATGAAAATCTGTAGCTGGTAGGGGTAGGGAATGTGGAAGGCATTTTGAGGACATGCCAGAGACCTGGGATAGGGGAGGCTCTCAAAAATTAATGGGGTGACATTAGCTGAGACTCACAGCAGTGGGGATATGGAACCTGAAGAGGCCACCTCCTGTAGCCAATCAGAAACCACAGTGTAGCAATAGGGACACCAACCCACTCTCAAAACATTTGACCAAAAATTTATCCTGCCTACAAGTAATACAGGGATGGAGGATGGAACAGAGACTGAGGGAATGGCCAACCAATAACCAGCCCAACTAGAGACTCATCCCACAGGCAGGCACCAATCCCTAACACTACTAATGATACTCTGTTATGCTTGCAAACAGGAGCCTAGCATGGCTTTTCTCTGAGAGGCTCCAAGCAACTGACTCAGACAGATGCTGACACCCACAGCCAAACAATGGATGGAGCTTGGGCACTCTTATGGAAGAATTGGTAGAAGGATTAAGGGCCCCAAAGGGGATAGGAACTCCACAGGAAAACCAACAGAGTCAACTAACCTGGACCTTTGGGGTTCTTCAGAGACTGAAGCACCAACCTGGGATCATGCAGGTGCTGGACCTAGGCCCCCAGCAGATATCCAGCTCATCTTCATATGGGTTCTGAAACTGGAGCAGGGGCTACTCCTAAAGGTGTTGCCTGCCTGTGGTACCCATTCCCCTAATGTGTTGTCTTGTTTGGCCTCAGTGAGAAAAGAAGCACCTAGCCTGCAGAGATGTGCTGGCACAGGGAGAATACCCAGGGGGCTTTCACTCTCTCAGAGAAGAAAGGGAGATGAGGGAGGGGCTGTGGGAGGGGGAGCAGGAGAGGGAAAGTGATTGGGATGTAAAGTGAATAAATTTAAAAATACAAAATAAAATCATTATTCTTAAGACTAAAATCCAACCTCTTTGAGATAGCATTGGGCTTTACATCCTGTCTCAGCTGGGCAGTGAGGCTCCATGTTTTCCCTATGCAGGACTGTCCTTTTTATATTGTGTCTCAGTCACTAAGTGCTGGTAAAGATCTGTTCATTGTGACAACCAGAAAACACACAAGATCGTTAAAAATCCTGAGATCCCATCACAACGGACGGACCAAGAAAGATTCCTCCTGGATGTGGTTGTGCAAACATCTCTCCTCCTCTTTCTCTCTGAAGCACAAATGGAACTTGTCAGAAGCAGCCACTGCTAAATGACCATAGGATGGAGGACACATCTCGCTTCAGAATCTATGCAGGCCGAGACAGACAAGATCAACCGAGTCACCCTGATGATATGCTGTGGACTCCTTCTGCCGTGATCTCACCTAATCCATAGCAACACTTCACAAAGAGGGACTAATAATCAAGATGGATACTCCATGTCGACAAGAACTCATAAACTGACCATTGCCATTTGCATCTTAAGGTTATCATTTTTATTTTTCTAAGCACAATAAGGGTCATGCAAGGTATTTTCATTGATTTATGTAGTCCCACATCTAGTTGTAGCATATTTATCGGCACTATCCTAAAATCTTATTCGACTTTGACAATTCGGTGTCACTCAAACCTTAAACCTACTTTTACACTATTTTGAAACTGAAGAATTATTTAAGTTGAGCGATCACCATCAAACAAGGAATTGCTCCACTTCTAAAACCCACTGATCATTTGCTTTTGATTGCAACATTTTGAAATCCTTTCCCAGGCTGTAAATCAGTATTCTTTTTCTGCTTATTGCACTGTTGCAGCTTAACTACTAATAATAGCTTGAAAGCCTTTATATGGCTGTGGAGCAATCTTCCTGAGATTGTTTATTGCATGATTTCCATTAGCAGCCATTAATAGTTCTTTTCGATTCCTTTGGAGACTCTGAAAGTCCCTGAACTCTGGAGATTCAAGGATTTTCCCTTTTCTACCATCTGATCTCACTGATATTTCATAAACATTTCTAGAATTACTCCACACCTGTTACCCTAGCCTGGACCCCTGGGTCTGTCCCCATGTGACTGTGAGCAAACCCTCACATCTCCCCAGCTCAGGCTATCCTGAAGGTGATGGGAACACATCTTAACATAGGCAATGTCCATGCTATTTAAAACAAGTGGGAAAATGATTGTTTAAATCCCTCTAGAAAGTTCTAGTTCCAAGTCATGAAGGAAACAGGAAATAGGAAACAGGAAATAGGCAAAGGGGAGTAAGAGAGGAGCAGATGGAAGCCACCATGCGGTAGTTCAGTGTGATGGATACAGCCCTCTCTGAGAACCCAACTTTTATACTAAGACTTTTTTAAAAAAGAGAATGAGCCAAATTTTTAAAAAATCCTGATAGGATCCACAGGATCCATGGGGTAGTGGGGATGGGTGTGTTTCTAAGAGGAAACCAACAGAGCTGCAGTGTTCTCCATGCTTAAGAATAGGGGCATTGCCCACTCCCAGAGCAGAACACACATAACAGGTAGGAAATAAGGAGAATGCACCCAATCCCTATGGATGGAAGACTTTTTATAGTATAAGTGTAGTTAAGTCACTTAGAGGTCTTCATGATGCCCTATTGTCCAGAATGAAGGAAGAAAGGTCTTAATTTGATGTAGAGGAACATTCACACCCAGGTCCCCACCCACTTCCCTAGCCTCATCTCTTCCCATCATCTTTCCCTGAACTGACCTCCTGGTTCCCTGAATATATCAGACATCCATCTGTCTAGGATTTGCATCCTTTCTCCTGCTGACTGAAACATCCTTTTGCCTTCACCAATTGATTTTTCCTCACATTTGAAGCCTCAGCTTAAACATCAGGGTTTTTTTTTGACAAAGGCTTGAAACTGCGTGTGCCAAATTTGCATGTCACTTACACAAACCCCAAGGTACTTTTATCTAAGATCTCTACAAAGGAAGTTCACGGCACCTTATTATGCCTACTATGTGGTCGACATTCATCATATTCGTCAACTGTTCTTTGGCCAAGGTTCTCAAACTGCTCTATGATAGATTCATGATTTAAAACCCCTTTCAGTGTATGAATGGAGAACATTGTACTTTGGCATTACAACAATTAGAATGGAACCTGTATCTAAGCTCTTAATCCAAAGTACAGGACATACTAGTAAAATAACCTTGTTAAGTAGACCCCAAGAAAGAGTAATAACTTGCCTAGAGTACCTGTGTTCGTCAACTTTTGTTGAAAATTTTAATTAATACAAGGATGAGAGATTAATTTCCTGAAATCATATTACTAATCTAAAAGTGAGAAAGAGAGTTTTGACAGTCACCATTTATATTGTATGGATGCTGGCAGTTAAACTTACACCTTTGGGCATTTTGAGTGTACACTCTACCACTAAATTACATCTCCAGTTCTTGGTTTTCACCTTTGACAGCAATCAGTTAGAATCTGAAGAATGGGGGAATGGATTTATGATGTTTATAATCCGTCTGGAGAGCAGATAAAATGGTTCAGTGAACTACTTGAGTTAGATCCTTGAATTCCAGAGTGAAAGGAAGAGAACTGAATCCTGAAAGTTGTCTTCCAAATGCATGTATGTGCCTATATTCACACACACACATGTACACACACACACATAAGCACATGCATGCACACATTCCATACACACATAACATATACATAAATAATACATATATATAAATAAAACTCTGCTAGAGTGAAATAATGTTCTATATTAATTTTCTTTTATTAGATCTTATATATAACCAGATATACTTTATGGAAATTGGTTTCCAGATACATGATAGCATATTTCTGTGCCTGAATCTTTTAGTTTAAACAACATGGCTATAGATTGCTTAAGAAAAAAAACCTGGAACTAATAGTTCCATGAAATTATGTAAGTGCAAGTTAGAGGTTTATTCCTTAAGAAGAACATGCCAGAACATTGTTTTTTTTTTTAAAGAAAATTAAAAGTATTATGCTCAAGCTGTCTTATGCTGTCAACATGATCTTAGAAGCATACCTCACTTTACTTTGATAGGAAACTATTCTGATGTTAAATCTCAGAAATCACTTATTAGGAATCTTTCAACTGAATGTCAAGTTTCTTATACTGTCCTTAAAGACATAAACTGCATGAGCCTTGCTTATGTTATGGATACCTTACATACTATAAAATTTTAATATGGTATATGTATATCAAGAGCAACAAGGTCCAAAGTAAGATAAATAAGGAAGTAGAATAGACTTATTCTTGTACTTTCAGATTTGCTCATGGCTCCAAACCTTCCCTGGGTGACTTAGAATATACTTATCTTATTTATCTTCCTTATTTATCTATTCTGTGGAATAGACAGAAAAATAAGACAGAATGGGAGTTGGGGTACAATACTGCTTCCTGTATTTTTAGTTTCAATGTTGTTTGGGAGATTACAGATTTTTATCTATACTAAAGAAATCTGTTATTATTTCTATAATATGTACACTCTTGTCTTAGTTTTGCTTCCTGTTACTGTGACAAAATAGCCTGACAAAGGGACTTAAGAAACTTAAAGAAGAAAGAAGTTTATTTGATTCACAACTCCAGATTACAGTGCATTATTGGGGGGAAGTCAAACTTCAGTCATATTATATCCATAGCAAAGAGCAGAGAATAATAAATAAAAGCTATTTTTCAGCTTATTTTCTCCACAATCCAGAATCTCCTGCTTAGGGAATGGTGACACCCAGAGTGGGCATATCTTTCTACCTCAATGTAATAAAGAGAACCTCCCATAATCCAACCCAACAAGACAATTGCTTATTGAGGCGCCCTCCTCAGGCAATTCTAGATTGTATCTAGAAGATAAAACTTAACCATCACAACAGCCTTACTTTTATGTTAATAGCAGATATCTTATATATCTACAAAGGTAATTAAGAGGGAAAGTTAATAGAAAGTCAATAGAAGTTGAGAAGTGATAGTCAAAATTTCTTGCAACCTGCTTTAAGTTGTTGATGTTTTCCTTAAAAATCTACCAATTTACCAGTTATAGCTGATGGATTGAGACTAAACAATGCTGAGAATAGGATATTGAAGTCACCCAGGGAAGGTTTGGAGCCATGAGCAAATCTGAAAGTACAAAAAGTGCCATTGAAATCCCTTGCTAAAATCAGTGAAGCTTGAATCTTCTGTCTCAAATTCAGAAGGGTGGCCGCACCCGAGGAAGCTCAGTCCAGGTCCGAGGCCCCTGGATTATAGGGTCCTATGGCAGAAGTAAAGAAACACCTCTCTCTCTCTCTCTCTCTCTCTCTCTCTCTCTCTCTCAGAATGAGCATTTGGTTAAGTAACAGGAGGAGACTGCAAGGGATCAGGGGAATGGAGCCCATGAATTCAAACCTTCTGTGAAATGAGGCCCACAGAGTCTGAGAACCAGATCTATGCTGCTTGAGGCTTTCCAGTCCCCACTTCTGGTTGGTGTGCTCAGCCTTACTACCTTTGCCTCAGCACACAGTACATGGTTGGCTCTTACATTCTCATAGTTCCTGGTATCATCTAAAAGCTCACTGGTTCTCATCCCAGCAGAGAAATGTAGGTCATTTCCCTCAGAAGAGAATCAGACCTTTGGCCGGCCTTTTCCCAAAATTGAGAGGGATACTAAATAGTTATCCCAAAGAAGTTGTAATATAGACAATGATGTGGAATCCTAGATAACAATTTAGGACTCTGCAAACTGATGAGAACAGCACAGTCTAGAGAGTCCATCCCTTTGTGTGAAATGATACCAGGAACAAGATAGTTTCCTTAAAGGTAGAAACTTTGTGTCATGGTTTAGAGTAGGATTCAAATGGCAGAAGGGAATGTCTTTGGGGGCAACAAGAACATTGACAGAACCAGAGGGAAGACCATAGTGGAGGTTTATCTGTTTCACCATCAAACAACTATTTCAAGGTTGCATTTCAGATCACAGTTGCCAAAATTTCAAGACAGTAGGAAAGGCATTGGGATCTCGGCAGGACAAGTATGGCCCAACAATGACCATGAATATTGCTGGCCTTGTTGGGAAAGGGAAAGGTCTATACTAAGAAGTAATAAAAATAATGATTACTTAGGGTCAGAAAGCTGACCTGGCTAGATATGCTAAAATGATTGACACTAGGAAGCTCCTGAAAGCTCTTGAGAAAGAAATAACACAAACGAGGATTTAAAGATGCCTATGATAATGAGTGTTTAATGGATTGAAGGGGAGGGAGACTATATGTGCACTGGGATGGAATGGGGATTCAGTTCTAAGGGTGTTTGTTTTCCAGTGTTATTGACTGTGTGCTTGGCCCTAAAGCAATGATTCCAGAGCAAACCACACGACTAAGCATGTTATCCTGTTACAGTAGGCATTAACTTTTCAATTAAAAAAGAGAGCCACTCTATTTAGCCTTTGACATAGAAGGCTTGTTTTTATCTATTACATCAAGCATATGTTTATCAGGGCCTCAGATTTACTAAAGGTAACTGTGGTACACTGCAGCTCTACTAAAGCAGGACATTTATCCAGAGGAGAGACAATGACTTCACAAAGATGGCAGTTGTATTAATAAAGTTCTATTTTTGCTGAAGTTCAATGTAATTTGGTCAAAGGTAATATTATTTTAGAATAGGCCTGTCCAGTGAACTTATCAACCCAAGAAAGTAATGACTACATAGGACAACTTACTCCACGTGTGCCGTCAGCTTATCATCTTTTTACTAGGCTGTACCAGGAGGCTGAGTGACACTCATTAGGTCCCAACACCCTTAGCAAGCTAAAAATGTTCATGGCAGGGGGATGCTTTAAAAACCATGAATATCAGATCCTTGCAAAAATAATTCTGAATGTCTAAAGACAAAGTCTGTATTCGCCTATGTTTATGTCATCCTTTTAGATTGCCCAGATGACACTAGCACATGGCTAAAGTAGTAAGCCATTGGTTCTCATGGTTAAATTGAGATAATTCCACACAAAAACGTGCACACAGATGCATGCATGCTTCTAGAATAGCCAGTCAAAGTTATCGATTGTTTTATTTTTCTTACAATTAGAAGTGTCTACAGATATTCTGAGAATTTTGGACCTTCAGAATCTCTGAATTTTTCAAGATGTAATAAGATTAATCTTCACAGTCTTAAATTTTAATATCCCTTCAATATGACACTTTTACCTTTCAAATACCATGGCATCCTTTCTCCTAATTATTACATTTTAATTTATTGTTTGTGTGTGTCTGTGTGCACGTGTTGAAGTCAGAGGACAACCTCATAGGAATCAGTTTTCTGTGATTCCCATGAGTGGGTTGATTCCCATGACAACTCAGGTTGTCAGGCTTGCTGGCAGGCATTGGTACGTCACTGGGCCACCTTCCTGCACCTGCTACCATGCCATTCTAAAAAGGCAGATTCTAAGTATGACTGAGCCTTCGTTCTTTTTCTTGTTCTCCTTCGAATACAATACTTCATTTGCATTCTATCCTCCAGCAGCAACATTCTTTGGAATCCATATTTTCGTTGGTTCCTGTTCCTAAAAATGAGGAAGGGAAGCCTCTACCAAGAAGCAGTGGTGGAGGATCTGCTGGACTTCCAGAGACTGATCACCACAGAATCAAAGCACAATTAGGAAGGCTGGTTCAATTAGTGAGGCCTTCTTATAGAGTAAGTTTATTAGACTAGTTAGTCAGGGTGGGGGTAGCAAAGCTGGGCCTCGCACGACAAGCAGATAATATTGAGAATATTTGGAGTCTGCCACCCAAGGGGCAATGGCTGTTCACTTTTGGATTATTCATTGAACATTTTCCAATGCATTAGGCTACTTAGGGCACAGAGCTGTGTTCACAAGATAAAGTACACAGATAAGACTTGGAGATAGGGTAGGGATAAAAATATTCTTCAAGGAAATGGTGGACTGCTGTGTAAAGGTTAAGAGCCTTCGGGGAACATTTCACATTCTAGCTTTTAAGTGAGTTGAAAGCACAATTCCTGAAAGAAATGCATCTTGAGAGAGTAAGCGGGGAGGAGCAGGCAGCTCTTGTGAGATGGTGTTTTCAGGAGGGAGAGGTTGTTTATTCAACAGCCAACTTAGCATCTTACACAGAACAGAACCCGAGAGATGTTGCTTGAATAGAAATTTATTTCAGGATAGCCTGGGGCCATAATGTCACTCTATAATTTTGTAAAGAGACTCAGAATGCAGGGCTGAAAACATCTCCAAAGTCCCAGAGCTGACTCTGGAGACTGATAAGAATCTCAAGAGAAGCTGGACTCTGCTTTCTGACCTCTTCCGCCTGTGGTGGCTCCTGGGCAATCTTAAGGAAACTGAAGGTCTTGGGGGAGTGTGGGTTAGATAAGAACCTGTTCTTTTATAGGCATGGAGACTAAAATTTAAAGAGCGCAGGGATCAAGCCAAGCACTTTCGGATGATTTGGAGGCGAGACCCTGCTAGCATGGCTCCTGTCCATTTTTCCCCAGGCCTGTGTTGTTTTCTGTGTGTGGCCTTGTGAGGCATCACAACATAACTGAACTGTGGATCAGTCTAAACTGGTTCTGCATGTGTTTTCCCATATTCTTAGATAAATTGTATGGTTTCAGTCTAAACTGGTTCCGCATTTGTTTTCCCATATTCTTAGATAAATTATGTAGTTTTATTTTGTAGTAGATTTTCTTTTTCTAGAGTATAAGTCATAATGCAAATGATTGCATAAATTGGATGTATACACCTCAATGAGCTTTGATATATCAAATAACCAAGATTCTTTCTCCATAAGCCAAGTACAAACCCACCTGCCAGCTTCAAAATTTTCTGGTGTTCACGTACATGTGTGATTGTATTGTTGTTAAGAATATTTGGAGTAGAATCTATTCATTTAATGTATCTAAATCTTCATAATTCCATTCTGTTCACTAAACATACAATGCTAGAATTCGTTCATTTAGCATAGCCGAGCTTTTACAATAATTTGATGAATTATTTAATCTCACTAAGTCACTACATATGTCGAGTGGGCAGACTCTTCACACTGTAGATCTAGACAGTGTGTGCGTGGTTGGGCGCTTACCGTAAGTTATGTACCCTCTCTCAGTCAGGCCGATGAATACTTACATGCAGAGACAGATGTAAAATCACTGTCATCATAAGGGTGCTGTACACATAGTGATGTGCCAGCTTCTGTTTTGGCATTTCCTATACATGCCTGACTCAGTCTTCAGAGCAACCCCATGCTGTAGATACTCTTATTAAATTTCAGCTTTAAGAGGAAAGACTCTGAGTACATGTATATATACATATGTAGTTTAATACCACAAGTAGTGTACATATACATACACATCTCCATATCCATTTATCCAATTATCCAATGAGTGCTTGTTATGTGTCAGTTCCTTCATGCATTACTTTAATCTTCGGGACAGTTCTGTTACCCAGAACCTTAGCAGGTACACTAACTTGTCCACATCCACACACTTAGTAGCGGCGTTAAAATTTGAAATAGCCGATGGGCCTTTCCACGGAGGCATGCATCCTGAAGTATTCCTTCCCACACTAGTTATAAGACTCCTTTTTATCACACTCCTTCAACTCCAGGTTATCTTTACCCACCAGCACTGAGCTCGTCGAGAGATGACAGTTGTTTTATACTGTTTCAATTGTGGCCTCTTCTCTACTTCACAAATGACATCTCAGCATTTCCCTTCGCTGGGGAGAGCCTCTCCAAGTAGGCTACAGTCACAAACCTCTTTAAACATCTGACCTTTGCCCTTTCGTGGCTCTTTCCTATAGCACCACAGCGGGTCAAATCGTCTCCCCTGTCCATAAACAACTCCACTTGCGCAGCAGAAATGCCTATTAAAACAGTGTTAGAGACCCCCTGTCGGGGAGCTCTAATAGGCTCCGTCAGGGACGCCAGGGCATGACTATCGCATCCATATGTGTCCTCTTACAGGGGTCAGCCTCATGGAAACAGGCACAATAATAGCTTCAGACAAAAGCTGAGGGGGGGATGATAGTGACTTTAAAGGGAGAAGCCTTTCTTGCAGGGCCATCGCCTTGTCACTGGGAGTGACAAGTGCAGGCAGAGGAATAGATTTGAGATTTTTTTTTCCCCCTTTCATTTTCAGAACTGATTAATTTGTACATGCTCTCTTGGGACTCATTTTTTTCCACCAGCTAAGCTTTTGCTTTGGATCTTGAAACTAAAGGGTTCATCATCGAGCATAAAGTTTGCCCCTTATGTAACCAAGTGTATGGCAGGAAATAAGTTATTGTCTGTTTTTGAAGCACGGGAGCTAGAGAAAACTGTGCAGCACCAGCCACATGGCCCTCCCTCTCTCTCATCGTGGAGCTACACATTTATTACTTGACCAATCAGAGGCCAGGTTGCCAAAATGGTTTTAAATATAAAACAACTTATTTATCTCAAGGTTGCTTTAAAAAAAAAAAAAAAAGGCCCTTTGTTTTTAGCTTCAAATGAAAACTGATGATATAATAAAGTCCCCATGGCATCTCCATTTCCAGGGGACACACGGGCCAGTTCTATAAGTGCCTTTCCAAACATGCATCCAGTCACTTTCTGCTGCAGTGCTTGCAATTTTAGTTGTCATGTGTCAAAGTTTACACTCCTGTTTTAAAGCATCTCTTCAACTTTAACAGCATCAGTGAAATCACCGCAGAGTATGGCCTCGCTGGTAATATGGCTTTTAAAATAGTTAAGCCCTTCTCCTTTATACCCTTGTCATTAACTGGTAAATTACTAATTTATTTCCTATTAGAATTTATATAGTTTGCAGCAATTAAGAAGAAAGGCATAATTGCTGACGAACCCAGGGCACTATTTAAATCACTTCCTTGTTGACAACATATTTCTCTTTCCTCAAACTGAATGTCACTGAAATCTGATTTGTACAGAACCCTTGTGGACGAGCATGCTGCACCTGTCACCTGGGCGCTAGCATTCTGCTAAGGATCAATTTACATAACCTCATTTAATGGTTCATAAATCATACCCATTAAGCCCAGCTAACAGGAACCAAGGGTTCTAATTTATGCTGCCTTTCATAGCAGAAAATTGGGAGGCTGGGGCCTGTGGATAAAGAACCCAGGTCTTGCCTTTGATTGTTGATTGTGATGGTAAATGTATGGATGATGAGAACAGATTTTCACTTTATTGATTTCCTGCCAAAGCTCAGCATGCTTTATTGTGAACGGCGCCTTTTGGCAGCAATGCTAAAAATGGCAGTTGTTTAGGAGCCCTTTGCCAAGATGAGGTCTAAGACAATACAGAGTGGTAAATACTAAAATAATATCAAGCTGAAATGTTATTCTTTAAAGGGAAAGAAAAAAAAGGAAAGAACCTCTAACCTTTCGGCAATCAGTAACCTTTTCCCTCAGCCGCCCCTCCCACCCAAAGCCAAGCAGAGGAAGTCAAGAATCGACAAGTTGCTTTAAAGAAATGCAAGTCCCTGCCCCAAGTCACTTGCTGATGGTGTCTCATGCAAAATGAGGCAGATGTCTAGAATCCTTCAGATAATGATATTTCAGCCACTTTGCTCTACTGGGCCAAGTTTGTAGCCTCTGCGCATCTCTCTTCTGTCATGAACTGCATTTTGGTTGAAAACCTGCAAACACCATTTTTCTTCCTATTTCATTTTTCCCCTTTAGGTCAAGATATTGTATCCAACTCTATATAGTTCTCTGCAAAATGCAATATATAAAAGGTCATCTTCTCACAAGTGCTTGGGCCAGATTTCAAAATAGCAAAAGTGGTCCTAAGACCATTTCCCAGATGAAAAGCATCTCTTAAGCATCTCTGAGGCATATTGATTCTCTTCTCCCGTCTCGGCACTGCCCTATAATGGACAATGTAGATTCCCATTTTAGCCTGTTCTTAGAATCCTGGTTAAACATGGTGATTTTTTTCCCCAATAAAACATAGTCCCTTCGCCTCCACTCCATCTGTCTCCTCGTGGCAGGCTTTCCTGAAGCACTTCAACTTTTACTCCAGATGTGGATGCAGTCATGGATAGTTATTTGATGGATTCTCAAGAATATAGACTCCTCCCCACACCATCTGTAAATTCTAAACCTGTGGTGGAGATTACTGGTTAAAGTCAGGTTAGAGACTTCAAGCAAGCTTGATAATTCCTCTCTCCCACTCTTTCTTTCCTCTTCCTCCTGATCACCTCACCTTCCTCTTTCTTCCATCCCCCCTTTCCTTCCCCTCCTCTCTCACTCCTTACCTTTCTCCCATCTTCTCTTTCTCCTCCCCCTCTCTTCTCCTCTCTCTGTCTTTCCTCACTTATTGACCATTACTTCAGCTTGTTTTTCATCCAACACAAAATGTTTCCTGTGGTATTACTTTTTACTGAGAGGAGAATGAGTACCTAGGTCTTGCTGTTGATGAATCTACAGTTAGCGGACTAGTGTAAGTGGACTTTGGGGTTTTAGCATGTCTAGAATATTCACTCTTTTGGTAACATAACCCTTCTTTCCCAAGGGAACCCATTCTACACAAAGACGAGGTTTCTTCTGCTCCTCAATGCCATCTGAAGCAATAGGCCCATAATTGAGTCCTTACTAGTAAGAGAGTGGCCGCACCCCTCCTGCCACTGATTGGCTCAGAAATAAGCATTGGACTGGACACTGGGTGTTGTCTAGAGTTTTTCAGGAAAGACTTTGCTCTGTCCTTTAAAATTATGAATCTACTAGTGCTGGAGTCTGTCCAAGAAGTTGAGAGGATGTGACAAAGCTTCAAGAATGACATTTGAGCCACTGATCCACAGCATAAAGTCCAGCCTCCCAGCCTCCCCTGCTAAGTGAATCCGTCAATCCTATTGCCTCTTTTTCACTAAGCTAGTTTGAACTTTATCTTGTCATTAGAAATAATAAAATTCAAATTCATATGCAAAGGTCCTCAATGCACAAAAAAAAATTGTAAATGTGAAAAAAGTCAAACTTTTTATGGTAGAAGCAAGAAGTTACAATGAACCAGTTCTGACACTATCACTCATTCTTTGTATCAGATATGTCATTTTAAAAGTGAAAAAACTATACTGACAGATGTGTAAGACGCTTCCCACTTAGTCTATATTAAGTCTTATCTATACTTAGTCATTTGCTTATCCATTTATTCACTCAACAAATATTTATTGAGAGCCTATTGATTGACACTATACTAGATACTGAACACAGAAGTGAGTAAAATGTAGAAAATCATCTCTGTCCTCTGGGACTTACATCCCAGCCATAAGTAATAGTGAGAAAACATACCAGGAAAGGTTACAACAGTCCAGTGCTTTTGTTTACTATCTATTACCAATAGCAAATGTCCTTAAGCATAGTGGTTCCAAACAGCAAGCCACTAAAGCTATTTCTCACAATTTAATGTGTCAATGGTTAGGACTATGATCAGCTGGAAGGCTCTTTTACAAATCTCTGCTAAGTTAATTCTGTGACAGTAGAGGTCTGCAGTGTAGCATGGGCTAAAGAATGTAAGATGGTGTCCCTTACATGTCTGGAACCTCCCCATGATATCAGTGTCTGGAACAGACTTCTTTACATGGTCCCTAGGTCATCTCAAGAGAGCAAAGGTAACTGCTCTGAAAGCCTTACTAGTAAGAGAGTAGCCTACTCCCATTGGTTGGCTCAGGAATGGGCAGGATACTGGGTGTTGTCTAGAATTCTGTCGGGAAAGATTTAGCTCTGTCCCTGACATGAAGACTCTGAGGCCTAGGCATCGTATCACCACATTCTGTCAGTCACAGTCCAGCTTATGTTCTATGCCGTAGAAAAGTTATGGCCATGTTTTCCAATCTACCATAGCTAAGAGCTGCCAAGTAAGTCCTCACCGAAAATACAATATTTACATAAAGACTGGAACCATGCATGTGTCTGGGTCAATACTCTAAGTCAAAAAGTAAGTGTGAAAATCCTAAGGCAGAAGCAGGAAGAACTACAGGAAGCAGAAGAAGGAGGCCAATTTGGCTGCTTGGGTAAGAAAAGTCAAGAAAGGAAGAGATGATCTTAATATGTGGAATCTCGACCTAAGGGCTTTAAAGGGAGTGGACAAGAGATTCGATAATTTGACTTATGTACTGGAAAAAGACCACTAAACGCTGCTTGAATAGATGAAAGTGGGTCATGAGTACACAAGAGATTGGCGAGAGAATGGTTAAAATGGTAAATGAAAAGGAAAGAGAAGACCGGTTATGTAATCTAACTGGCAGTACTGGAGTGGATAGGATGTAGTTTGATTGTGGATGTACTTCACAGAATTCATAGAATTTACTGATGTGGTTTGCCAAAGAGAAAAGGTGATAATAAACCTAAGCATTGCAACCTAAACAGTTAAGAGGGTAGAACTGTCAATCACAGCAGGGATGGATGAGCACCACTCATGGGTGGTGAAGGTCCCCGTTTGAGTAGGGACACTTTGATCTGGGCATGTTGCCTGTGAGATTTCCAAGAGCTACATGTGTCATGATGTTGAATAGCGAATGGCCAGTCATAAAGTTATTGCACAGGTAACATTTTGTGCACATATAATTGCTTTTGATTTTATGCCTATGATGTAGTGAAGTGTGTTTCTGGCACATGTGGCTATCATAGATGTCTGTCTTCATTGCCTCTATGCTCCAGAGTGTTTGAAAACTTGCTAATCATTCTCAATGAGGAAAAACGTCAGGTTTCAGTTTTATCATTACCACACTTTAATATCAACTGATTTTTTTTTTCCTTTAAAATCCTTCTTACCCATCTATTTTAGGCCTAGCTCTATCAGGGGAAGCTAAGCAAAGTACCACATGAAAGAAATGAAGTCATGTGGTAGGGATTTGGCACTATGACTGTAGTTAGGGGCTGCCTTTTCAGTGCTGAAGTCTTGATAAGCACTAGAGATATAAATAAACCAGAGTTCTTCATCTAAAGAGCTCACATTTAGTGGTGATATGGTATGAAATTACTACCATAGTAATAGAAATATGCATAGAGAATACTGGGGAAGGATACCTGATTATGATACAATAGAAAAGAGAAATATCAAGAATGTGCTACACTGTTACATCAATTTTAGGGACATAACAAGCTAGTTGTTTCCCAAAATAATTTGTGAAGTACCCAATTCCAGCTATTAGCACCTAATATTAATTATTATTTAAAAAACACTCGTGGGACACCTCAGACTAGGTACTAATCTTTATGTCAAAATAGACAACACTTGTAATATCAAATGGATAACATTTCTCATCAGCACGAACATTATTTTGCTAATGTTACTTTTCTTTGATCACAGGAAATATATTCTTTCTTTTTAGGGAGAGATTTTGAGCTAGTTCATCTAATAGGCATAGAGAGATTTGAGAATAATGGCATCTGTTGAGGGATTTTTTTTCTCCTCAAACTTATGCAAAGTAATGTGCTCTAGAATTAGAGAGGTGTTCCAGATGAATCACAGCGTGGGTATAGTAGTGCTTACTGGTTGGTGACTTTAGACAAGTGTAGGTGGAAGAACTTGGCATTATAATTCATCTGGTTTAGAAAACACATTACTGAGAGTTAAAAAACAAAAACAAAAACAATCTGGCAAGGAATATTGAGCTTGACCATCCACTCTTTCTTGAGTCACTTTTACCTCATTCCGGTTTTTTTTCAAGCCACGGAAACTCTCAAATGCACAAATACATGTCAACATGGACTGTCAATATGGCTATGTAATAGAGTACATATAGTATGCTATCTGTTTATCAAAGAAGGCATTGATTTCAATACACATATTTACATCATGGGACTATTTTTTAGTGATGTGCATGAATATGCACACATGTTCTCAGAAAATAAGTAGAAAAACATAAACACTTTAATAATATTTGTTTCAAGGTAATGAAATGCAGTGACTCTTTTCTTGAAAGCGTCTCTATTTTATACAATGTGAACATGTTGTTTATGGGTTAGAGCAAACACAATAAAGTTATTCCTCTGTGACAGGAATTCCTGGAAAGAGCTGTGTCTGCAAAGACTGAAATGTTAGAAGTGCAATGATGTAGAGTCAGGAATGTTGCAGGTTCTGAGTTCAATTGCACTTTGTCTCTGGCTAGCTTTAGCTCCCAATAGCCATTTCTTGCCCACCTCTGTCAGCTTTAGAATCCCGTGATCCACAGGTTTAAAAAAAAAAGAAAACTTTAAAAATTTTAATGACTTATCAGAAAACTAGCTTCTGCCAACCTGAAAGCTAAGGCTGTCATCAGATCACATCGGTTTTCTAGGGAGAGATTCCCCATCTTGCGGTTACTGCCCCTCGGCAGTTTTTCTGGATGCATCTTTTCAATGCCTAGATTTCCATTCTCTTCATTCTGCTTCTATGAAACTGCTTCATCCTTGGAGAATAAAAACCTGGGACAGCCTAACTCCATGTCCATCCTTGGTCACTCATACTTGGCTCCAGAATAAATTTTCTCTTATTTCCTGTTTGTTTTTTGTTTGTTTGTTTGTTTTTGTTTTTTCGTTTTTGTTTTTTTTTTTTGCATTAACAATTCACATCAGTATCATGACTGACCTTCAGATAACACAGTTTTTAGCAAAAGACAGCTTGATATTCTCTCATAATGGATTCTCTAACTACTGTGCCCAACTGGTACCTGGGGTGTGCCTTATGGCCATCTTGGGGCTACCGATTAAGCTTTTTTTTTTCAGTGAGCACATCTTAACACCAATGACTGTGGTTCCAAAAACAAATCCAATTTGTAAAGCCTGATGAAGACATTTCAAAATTACAAGTTACAGCTATCAAGAGCCTCCTAGAAAGTGCCTTCTCACCTGCCTGATTAAAGGCACTGTTGTAGGAAAGGCACGAAGTAACAGAGGTGAAGGAAGCAATCTTACAGCCTGAGAAATAGAATCTCTCTCTCGCTCTCTTTGTTCTTACATCTTACAAGCCTGTGCAGCCATGTGTCAGTGAGAGAGACCTTGCTGCATCTGCTAGATAGAACTGCTGAGAACTTTTATTGGGAGAGGGGGACTGGAATAAGAATGGAGCTCCCTCCCCTTTTGCACTGGATAGATTATTTTCAAATTTAGACTTAATGATAGCCCTCTTTATTCATGACTTCCTTCTTCTTTGCCAAATCATGAGAGTGCAGGCCCCTCTGAGTCAAGCGGCCCGGAAGCACCTGTGGCGTGAGGACCTGAGTGAGCGTCCCACGCCTCATCGCTTCTCCCGTGGCTTCACTTAGGGCATTAGCTCTATGTTTATGCCATCAAATAAATAACATTCGATGTCGGTGCCGTATTATTTTATTAATGTTGATTTTATTTGATCATGGAAAAATGCATTCTTTCTCTTTAGGGAAAGATTTTTTGGGTCAGCTGATCTGGTGTGAATGAAAAAGTTGGAGAACAGTGGTGTCTGCGTTTCTTCTTTTAAATCAAAGTAGCCCTGGTGTCATTTAGCAACTGGATTACAAGAAAAATCCCACCACAGCATAGCTCTTCTATTGAAATTAGATTGATTTCTTTAGAGACCATCGGATCTCAACAGCAGTCTGAAAAAAATTCTTCTGGACCTCGAAGGAAACTAAAATTAATGGCTTTTTTTTTTTTTTAAATCTAAGCTCTCAGTTTTCAAGCATGAAGACATCCCTTTTCTCAGTAATTTGCATCTAAAAACAAAAATGAAAATGTGCGTGTCTGTACATACAAAAACCCTGATACTTCCCTCCTGTACTAAACTTTTTTATTGCTCTGTTTATAAAGGAAATTACTGTATTTTCCAATGCACTGAAATTATCTTTGAAACAATTCACCAACCTATAAACTGAGGGTTCTCTTCCTGTCGTGTTTTTATTTAAAGTGAAGAGCATATTTTAAACAATAAAGGAGTTATAGTGTACATGATTATCATGTTCAGAGACTCATAGATAGCCCTTCAAATCACTATGATCTAACCTGCAATACATATATCCTTTCCATGAAGAATCTGAAGCCAGTCTATGAAGCTCAGAGTCATTTGCTACAAAGAGTAATTGTATTACGGTGATGGCTATAAGTCCAAAAAGAGTTGTCACAGTTTTTAAAATTAGGTACCTTCTTTAAAAAGTGACTCAAGTTAACACCTGAAAACCTTTTGTTTGTTTTCAAGATCCCTATATCTGCATACCATAGTTTTGCCCTACCTGTGTTTCAGGTTTTCACTTTAAATGGTATGGATTTCTGTTAAAAAAAATACTTTTAAAAAAATTCTACGTTATTTTTGTTACTGTTTGTTGAATTAGGATCACACTAAAAAGCATTATGATGTCTTAATTATTTCTGGAACAAAATAAGATAATGTTCTATGCATTAAAATAAATATTTTCATGACCTCAAAACAAGCTCCTACTTTGGGAATTGCTGGCATTACCAAGGTATTTTCTATGTTCTTGGCTTTTTCCACGTGAGTCTCCTTGTTTACAGGTGGCATTTGTGGGTAAGCTTCATCCCACACTTTCCGCCGTTATATGAAGAGTTGTCCTGTGTCTGCAGCTTCCACAGTAAAGCCCCACACTCTGAGATATTGGTAGTAAAGGTCATATCCCCTCGCCTTTCCCTAATGGGCTCTACACACCACTAGGGGCTCTCTCCACCTGCTGATTCCCACTGTTGAGATTAGGGATTTCCCAATCACTTAATGAGTGGCCTATTTTCTTAGAGCATCTTTGGATCTAAAATAGAGGTAAATTAACAAAAAAAAAAAAAAAAAAAAAAAAAAAAAAAACAACAACAAAATAAGTAGACAAAACTTTAATAACCTTGAGTTGTAAGGCAGGCAATGTAGCTCAGTTGTTAGAGTACTCGCCCATCATTCGCCAAGTCCTAGGTTTGATTCCCTAGTATTTCATAAAACTAGGCATTGTGGTGCCTGCCTGTAATCTATGCACTTTGAAGGTAGAGACAAGAGGGTTAGAAGTTCAAGACCATCCTCAGCTGTATGGCAAGTCTGGTGCCAGCCTAGACTACCTGAGACACTGAGAAAAAAAATTAAAGAAAAGCCTGAAGCTGGCAAGTTTTCCAGGTTTCTCCATTCTTTGTATCTTTCCAAGTAGATCCAACCAACTTGAAAATATGTATCAAAAGCTAAAAGGAGCTGTGGTGGGATCTCCTGTTTTTTGGTGTAACAGTTCTACCTCTGTTACAAACAGTTCTACCTATTTGTTAGTATGGTATATAATATTCATTATATGCTATTATTATATGATATAGTAATTATTATTATTATTATTGTTATTATTATTATTATTATTATTATTATTATTATTATTATTATTATTTACATCCCCACCACAGTTTTCCTTCTCCTCCCAGCCCTTCCCCACAATCTCTCCTCTGTGCCCCCATCCACTCTTACTCTGATTCTATTTTCTATTCTGAAAAGGTCAGGTCTCCCACGGACATCAACCAAACACTCCATATCAAGTTGCCATAAGGCCCTTTATCTCCTGCTGGGTTGTCTCATACTTCATATGTTAGTATGTTTTATACAGTCCCTACTCATACAACCAAAGGCTATGGACCAGAACACTTTTCCTTTCAATGCTCTGATACTAGTATTCTTCTCCATGTATTCATCTGCTCTTGAAATTCCAAATGATGTTCCCTTAAATAGGGGGACAGGGGGTCCATAGGATTCCTGGAAAAAGCTGTGATAAGGAGCAACATCTTATCTTTGACAAAGATTTGTCACCGTGCTGTACTATACAGATTTGTCCCTGTGTACTGATTTGAAAATATCCCCAATGTGCACTGTTAAGAAAGAAGAACAAGTCCTTTTGAAGACATCTTCTCTGCCTTCCCCCACCCCCCCCCCGGCAGATCGAATTCTTTTGGTTTAGTGGACTAATTGTATATTTGTTTGGTTATTATAACTGCTCAGCATCGTGAATTCCATTTTATGTAAGTTTCTGCCTTTTTATTAAAACCACAACTCACATCATCCCTACCACTCTGGCGAAGAGTCCCCCCCCCAAAAAAAAAAAAGAAAGAAAGAAGAACAAGGACCATAACAAGCAGCTAATTTTGATTAAGCGGTGAAGAGAAAAAGAGAAAAGACCCCATCCTTACATACGTACATATGTCCATACATGTATACATGCATACATGTTCACAGTTGCTTAAAGGACATTTGGAAACATACACAAGAAACGAATGAAAGAACAAGGGTTATGATAGTGCATGCCTGCAATCTCAGGCCTTTGCAAAGAGATAAGCGAACCATGCTCACCAAAACATAAGCTAATTTCAAAATACAACTTTTTTGTATATATAAAAAAAGTGTTTCAACAGAATTACTTTGCATGGGTGGAAAATGTCACTCCCAGAATGCATGAGTAATTAAATGAATGCCACAGTACAAGGCATGGGATAGCTCCCTACAAACAATTGGTCAGAGAGGCCCCAGCACTCTCCAAAACAACAAGAACTTGGTCACTTAAAATAACTCCATGTTAAGATCTTACACATGTTAGCTGCAGGACATAAAGGAACCAGTCTCAAACCAACAAGGAAGCTTTCTCCCTGATAGCTTGCTTTCACAGAGCTGGAGAGTGCTCTGCAGTCCCCTGGGAAATAAGAGACACCCATGTTCTTACCCAGTGCTGGATCTTGCATGCTGCATACCAACCTGCCAGGAGAGATGGACCCACTAGTTTAATAGGTAGCATGGCAGTTATAGGATAACTGTTTTCTGAGTGGATTGGAGAGCTACTCCAGGGAGGGCTATTTCTTGTTTGGTAGTGTAGTCCTGGTCAAGAATATGTGGCTAGGGAAGGTATAGGTCTTAGGGTAGAACTGAGAATCCCATCAGTAGCCACATCGCTAAAAATGAATGATTTCCCCAACCTCACAGAAACTATCAGCTACTGCCAGTAGCTCCTTGGAGAGGGACAGGGACTAGAGATCATCAGTTGTTATTTTATTAAGTGGCCATGCTGTCAAATGCTTTCTGTTATACCCATAACCTAGACCAATTTCAACCTTGGCCAGAGAAGTTCTTTGGGGGCAGTGTCAGAAGTCGATGGAAAGATGTACAACTGGTCAAAGTGCTGGGAGGAAGATACCAAGTGTCTGCTCTAAACAATGCCCTCCCACCCCTCCAAAGCTGAAGGACCACCAAGGAAGATGAACAGTAATACCTTCAGGATATGGGGGATGCTATGAAATGCTACTTTCTGGACATGGCTAACACACTCCAGAACTTAAAGCAGCTGTGGTAACCTGCACAAGACCTGCACCAGATCAAGCCAACCCAACTTCTACTTCAGATGGGGTAGATGATCTCTAGTTCATGTCCCTCTCCAAGGAGCTACTGGCAGTTGATAGTTTCTGTGTGGGTGGGGAAATCGTTCATTTTTAGTGATGTGGCTACTGATGGGATTCTCATGTTCTAGTTGGTGACCATATGCACATACGGGCAGCACTAACTTAGTGGGTTATAAGTGGGAAGATAGAAAGGGGATATGTTCAGTTGGGGGCTGTTGGGGAGGAAATAGGGCAAGTATCTACAATCTATTTAAGAATAAATATCTATTAAATTCTCAAGAATAAAAAAAAAAACTTAAAATAAGAGAGGAAAGAAAAAACAGAAAAGAAATAATGCATTTATCAAAAGAGGAGATAGACTGCCAGGCAGTGGTGGTTCACACTTTAATCCCAGAATTCAGGAGGCAGAGACAGGCAGATCTCTAAATTTGAGACTTGACTGGTCTATAGAGCAAGTTTCAAGAAGACTAAGGCTACTTGTAGAAACCCTGTCTTAAAACACCAAAATACATACATCATACACACACACACACACACACACACACACACACACACACACACACACACAAATTAGCAAGCAGTGAGGTGGGGTGGGGAGTGGGAATCTGTGAGGTAGTTCTATCAGGAAAAAATATTGCCACCAAGTCTGACAACACTTGGTGTTCATTGTCAGAATCTACATGGCAGAAAAGGATCCGACTCCCACAGGTTGTCCTCTGACCTCGACACCACCACACTGTGGCGTGCACATGTCCAGCTCCCACTCAATAAATAAATGAATATAAAAGGAATATTTGTAAAGGAGGAAGGTGGGAAGAGTAGACAGGGATAAAGCCATGAGCTATGAACAAGAAGGTGACTGTCACTAAGTTACACAACAGTGACCTATTGGAAAATATTATACACCTAATGCAAGTCTTCTCAATTAATGCATGTTATACCACTTTTTGTTCTTTAGTTACATGACTAAATTATTTCCTCAGAATAAACAAAATTCTAAAAGTCAGGCGTGGTGGCTTGTCCCTGTGGTTTCAGTACTCGGGAGGATTGCAGAGGTTGGGCTATATAGTAAGAAATTGTCTTAAAAATAATCTGTATTACAGGAACATAAGTAAAGCATTTCTCTGAGGTTTTTAGGTGATGTGAGTGTGTGTTTGTGTGTGGGGGGGATGGATATTTGACGTGTGAGGTGTGTGTATGTGTGTGTGAGCGTGATGTTTGTGTGATGTGTATGTGTGTGTGTGAGTGTGATGTGTGTATGTGTGTGATGTATGTGTATGTATGTGTGATATGTGTGTGTATATGATGTGTGTGTATGTGTGTGATGTGTGTGTCTGTGTGTGCATATGTGCCTGCCTGAATGTGTATGTGTGTATATGTGTAATGTGTATGTGACATGTGTGTGACATGTGTGTGCTGTGTGTGTGCCATGTGTGTGATGTGTGTGTGTGTGTGTGTGTGGTGTGTGCATGTGTGTGTGTGTAAAGCTTCCACTGGGCACAGGAGGTGGGATAATACAGGTATTTTCATTACATGGTGAACCAACTGTCAGCAAGCTCTTTTGATAGTCACTTAGAACCTGAGAGTCAACCTTATAGATGGCTGTGAATCGATTTGGTATCTTACCAGAGTCTGATCCTTATATCCATCCAGGTATTGGGCCCTGGGCTTCTGTATAGTAGGATACAAAAGACATTAATTCCAGGGAACAAGCTAACAACCTACAACTCTGGAATGCACATACACACACACACAAATATATATACACATACATTATACACATGCTCTTAACACTAGACTCTGTTCAGTTAAGTGACCAAGACCTATAACTTTCCTATAATTTGTCATTACTACTGATGAGTCTTCTTTAATGATAGGCATGTATGGGTGGAAACATGTGGTTCATATACCTATAGATAAGAGCATGATACTCACACGGGTGCAGTCAACTCTTGGTTAACCACAAGCAGGATTGTCCAGCTGTCAAGAAAGTCAGTAAAATGTTCAGAACTGAATACAGAAAATTTGAATATGTGCATGTATAATGACAAAGAAGTAAGTGTGTAGAGGAAGGAAAAGAAAGAGACCAATTACATGCCCAAAACAATCTAGAAAGGGTTCTGTTCCCCTTTAATTGGAGTCAAATGAGGGGGCCATAAAAAGCTAAGGATTTGGATATTGTTTTAAATAGACTAGTGAGGAGCTTTGTTTTATAAATAAGGAAACGGAATATAAAACATGCATTTGGCCTATAAGGAAACTTAACTGACCCCCAGTTTCTCTAAAACTATTACTAATTTATCCCCATTACTAAAATGAATTATGAATATTAGGCTGTTATCCTGTTTTTCTAATGTTGAGAAAAAAACCAAAATGTTAAACACTGTGAAAATGGTCTTATTTTATTTACTTCCAGATTGTTATTTTTTTTTAATTCCAATGATGACTCAAACCAGTAATGACTATTTTCTGTTTTCGTTTCCATGAGTAATTGACCATTAATTATAATATCAATAGGCAGTGGGTGAGGAAAGCAGACACACGGAAGGGCTACATTTTATTTGTAACTGTTTTGTACATATCATAAATCTGTAATATTGGGCTATTGTCACCCATGATGAATTATTGTAAGCATGTCAGCACATGGTGGAAGTCAAGTGCGTTCAAATACTACTCAGTCAGAATTGAATTTGGCATGATAGTCTCATAAAAGGGGGCTCAATTGAGAGTTTCCACTTGCCTGCTCTAAACTTGTCACTTGTAGGTGCTAAAGAGCTTGTTGTGTTGGTTTAATTAGTCAACAAATCGGTCCTTCCTTGATTGCGTGGTCGTATCGCATATGTTAACACTTCAGTGTTTGATGGAGATATTAACAAGTAACAAGAGTCTCTTGGTCTG
This sequence comes from Mus pahari, assembly GCF_900095145.1. Classification (NCBI taxonomy): domain Eukaryota; kingdom Metazoa; phylum Chordata; class Mammalia; order Rodentia; family Muridae; genus Mus; species Mus pahari. The sequence continues at coordinate 53,243,548 of NC_034596.1, forward strand.
TGGACTTTAAAGAAGAGAAGCTCTTCTATATTATTTCATTTGGCCCTGCCAATATTTATTAGATCATGCAGCCTGCAGGCTGCCAGTTAGAGAAAGACAATACAAACGTTTTTCAGGGTTATGCTCATCTGTATCCCAAAGAAGGGTCACAGAACAATCGATAGGAGAAGAGTGTAAGACAAGTGTTTTTCCTCCACCGCTTACAAATTCATTATTTGATACGGTTTGCTACGGACCTCCTTTGAGCTTTTTTCACTTAAAGATAATTTATGACAAGAACAGAGAGGTTCTTGAAAATGCTATAGCAACTGAAGCTGAATGATACCACTCTGGTGTGCGACACAGTCACCAGAGTCTGGTGAACAGGAGGCTTGCATTTGTGTGAAGAACTGTATTAGTCAAGCATTCAGTTGTGGCAGATAGAAATACTTATATTAATAGTCAGTAAGAGATGAAAGGAAAAATAGCCAACAATCAAAATGATTATTCCCAGGAGTGGGGGTAGGGGAAGAAAAGTTGGTACCCTGAAAGTTGCCAAAAGTCCCAGCTATTCACTTTTTCTATAGTAGAGCAACAAAGAAGCAGCGCTTACTTTGAAGGGCAGGCTCCATTTGTTCTGTGGCCATTCTGGTATGGCTTTTATCTGTGCATTAACAAGAATCAGGTCTCCACACCATGTGCAATAGTGACACGAAACATGGGAACTGTAGCCATCTGAGAGGTCATGGTTGGACAGGGCGTAGCTTTGCAAAGCCATTTGAACTGTCAGCGTCGGCCTAACTTATGTATATTGCAGGATCTAAAATTATGAGCGCCGGAGTTCTTTCTTTATGAAATCATGAGCAAACGGTAGGTACCTTGTGAGGTGGAGGAGATGGGAGACCAGTTGATTGGCCTGTAAAAGTTGGAGCTTATTGAAATCTGATTATTTCTCTTCCTTAGGAAACTGCCTGAAAACCAAAAGATTTTCTCCTGGATTTCAGAGTTTGGAGCTTGTCACTTCTTCCCTCAGAAGCAGGGCTCAGGAGAATTTAGCAGTGCTCTATTGTGCAGTGGCCTCCGTAATAGCAGTAGGAGGTCAATGCTTTTCTCCTTAGCTAGGCCTGGATGAGTTTCTGGTGACAAACTAGCCTAAGTGTGCGCTTACGGGCAAACTGATCATTGTCTTGCAGATGTGACAAACAGCCATGGGGGTACACATAGATAGTTGAGACCTCTGTGTCTTTGCACAAACATTCTCTACAGACACAAGACAGAAGAACGAGAGGTTAAATTTAGAAAGAAAACAAACCCTCCTGAGATGGCCACAGCATCTTCCTAAGATCACCATGCCCTATTTTGGCTAAGCCCTGGAACTGGAGCATCATGGGTGCTAGGACCGAGCTGTTTTCTTTTCTCCCCCCACCCCACCCCCAACACAGAGACAGTGAGAAGGAGGGATGCTCTGTCTCCCTTCCCTTTATCTCAGATTTTGCTTTATCTAACCTCCAAACTAAACCACCTTCAGAAAGTAATTAAACATCCGAACTTCCTCTTGCTAACCCCCTCCCACTATCCAAATGCTTTTCATTACAGTTACAAATCTACACTTGGAACCGGCCAATGGGGGGGTGGGGGGTGGGGAGGTGGGGAGAAGGCCTTCAGTGAATGCTCATTGATTAATTGATTTGCAGACTATGTTAAATCATGACTGTTAGCAGAAACAATAGAAACAAGATATAATTTGACTGAGTGACAGTGTTAACAGTGAGAGGTTAAGGAGAGCAAACCAGGGTGCGGGGTGCGGGGGGTAGCAGGGATTGATGTGAAGAATGTGGGGGCTTTGGGAAAACAGTATCTTGTGAGGAGTAGGAGATGGGAACTGGGTTGATTGGCCTGCAAAAGATATGGGTACCCTCAATGCAAGAATTTTTCTGCACTGAGCTCTAAAGAAAAAAAGAAGAAAGGCGAAGGATACAGAGAATAAAAAGCCATTTGATGTGAGGTGAAGAGGAAGGATTAGGGGGAGGGGAGGGGGAGAAAAGCTGCTGCAAGGGAAAGCAAAGGAAGGAAAGGAGTCCCGGCTCATGTGTGACTTAATTTAAGGCTGGAATGCTTAGGGTTCCCAGGGCTTTGCTCTTACCACAATGCTGTAAAGAACATCCTTGGATGGGTGACAGCTTTGAGTACCTTTGAAAATTACTGGGGGGAAATGGACACATGAAATTCCTTACTATTTAAAAAAAAAATTGTGAGATTGTTACTTCATATAATCAAACTCTATTGCTTTTACAGTTAAAGAGAAATATAACATAGGGAAATTAAATGGAAGAAATTCTTGAAGCTGTGACTATTTCTTGAAGAGTACCCAGCTCTAAGATTTATATATAAAACAAGGTGTGGTTAACAAGTTTTTTTTTTTTCTCTCTCTCTCTCAGTTCTCTTAGGAATGTTGCATCCAGTTTTGGAAATGGTTTCATCTCTTCAAGCATATCTGATTTCAGAAGTCCATCGTCTTTAAATTCAGTTCTTTGCTTGATGCCTTCAACCTTTTCCTCAATCTAAGTTATTTTTTTAAGCTCTATTTCAATTACGTTTCTAGTCCCATGTCTCCACAGAATGGGAAAGTGTTTTCAACAGTGAATTGGGCTGATAGAAAGCAGATCCCTTGGGGCCAAAGAGAGGGAGGGGGTTTCAAGGGGCCAGGGACTTATTAGGTGGTAGAGCTGGTCTATGTGGTTACATGTCTGTCAATTCATCAAAACTCACCCTTCTTGGCTGAAATGTCCCAGAGGTGAACCTGTCTTGGTAAAATGATTTTAAATGGCATTTATAATAAAACAAACTAAAACTTTTGAGTTTTTGTTGTTGATAATTATCTAGAATACTCCAAAATTCTTAAAAACTTTATTTCTTCAAATGAAAAAAAAAATCCTGAAACTATATCAAGAGATGTATATTAAAGTCTGAAGAACTGAAAGGAACATACTAAAATGCCAATTTTTCTTTTTGGTGTCTATTTGAAGCTGACATTAAAAGAAGAAAAACATTTAAAATTAATTTCATTCAATAGTTCTTTCCATTTCTGAGGCGGGGGAGCAGAGAACCATCATTCTGGTATTGCTATTTTGATTAAAACAAATATCCATTCATTCATTAAAAGTTTTTCTCCTATAAAGGAATTCAATTTTTTTTTTTTTTTTTGATTGGTGCTAGACTCACAGACAGACAGAAATAAGCTGCCATTCTTCCATTTGATAGCCAGACGCTGCCAGTTGTAGCCAAGGCAGTCATGCTGTTAAATTAGGTCTAATGAAGGAGTAATTGCTTTAGATATAGTGAACCATTTGAAAGAAAACAAGGATTCTAATTGATTTGCAATTTGTTTGGCACATTGCATTGTCCTCAGCTATTGATTAGTCTTCTGGATTTCACACTGCATGCGTTTCCCTTTATTAAGGGAATAACAGGTTACTGATTACTTTCTTTCTGGGTTTAATGTAGCGGTTAATGTCTACTTTGTTCTTGTGTCATGTCGCAGGCGAGGAAGGAATAATAGGCAAGTGGGTGGCCCTTTGCTAAGCAACTTCCCTGCTGCTCTGAGCTGTGTGCTCCTAGACGTGCTGAAAAGCAGATCGAGAAAAGGGGTTAGAATAGCAAGACTGCAAGTTAAGGCCTGAGTCAGGCTAGACCCAGCTCCAAACTTGGCTTTCCCCTCCCAGTCAAAGCAGAGAGTGGGGTGAAGCTGCTGGCGGTAGATTTGCTCTTAGACCGTTTGAGTATTTGTAGGCAGGATATGAATCTACACACATTGTTTCGATTAATGGGCGTGCATACTAAATGTGCGCAGAGAAGTAATATTTGAGGAGGACGTCTTGTGGCTCGTTTAACCTTTAGGGAAGTGACATTTTGTTGGCACCTGGGAAACACTTGTTGCTAAGGTGTCCATACGATCATCAAAATGGCCCTTGTGTTTATACCAACTGCCGGGGAGGGAGAAAAAGTTCTCAGGGCTGCAGTCATTTCATTGCCCTCAAAGCACAGCGGGAATTATTAGCTTACCCCTGCGTGCCCCTTTGTTTTCCTAGGGCTTTGCTCCTCCAGCAGATACTCATTTAAGGCGAATCCGCGGCTTTCTGAAATGTGTTTTGCAATGGTGCACAGAACAGGCGCTCACTTAGCGGATCTAATCCTTTCACAGCTCAGCTTGTTAATGTAGCAAACTGCTGAAAATGGGAAATGGATTCTTTAATGAGACCAGTCCTTTCGTGGCTTTATTCCCCAGGTCCAACCCCCAGGCTTTCATTCAGCTCCCCCCACTCATCCTCCCAAGCCAAGCCCAGGCACCCCCCCACTTCCCACCCAGCAAGCAACCCATTTTCCATCACTCAATCCCATCTCTAGGCCCCTTGCCTCCTTCTCCGCCTTCCCAAAGCCCTTGGAAGCTCACACATCACAAAGGGGCGTGGGGAGTAAAATTCCCTGTCCCTCAGTTACCTCTGTGCTAAGCTGAAACCATCTTTTCCTGAACCCAGAAACTGCATCCAATACATAGGTTGGCTACGCTACCCGCATTTGATATAATTAATATTTTCTTTCAAACAGCTTTTGTGCTGACTGATGATTCAAAACAGAACAATGAAAAGTTACCTTGAGTTTTGGTTTAATTCCTTACCCCGCCCCCACCATCTCTGCAGCCATCTTTACTTCTCCACATCTCCCCAAGAGGTTTCAGACTTCAAGAGAATTCCACTTGTTTTGGAAGTAAAATTTAGGTTGACTTATAAAGGTCAACTTGGAATCATAATAGGAACGCCTGTAGCTTTCATAATTAACTTAGAAGAGGAAAAAATGAAGTCAGTCTGTGTCCATTTTGTTTGGAAATTGTTCTGGAAAGTAAATTATATGTTCATAAGATCAGCTCTTCTTCGGTCCAAGTTTTTTTTTGGTGTGTGTGTGTATGCGTGAATGTGCACACACTATGCACATGTGTACTTGCACACACATGTAGGTATACAAACATTGAAATCTTCTCATAATATGAATACCATACACTTTATTATTAGTAGTATTAGAATGAGTACTATCATTGGTTCTGGTTCTTGAAACCACAATATTGTACAAGTTTAATACACATGTTCCATCCTTGAGCTCTACACTTAGTCTTCAGAATATTATCATATGAGGAAATAAAATAGCTAGGATTTCAAAGAAACCAGTTATACGGAAGTAAAGTTAGCAAAAATTATTTTTAAAATTATATTTGCTACTTACTGTTATTATAACTTACAGATTTAAGTAACTCATCTATGGATGAGTGTAGTAATTCCTGCAATTTTTGTCATATTTTGCTTTTTTTTTTCAGTCAGATTCTCACTATGTAGGCCAGACTGGCCTTGAATTCACAGAGATCTGCCTGTCTCTGCCTCACTGGGACTGAATGGGAGCTCACCATTACACTCAGCAAAGTCCTGTGGCTTTTGAAGGAGCAATCAGTGACTGAATTTTGATTATTTATTGTAACCTTGATGAATTAGCTTTTTTGAATCTTTGGTTTTTCTGGGTGACCACAGGTACTGGAAATGATTGTCTTCATTGCCTACACCCATTATTGAAAGAGCCGGGGAATACAAAGAAACGAATGTTCCCACCCAAATCCAGAGGACTCCTAGATTATTCTAATGCACAAGCCCACAGTCCCCTGCCCCCTGCTTTAACCATCTCTCAGTACCCCAGCCCTACCCCGGTGACCAGCAGCCTGGCATTTCAGTCCTAGCAGAAGGGGAAAGAAGAGAAATGAACAATGGGACTCAGCTGGTGGCATCTGTCCCTGACCTCAGCACACAGCTCTCCGCTGTCCTGAGAGCCATGAAGCACAGATGTCCTTCAAACCTTCTCAAGACCTTTCTTCTCCTGGTGTCTCTCCTTCAGTAGATGTGAACATAGCCAACGCCATGGCATAGGGAGGGAGGGAATCCTGAACAAAAAAGCAAAGGAGAGCGCTCAGTAAGTTGTGATTCTTGTTATTGCATTATAAAAATCTAGTTACAAGACATGTACAATTTAATGAAGATAATCTTCCTGAGGGTAGATGGCAAAGTCAAGATGTGTCTCTTAGCTCACACTTAGCTAAACTTGCCAAACTTAACAGATAACGCAAATGTTGTACTATGTACTTCTTCGAGAAACCTTTTTCTTTTTTACTTGAAACCCAGGTTTAACTAGTTCTGTATTTTATCTGGAAAGCCTAAATTAACCAAAGATGCAAGACAAAACAATCCAAGTACAGGACGTAACTAAGTGACAAGATAGGACTTGCGTTTTAGTGCAAGAATAATTTGAACTAAACTCAGAATTAGCAAGTCCAAATGCAGAGCGGCTCATTTTCAAAGCTAGGGGGATTCTGAGGATTCAGTGAGAGTCTGTAGAGGGCAGAGGGTTGAACATGAGGAAGAGAAGTGAGATCATGAGATCGTCAGAGGTGGAGGAGAGGAAGGTTAGACACGAGCACAGATGTTCTGACTAACCATCCAAGGCAGGGCAGCTTCTGGCAGGACCTCTCTCTCACACTTTCTTCTTGGTCAGACTCTTCCACTCTGCCTTCAAACATGGGTGAAGCCAATGTTGCCTGAGTTTCTGCTTCAATCTCACAATAGATGGGAAACAAGGGTCCCGAAGAGTAAGCCGTCTGCCTGAAGTTGGAAGGCCTGGAAGCTGTAGAGCTGACATTCAAATTCCAGCGCTAACACATTAGCCACAGTATCTCATTGTCTCTGTATCAAAGAGTACTACACATACAATCACCCCCGATCCTCCACATGCTGACTGTCCTACTTACCATGGAGAACTGAAACTACTGGGAAATCGTCCCAAGAACTGACAAACGAGGACAGGTGACATTGGTCACTGGGTGAAGGTGCCTGCCACTAAGGCTGAGAGTCTTGAGTTCCATCCCTGAAATGCACACAGTAGAGGGAAAACTGACTCCTATGAATAATCCTATGACTTCTACAAGCACTCTGTGTGCTTGAATGGACACACACACACACACACAAGCACACAGAGAAACACACACACACGCACACACACTAACAAACATAAATATATAAATTAATGCAAAAGCCTTTTGAAAGAGTAATTGTCAGATGGGATTGCCTAAAAGTCAAGCACTTCTGCACGGCACAGGAGAGAAGCACCAGGGTGAAGAAGAGCCTGCAGGGTGGGAAAAGGGCTTTGCCAACTACACATCAGATGGGATTAACATTCCAGAACATATAAAGAATTATAAAAATTCCAAACCCTAAACCATAGTCAATAAATAGACTTATAAGTGGAATGGACAGTCTCATAGGAATAAAATAAACAGCCAAAAAAAAAAAAAAAAAAAAAGTTGAGAAAGTGTTCACCATCCTTCACTGACACAGAGATGCAAATGAAATTGTCATGTGATCTTATCTCACCCCATCAGAATGCCTACCACTAAGAAAACAAACAACAAATATGGGAAAAGAGGTACCCTATTCTCTGTTGTGAGGAGTGTAAACTGCTGTAGCTACTAGGGAAACTAGTAGAACTTCCTCAAAAAACGGAAAGTGAAGCTATCTGGTGAGCCAGCTATACCACTCCTCTTGGGCATACACACTTGGGGTATACACAGAGAACTCTAGGTAAACACATCACGGAGAGGCGCACATACATGTTTACTGCTGCACTATTCACAGTAGTCAGAAAATGAAACCTGCTTAGATGCCCATGGACTGATGAGTGGATAAAGAAAATGTGGAATTTTATTCAGCTGTAAGGAAATGTAAAATCATGAGACTTGTAGGAAAATGGATGGAAGTGAAAGTCATGTTATGAAAAGGAATCCAGACTCAGACAATACCGCATTTTCTTTTTTCTATGTTTAATGTGTGTGTGTGTGTGTGTGTGTGTGTGTGTGTGTGTGTGTGTGTGATATGAAACTAGAAATGGGATCATAAAAGGATACGAAGAGATCTTAAGAGAAAGAGAGGGGAGAATAGTGGGATACAAGTGAAAGGAAAACAGAGAAGGGAAAGAGAGGGAAGGGAGAGAAAGGAAGGGGAGGGGAGGGAAGGGACAGACGGAAGGAAGGAAAAAAAAGAGAGTCCAAGAGAGAGTAAAACAGTCGGTCAGCTGGGGAGTTCACAAGAGAAGAGTAACCCAGTCCCTTTTTAAGAACAGCAAGCAAAACCCCCAGCTGAGCCCAGCCTGTAATTTAGCCTCAGGTTGTGTGAATTTAGACTTAGTTTTAAAATAGAGGAGAGCAGGTCAGCTCTCAATGGTAGCTAGACACTCGGAAACAGCTCACATCTTCCATGCCAGGAACCCTGCCAGAGGTGGCTGGAGTTCTGTGTTCAAGGGGAAGGCACTTGAGATAAAGGAGAAGTATTACTTTTGCTGTGTGTGCCCTAAAGCCCAGGAGCAAAGACAATCCCCCGCGTGTACGTGAGATGGTCTCCCAGGAAGTCTGCCTTGCTGTGAAAGACAGGAGATGATGAGGCTGAGTCAGGATCGGCAGAGCCTGGCCGGCCGCCTTCCCGAGGAAGTACCCCAGCCGCCTTCCTGAGGAGAAACCCCTGCGTTTAAAGCTGCCTGGAAGAACAGGACCTCCACTGCAGACCCAACCTGCAGTCTTCATGGATGCCATGCTGGTATTGAGATACTCTCCCTTTGGTAGAGGACTTTGCTCTTACCCTCTCACGAGTGCTATCAATATGGTATTTATATTTTGAACCCCATTGAAAAGAGGATTATACCAGGGCATTTAATTTTAGTTAAGAAAATATAGAAATTGCTCCCATGTATGAAAAGCAGTGCTTTAAAATGAAAGGAGATAGTTCACTTCTCACTGTCACAGCAGTGGCCCGGGTAAGTACTTCTAAATTGCTCCACTTTGCTATTGTCTGAGGTCCTTGATAAGCATTCTGCATTTTCAAGCTTGATCTGTTTCTCATCATTAGAAAGCTCATTAGTTAGTCAGAATAGTGGTTCTTCTTCTATAGTCCACAGATTCATATTATAACCTTGCATCCTATACATGATGCCACTTGTTTAGTCATCTACCACACTGGTATGAAGAGGTTTAATGGTAAGGTTTAAAGATGAATCTCTACATTTAGAATACATATATATATATATATATATATATATATATATATATATATATGTATAGTGTGTGTGTGAGTGTGTAATACATTTTATATCATTATATGTAAACTAATCATATATATACATACATATATATGCATACACACATTTTATATATATATATATATATATATATATATATATATATATATATATGAGAGAGAGAGACCCTCTGTATATTGATATATTCTCAGTGCCTGGGATTATAGGCATAAAGTACTACCTGAACGGTTTGTACACTAAAAGAAACCCATCAATCACAGAACGGTCAATCACGGTGCAGGTAGAAACCAATGATATCATTGGTACTGATTTTTATGCAGGAAACCTCAAAATGCAAGGACTGAGAATACACTACAATTACTATTAGAATAGAAATCACTCAGGACTTTTTTCAACTATTGCCAGTCTTTTCATACTCATTTTAGAGTATCAGTCTCAAATGGTCAAATATTTGTGTATGTGGTATGCACACGTGTATATGGGTATATGTTTATGCATGTGCACATGCATGTAGAGACCAGGAGTAGATTCCAGGTGCCTTCATCGATCACTGAACCTGAATCTTACTACTTTGGCAAGCCTAACTGGCCAGCAGGCCCTAGGGCTCTTCCCATCTCCATTTCTCCAGCGCTGGGATTATAGGCCTGCTGTGCATGAACTTCATGTGAGTGATGGGGATCTAAGTTCAGGTCCTTGTGTTTGTGCATCAGTTCGCTGACTGGGCCACCTTTCCAAACCCTCCGATGTTTTTAAAACCCAGTGTTATGACTTAACTAAGGCATTTTGTTTCTCATAACCCTTGTTGGATTATGAGATTTCCCAGGAGGGAACGGAGAGTAAGGTGGACAGGGCAGAGACATGCTTAGTCCATCACCACAACAGCTGCCCTCGCCCTAGCCACTCCACTCTGTGACCTTTCATTCTCCCTTCTTTCCTTTCTACACACATCCTTATCTTGGGCTTATTCAGAGAGTAGTTACTGGGAACGGGTGCTATGGTGCTAAGGCAATGGCAAAGTTCTGGATGTCTTCTGTTGACTTTATGAGCTATGTGTGAAAAGTGCCAGGGTCCTTGGGAAAGTGAATATACAGGAAGAGAAAGCACCTGCTGCATGGGGAATATTGACCCTGAAGTGGCCTCTTCCTATAGCCAGGCACCACTCCCAGTGGAGGGCTAAGGACAGAAACTTACCCACAAAAACTTCAACCCAAAATGTGTCCTGTCTACAAGATGTGCAGGGACAAAGAGAATGCAGAGACTGAGGGAATGGTCAACCAGTGATTGCCCCAAACTGAGACCCATCCCATGAGCAAGAACCAATCCCTGACACTATTAATGATACTCTATTATGCTTGCAGACAGGAACCTAGTATAACTGTCCTCTGAGAGGCGCCACCCAGCAGCCAATGGAAAGAGGTGCAGAGACTCACACCCAAACATTCGATGGAACTTGGGGAATCTTACTGAAGAGTTGGGAGAAGGATTGTGAGGGACCCACAGAGGACAGGCAAGACCAACAGAGTCAACTAACCTGGACCCTTGGAGGACTCCCAGGAACTGAATTACCAGCCAAAAAGTAAGAATAAGCTGGACCTAGGCCCCATGCACCTATGTAGCAGATAAGCAACTTGGTTTTGATGCAGGACCCCAACAACTGGAACAGAGGCTGCCTCTGAGCCTGTTGCCTGCCTGCCTGCCTGTCAGCCTGCCTGCCTGTGAATCTCCTGTCCCTAAATGGATGACCTTGTTTGGTCTCAGTGGGAGAGGATGTGCCTAGTCCTGAAGCAACTTGGTGTGTGTGTGTGTGTGTGTGTGTGTGTGTGTGTGTGTGTGTGTGTGTGTAAAACACTTAAAAGGGGACTTCCCCATCTCAAAAGAGAAAGGGAAGGTACAATGGGGGGCGGATTTGATGAGGGCGTACTGGAAGGATAGGAAGGGCTGATACTGGGTTGTAAAGTGAATGAATAAATAAATTAAAAAGCAACAAACCAATTGCTGCTCTGAATTGAGCCAGGGAACAAATTTAGTACTGTTTACTCATGTTCTAAGTAGAAATGGAAAGAACTAAGCTCCCATGAAGACTGAGACTCAGGGCAGGTGAGATAGCTCAGAAGTTAAAAGCACTTGCCACTCTTCAGAGGACCCAGCTAAAAAACGAAAGAAAGAAAGAAAGAAAGGAAGAAAGAAAGAAAGAAAGAAAGAAAGAAAGAAAGAAAGAAAGAAAGAAAGAAAGAAAGAAAGAAACTGAGACTCCCACCAAACAAACAACAGTCAAGACAGAAAATAGGATGGATGGATGGATGGATGGATGGATGGATGGATGGTTGATGTAGGTAGTTATGTAAGTATGGTTGGATGGATGGATGGATGGATGGATGGATGGTTGATGTAGGTATGTATGTAAGTATGGTTGGATGGATGGATGGATGGATGGATGGATGGATGGATGGATGGTTGATGTAGGTATGTATGTAAGTATGGTTGGATGGATGGTTGGATGGATGGATGAAGACAAGGTCTTATGTATCTAAGGCCAGCCTTAAGATCACTACACTTTATCATCAAGGATGACCTTGAACATCTTACCTCCACTGTCCTAGTGCCAAGATTGCCAGAGAGTAGGACTTTCCCTGGCTTCTGTGACAGTGGTACCCAAACCCAGGGTTTCAAGCATGAAAGCAAGCATTCTACAGCTGAACTACACTCCTAGTCAGAAGACAGTAAGCCTTTCTGAGAGTCCCTGACACATATACACACCTCCATATTCATGTTCTTTCCACTTGATTCTAACCCTGGACACCATTGATCTTCCATGGACCTGTAATGCATTTACTATAATCTTTCCTTCAAATGGACTATCCAGTATCATGCTGTGTGCCATAACAGTAGACTGTCTCCTGTCATAGAGGGTGGGATGAAACTAAAGGACAAGGCAGAGTAGCTTAGAGATGGGGACAGGGAGGAGTGTCCTTAAGGTTGCACCTATGAGGCATGTGAACCCTGGCCCACTACTTGCAGCTAACTATGAAATTCCTTGTGTGGACTCTTGAGGAGTGAAGTATCTACTGTGCAACACTTAACAGCTAGGCAAGTTAACTAATTAGAACATGGGTGGACTTGACTCAGTTTTATTGACAAAACCTCTCTAGAATGAGGTCTGTTGCCCTTAAATTCCCTTTAGAGTGACTTTTCTTCCTCCTTTGAAAGGACTATTTTATTTTGTTTTAAATGATAGACAAAATTTGTATACATTTATAGTTTACAATCTCATGGTGACTTCAGACAATTTCTGTCACCTCAAGTTACCCCTGACTGCGGATGACATTTAGCAGATGGTGCCCCCCCCCTTTTGATTCACTGACACCTGCTGTGAGAATCTTCTCAGATGTTTCTTGTTTCATAAAGGGCTCATAAGGACCACATATGCTTCACTATATCCTAAATGATGCCAGCCCCTCTCCCTTCTCCCTTCCTTACCCTTTGGGCTACACTGCTCCAACATCCTCCATTTCTGCCCCCACTAGCTGGGAATGTATCGTGAAAAGAAACCAGTTCCAGAGCATGACTCAGCAGGTCTCTTTTCTATCCCAAGATCCCATATTCTATGCCTGCATCTCGGCATCCCCGTCTATAAATTAAAAATAAAGCAAAAATCCCAAGCCCAGAACTAATAAGGAGTCACAGTGAAGAAATGATGGCAGATCTTTGCGCATGCATTCTGTATGTGTGCTCTCATGTGTGTGTGCATGCATGTATATGCCAGTACTCATGGATCTTGATTTGCACACACCATGACCCTTCAGTAAGATTTAGTTTTGTACTGGCTGCCAGATTTCCCTGAAGACCTCTTAGTCCACTGCTGGCTTGAAGAACCATAGCTTACACAGGCAGCTCACTTAACAGAATCCATGTGCTGATGGGAGTGGACAATACATTTTTTTTTTTTTGCTGGACAGGATTTTATTTTAAATATATGAATTTAAATATAGTTCACTATATAAACAGTCTAATTGACAACTTACTTTATAAAGCATTTGACATTTCTGCTTCGAATAGATTTTTAGGAAACAAGGTAATCCTTAGCATTGTTTCTGCCCTTGCCATTTGGCAGAGAAACCTGGACTCTGCAGTGCTGTTTTCTTTAGGGTCGGTGGTGCTTGACTCTCAGGATATTGGCTGCCAACCCAACTCTTGTAGGAAGTCTCTACTCACTCCACTTCTTCAATTCAGCAAACAGAATGTGTCTCTGTGCTCAGCCAGTGCAATCTGGTTCCAAACTTCTGCCCATTTCCCTGCACTGTCCCGCTAAGGCGGGCCCTCAGCAACTTCTACAGCTTGCAACAGGTTCCCAGGCTCAGACTCTCTGGGCTCATCCAAGACCTATTTTACTCTCGGGTAGACAGATTGAATTCATAGCTTCTTCCTTGGGAACTTTGCTTTTCACTCACTAGGTTCTGGAAATTAGGGCTTCACTGGGACTTAAGAAAATCATTTCATGTTACTGTGGACAGAAACCACATCAGCCATTCGCTGTAAACCAGCATGCTGCAGACAGACTATTATAAAGCACAGTGGGCAGGGGTTCGCTCTCAGTTGTGCTACAGCTGTACTCTAAAAGGCTCACTCACTCTCCTCAAGAGGGAGAAAGACTGTCTAGATTCTGGAGCCTGGGAGCCACACAGTGACTGACTCTGAGGGTCAGCTAAGGCACAGGAGGGCGATAAGAATAACAAATATAGGGCTGGAGAGACAGCTTTCGTGGTTATGAGCACTGGCTGCTCTTCCAGAGGTCCTGAGTTCAGTTCCTAGCAACCACAGGGTGGCTCACAACCATCCGTAATGGGATCCAATGCCCTCTTCTGGTGTGTCTGAAGACAGCAACAGTGTACTCACATACATAAAATAAATAAATCTTAAAAAAAAAAAAAAAAATCTACAGAGACCATACAAGTTCATGGCTCCATTCCCATCATCTTAAATATTTCAGTTCTCTGACATCAAACGTACAACAACTCAAGACCATGGAAACATACAAACTTGCTGTATGGGTATTTTTAAATTCCGTTTATGTGGTAGGAAAATCATGGCCTTCTAAAGTGTCCATATTCTTGTCCCCGGAATGTGTCACTATGTTATCTTCCACAGCCCAAGGAACAGTGTAAATGTGATTGAATTAAGGATTCAGTGCAAATAAGCCTGGTATAATCAAATGGATCTTTAAAACTGACTAACCATTCCCTGGAGGTGGGGGGAAAGCATAACTACAGAAAAAGTGAGATAACTATAATGGCATTGACTTTGAAGAACCTTGAACTAAGGAATGGTTTGTGGCCTCTAAGAGTTAGAGCCAGATTTCTCCCAAGATTTCTGGTGGTGCCTTGTTTTTAATCCAGTGGGGCCCATTTTGGACACTGGCCTCCAGAACTGTAAAGTAAGTCATCTACGTTGCTTGTGCCACGAACTCTAATGGTAGTGTGTTGGCCACCACAGGAAACTAACTCAACTTGGTAGAGTAGTTGGTTAAATCTGCTGCCATAGTGTATCTCCCTTGACATCTTTAAGAATTTTCATGATGTTTCTTTCTCCTGTGGGTTTTCACCCTGCTCTGGCTTTTTAATTTCCTTTTTATATTTTTTTCTTTCCTGTGTAGGCTGAGGCCTTGTTCCCTTGAAGCCTCCTGCAATATTATCTCAGCATATATCTCCCCACAGGAGCAGTCTGCAGGGGGATGCTACATTTTCTCCCTCAGTAAGTGGAGTGGAGGGGAGGGGGCCTGTGCGGGAGGGGGAGGGCAGCCAGCGAGTGCATTTGCCAAAGACACACTACAGGGAAGAAGAATGAAAAGATGCTTTGACCAGCTTGACTGTGGCACTTCGTCCCTGGAGTTGTTCCCCAGAGTCTGAATTGCCACTGACGGGGCACTTTTTCTTCTAAAAGCTTCAGGATGCCTAAGTGTGCTGTCCTGGGGGGGAAGGCCCTAAGGACGAACAATAGTTATAAAAGAATCATAGTTCTCGCCCCAACCGCTCCCCTTCCCAACAATGAAAAGTTCAGAAAACAACCAAATGTGTGCCTCAGAAAAAACGCCTAGCCAAGCAGATGCTCCCCTTCTGCCTGTTGAACATTTGGGTTGCCCGATGCAAATGTTAAAGCTGTGTTCAAACCAGAAAAAATAAAAATAATAAGCTGTCAGAGTAATTACTAAGAACATGCAAGGATTATACAAAGTAAACTGCAGCCTGCAAAGAAGAGAATTGCATGTTAGCTAATTGTTAATTTTAGCAATCGCAGCAGCTAATTACCACGGTACACACTGGCGATTAGCTTGGTGCCCCGGCACCTGCTTTCCCCAATGAACAGATTTCTTCATCTCTAGCACAGGAGCAAAATGTGTAATTATTGGCCATCATTGGGGCGATTTTTCAGTGATTCTTTTGTGCAGTGTGAATAAAGCATAATGACATATTTTATTAGAGGGCAAATAGCTGTTTGTTAATGGAAATGATTTGAAATCCCCCCAAAAAAACTAGAAGCTAGGAGCATGTTTTCAGTATCAGCATGAATTCAAATGTATTTTCTTTTAACTCTTTATAAAAGGAGCATAGAAATCAAATCTAAACTGAGTATAATATATTTAATGATATGTGCAAACACGGCATTGATTAATTACCTCAAATGCTTTCAGGGGTATACCATTTATTTTGTTTCAGTCATGTGTTAGATTTTAGTATTTCATATTTAAATTCTTATTTCTTGGTCTGAGGGTCTTGGTGAAGCTGGCCTGCGTCACACCCCATTTTTCTGAAGAACCCTCTTTTTATTGGTACATGCAGCACTTGCAGAGGAAAAAAAAAAAAATCCTTGCCTTCCTTCCTTCGCTGCCTCCAGAGCTGGGCACACCAGGGTTTCCCTGGAGAGAAAAGCATGAATTAGGTTATCAACACCCAACTGTCAGCCATGGGGTGTACATTGTACATTGTAAATAAGGTGCCCTGAGGATAAGACTAGAACTCTCGCAGGCTTGGAAATGATATTCTTTCTCCCTTTCATGACAAAATTAATAGATCGCTGCTACAGGAGCCTATCAAAGAATAAAAGCAATGTCTGTCTTCATCTCAGGCATATAAATGAGCAAACATGAGTGTGCGTGTGCATGTGCGTGTGTGTGTGTGTGTGTGTGTGCATTTGGTGTGTGCATTGGGAGGGGTGTCTGTGTGTGTGCAGTGTGTGTGTCTGTGTGTGCATTGAGTGTGTGTGTGCGTGTGCATGTGTGCGTGTGCGTGTGCGTGCGCGCGCGCGCGTGTGTGTGTGTGTGTGTGTGTGTGTGTGCATTTGGTGTGTGCATTGGGAGGGGTGTCTGTGTGTGTGCAGTTGAGTGTGTGTGTGTGTGTGTGTGTGCGTGCGTGTGNATTGGGAGGGGTGTCTGTGTGTGTGCAGTTGAGTGTGTGTGTGTGTGTGTGTGTGCGTGCGTGTGTGTGTGTGTGTGTGTGTGTGTGTGTGTGTGTGTGTGAATTTATCTAACTTGAGAATACTCTCTTTGGCAGTGATGCAGCCTAGGAAGAAAATGGGGACTTTTCCTTTCAACTCTGTTGCTGACCAAGTTCTTAAACAGGTCGCCTCCTCCTCCATTTTCTTCCCTGGGCCACTGTATGTTTTTCCAATGTAAGATACGATGGGGGTCCTCTGGCACTCTCAGATTTAAAACAACTGAGGATGGATTAATGAGCAACACAAGGGCTAAAGACAGAGTTCAGTGGTGGGGCACTGGCCTAGCTCATTCTGTGCCTTGGGTTCAATCCATTCACACCAAAATAGCAACAAGAATACAGGATCAATGGATAACCATTATTTTGAGCTGAGGTGGCATGGGGAGGGGGTAGGGGGACTTGAGGGATGTGCTTATTTCCACTCAAACCTATACCTTCCTTCTGTATATTTCTAAGGGAACATTCCGTGATGGAAGTCCTTCTAAATTGAACCCAAGCAAGCATGCCTGCTCTAGTTCTCTCAGGAGAGATGAAGGAGCTGCCGCAAGCCCGCGCTTGCTGGGCTCTCCTCCCTCCTTCCACGCTGAGGTTGGTTATGAAAGTTGTGTGTTTTAAAGGTCGTTGAGAGGCAGCCACCTCGGGGAGTCAAGACGGTCTCCTAATTGCCAGCGGCTTTGTTTTATTGCTGCTGTTTACAAACAGGGGGAAGTCCCCTGGAAAGGGCATTTCCCCTTTTACTGCAGGCTTCCCCAGTATTTTAAGATGTAGAGAAGTTCAGTATTCAGGTTCACTGTTTGACCCATTAAACTGGTATTGAGGTATAATTTGTGTGTTTTCCCAGTACCCTTGCACATAGAATGGGGTTCATTTCCACACGTTTGAATAAATTTATCCAGTTCAGTGAACCTGTTGTGAAGCTCAGCAAAACTCAGTAGGTGGCTTTAAAGTCCTGTAATTAGCCCATTACAGAAAATCTGTACTTTAGATTTTTGCACATTGGTTAATAAGCATAACATGCTTCATATATAAATAACATTACATTAAATGATGCAATACAAGAGAATTAAAGGCCAATGGGGTCTTTTTTTTTTTTTTTAAATACTTGAAAGAGACCTCAAATTAGCATGTTTAATTCCAACTCACTGCACAGGAAAAGCCCCTTGCTCTTACTGTACTGGGCCCACACCAGCTCAGGGTAGGGGTGGTGGCTGTACCCAAGGTGCTCACATGACTCCTAAGTACCTTCTGCCCTTGTCTCAGTCCATCTGGCCTGGGCTGGCCTTGCCATTACCCCACTTCCATTCAGTTTTGAACAGAGGTAAGTAGGTGAGCTGACAGGGTGAGAGGGGGAAG
The DNA here is from genome assembly GCF_900095145.1 of Mus pahari. Lineage (NCBI taxonomy): Eukaryota > Metazoa > Chordata > Mammalia > Rodentia > Muridae > Mus > Mus pahari. The sequence continues at coordinate 53,261,541 of NC_034596.1, forward strand.
AAAGACTTCAGCTTTGTGTCACTCCCTGGGATGCCACTTGTTTGAGAACTCCTTCAGGACTCATGGGGTGACGGGACGGACAGGAGGGGTCTGACAGGATCCTTCTCCTCTCTGCTTGCTTTTCTCAAGTCTCTCTGGCAATCGCTTCAGAATGGGGTGAGATGCCAGTATCCCATACCCTAGCACTTACCTTTAGAGTTTGAAATGTTCTATTATAATGAAGTTTGTCACATACACAAGAACCTAACTTCAGAGCAGTGGTTCTCAACCTGTGGGTCAGGAATGCTCAGGGGTCACATGTCAGATATTTGCATTCCAATTCATAACAGTAGCACAATTACAGTTATAGAGTAGCAATGAAATAATTTTATGGCTAGGGGGTCACCATAACATGAGGAACTATAGTAAGGGGTTGCGCATCAGGAAGGTTGAGATTAGCTGCTTTGGAGTTTTATTATAATGAACTTCTTAAACAACTGTATGTAACAATGCATCAGCCTGGCCTATTTGATGAAGTGCTCACTCTCTCTGTATGGAATGGAGTTACCTTCCCAGTGAAATGATCCTCAAATCCCACATAGTGATAAAGCTAACCGATTTTTATAAGAGCCAAAGGACTGGAACAAAATATGTAATTTGCATTATAGTTGTGTAACTAGTAACAAGAAATAGCTGGGCAAGAACTTACTCCACATTGGACTTGAGCGCCTTGATCCTGTTGCTCTGATAGACTTGTCTCCTGTTGTGGCTCCCTCAGAACATTTACTCATTAATTATTTTTACCACCTCCTGCACAGGCACCTCAGACATATTGGTGAATTTAACCATCATTCCAAATCAAAGAAAATCTCCAGCTGGTCAAATGTGAACATTAAAATCTACTGAATCAATGATTTGTCAAATGGTTCAAGTATAATCATTCAAAATACTATGTATAAAATTTTCAGTATTAGATTTTTTTTTTTTTTTGAGTTTGGTTTTCAATTGCCCATGAGAGCAGCATTTTGGAGAAAAGTTAACTTATCAAAACCCTAAGGATACTTCACTCTCCTTAAGAATACATGCCAAATGAGGAGCGGCCCATGAGGCCTCAACCCGACACAAAGAACTATAGGTAACCGAAGAAAGCCAGGGCAGGTGAAGTGGTTCACTCACGGAAGAGCACACTGATTGGCTGTCCAGTTCCAATGGTCAGCCATGAAAACATATACACTTGTAACATTATACAGGCCGACCGGGTTATGTTTATAAATATGTATGTATATAAGTATACACATATTTATGCAAGCACAATTAGTGAAAAAAGAGGCTATAAATCTGAAAGAGAACAGGGAGAGACACATGGGAAGTTTGGGAGAAGAAAAGGAAGGGAGACATTTTGTAATTTGTAATTTTTATTGCAAAACTAAAAAAATACATGTTCTTTTATTTACCTATGTTTGTGTGAAATTATATGTGTTTCTAGGGTACAGTGTTGATGCATTTAAGGTATGTTTGCAATTTGAAATTATTACCATGTCTTGTCATCTGAAATGTCAATCTTTAAGTGATTTTGACATTGATTATTTTATTTTATTTTGTCTTATCTACTCCTAGTGTCACGCAGGCATTTTACACCCTTTGATGGATAGCTCCCTTCATCCCACTTTTTCCTTCTGCCTCTCCAGCTGCAGGCAGACATCATTCTACTTTTGGCTTCTATGATTTAAATGTATTTTGTACTCATAAAACATTTCTAGATATTTTGTTCATATGCTTATTGTTCTTAGAAACATTATGTAGATTTCTTTTTCCATACTGAAAGTTGCTCTGGTCCCTAACATGTACAAGCTTTCTTTCATCATTTTACATCTTAAGTCCCAAGAAAACTCAAGAATTCATCCATAGTATATGATTCCCTTGCATCATTATTTCTTAGTCTCTTTCTTCTTAATCTCCCCAACTTTGAGCATTATCTGTATTTTTAACCAATATTGCAAGTCTTTGTATGACTTGCTTTGTAAGTATTATGATAATGTAAAAATCAAAACTGAAGTTTTAGTATTCACTCCATTTCATCAGTCCCTCTGAGCCTCCGAGAGTCTTTCTCACATCTCTGAACACATTTGTCCTTTAATTTCAAGTCTTTTGGTTCATGACAAGGGAGAACTATTTCAACTTCTTGTTGGAAAGTAAGAAATGAACATTTTATCTTCAGCCACTTCTAATTTCTGTCACTGTCTAATTTTTTTCAAATTATGGTCTATGATTAATATTCTTTCTGTCATTGCTAGGTGCCATGGTGAACTTAACTTTGTCTCTAGCAATTAAAAACTTTTAAATTCATCATTACACATGGGATAAGATTGTTCCATTTCCCCATCTTTCTGAACGGCATTTATAATCTCATCCTTAGTCCTTCTACATTCTTTCACGAAAACCTCAAAAGTATATTGGTTTTCACTTTATATGTCTCAATTAGTACCCCCAGTGCTCTGTATTTCATGTTGGCTGGGCTGCCCTGAATCTTTCTATCTATTTCATATTTAATGGTGTGAATGTCAGAACTCAAGCTTCTAACCTTAAAGCTTTATTTGCTGATTAAAAAAAAAAATCCTTTCCTGAACATTAAATATATACTCTAAAAACTAAACCATTCTATGACTTATAGTTTTAATAATTGAGTATTTTCAAAAAGACATTATGAAAACCAAATAAAGACCAACCGACTAAACTTCCCAGAAATCAACAAACATGCTAAAACACAAAAGCCAATATAATTTCTTATGTGGTTTATAGATTTTTTTAAAAATCAATCTATTATGATAAAGAATTCCTTGCTAAGAGAGTCAGTATCATTCAGAAAACTGAATTCAGAGAGTTATTTTTAAGCAAGTTAGACCTAAATTAAACACAATCCCCAATGAGTTCACAGAAGCCCTGACTTCATAGAGCTTGTAAGTTAGAGGCAGGCATTAGTGGAGGAATCCCATTTAACAAGTCCACAAGGCCAGAAAGGCACTTTCTGGGGGAACTGGCCTATGAGGCAGGCAATGCTGAAGGATGGGAGTCTTCTAAGAAGAGGAGAAGCCTAAGAAAAGCTCAGGCTCACATACAACACATAGCTAGGAAGTCCTGTGCATGAGGAAGCTGAATGACTAGACGCTTCTCAGGCAGCTAACCTGGCAGCACCCCAGGAAGACCTGCTAGATAATATTCAGATGGGACATAACTGCAAACCATTCACCCAACCACAGTCCTGCCTCAAAGTTTCCCCAGAAGTGTCGAATGAGTCCAGGAATCTTCTGGCAGTGTTCAGCATGGCCAGCTCTTCCAAGAGAGCATCCCTGATGGGAGATGTTGTTGATAGGTGTGATGGAACTTTAGCTACCCGTGATGTGAGCTCCCAAAACGGTCCCCTACCTTGAGGGTTGATTTATAGTTCACTTCTTTAGGGTAGAGACCTGAGACAATTTTTGAGTGTTTTCTAAAACAGAATGTCGGAACCTACTCCAAACCTACAAAAAAATAACCATCGTAGGGAATACAATCTGGGCACACATGTTTCAATAACTTCCCTGGACTATTTTGTACCCTGAATATAGATAACGCAACTATCGATAACGCAAAAATCAGTAAGACTTGAAGGGACCACGTAAGAGGTAGCCCAGAGAGATTTGACTCGATTCCTTGAGTATACTACGTACTTTTATTCTCTCTCTCATATTGGCAATTTTGTATCAGGCTAAGAAACATAACTGTTCACTCGTCTCTTCCTTTTACTGTCTTGATGTTCAAGAAGTTCACTCCAGGGCACGCATTATGAGTTCGATTTGCACATGCCAGTTTGCGGATATCCTGGGCCTCAGGATATCACAATCTCAGGTGGGCTAAGGTCTCCTTCATACTTGAGCCCATCTCCCAGTCACAAGCCCACTTCCTGCTCCCCTAGACATGCATGTGCTCTCCCTCAGGAAAGAAGTCCCAGGGTCTTTCATTCCTCTCGGCTACCGCAGCGGCGGAGCCTCACACCATGCTCCCTTTAGTTCTCTGACTGCCCTTTCCCCCCACTGCTCAGGGAACTAAGTAGACAATTATCTGGCAATTGTTTTGGGTAGAAAATAATATATTTTTCTGGTTACCTCGCAGCTTGGTTCCTTTCCGTAAGTGATTCCCACTAAGGTATACAAATAATCCCCTCGCATGAATTATTCTATAGATGACCCACGGAGATGTGGGAATGAGAACGGCTGTGAGACTGACCCTCAGAAGACTAATATTGGGGATGGATTCTGATGTATGCAGGCCTTCCAAGAGTCTTACAATAGCTGTAGGAAGATTTCGGGCCCCTCACCTCGAGCCAGTCATCTGTCTGCTGAGGACTCACTCATTGGAAGGATGGAGGAATACAAAGAACTCACTGCAGATCTTGCCATAAAACTCTCAAGAATGTTAATTAGATTTTTATTATTTTTAAAAATACATTAGCTTCTCCTGCTAGGTAACTAGAAAGTCCATTAAAAAAAAAAAAAAAGAAAGAAAAAGAGGTTAGGCCAGTGGTTCTCAACCTGGGGGTCGCGACCCCATCAGATTTGCATATCAGATATTTACATTGAAATTCAGGACAGTAGAAAAGTCAGTTATGAAATAGCACCAGAATAAATTTAAGGCAAGGGTTTATCACAACATGAGGAACTGTATTAAAGGGTTGCAGCATTGGGAAGATTGAGAACCACTGGGTGAGGCTTGTTAGAGTTTATACACTTGTGACAGGAGCCCATGAGAAACTCCAGGATACCACCCACTATTAACACTAACTCTTGCCCAATGAGAAGGAATGTTGTTAGAACTAGCCATGTCTCAAGGAATGAGGTATAACAGAAACATGTTAGTCAAGGTTCTTCAGAAGAACAGAACTGATAGGACTAACACAGACAGACACACACACACGTATACACACACACATACATATGTGTGTGTGTATACGTGTGTGTATATGTGTGTTGCAGTTATATATTTTACGCACTGTGGATTTGTGAGTCCCTTGAAGTTTTCAGACCCCCAAACAACGTGAAGAGTGAGACTTAAGAGGGCATCAGGAACGACTCAACCACGTGTCCAAAGTTATATTGTGGTTATTTGGGTCAATGGAATTGTTCATGTTTAAAATATTAATACAAGGAAAAAACTGTTCATAAATAAGCTCAAAGCCTGGAATATTGATTCAAATGGGAAGACCACTTGAGTCTTCTCTGCCTACCTGTATAGCCTTTGTGAGTGAGAGAAATAGAGAGAGATAGAGAGAGACAGAGAGAGACAGAGAGAGACAGAGGCAGAGAATTATCATTGTCCCATTAAGACAAGGTGAAAAGTTCTAGCTCAGAATGCTCTGGTTTACTCTCCTCAGTGGTATGTATTCTGAGGTGGTTTGATTAGTGGTTTTTTAAAATAGTCACACTAATTCCTATGCCATGTAAGAAAAGACTGAGTTCCATGGTCTCCCCATAATCTGCGCCTAAAGTAACAAGCTCCACCTCCTGACTGTATCTGAGTGGATTCTCACTTCAGACAAAGTCCTAGACGTTGCCTACAATGAATAGCAGAAAAACTTGGTGCTGTGTTCCAGAGAATAGAATGCTTGTTCCCGTAGCACATCACCACATATAATAGTTCAGCAATATCTGACACATATTTTTAGTGAAAATAATTTTTGACGAATAAATTTTACCAGCTTATTCACTCATTGTCTTAGGTAGGGCCTCCGCAGCTGTGATAAAACAACTTAGAAAGGGAGGGGTTTATATCACTTTCCAGCTTGTAGTCCGTTTTCCAGGGAAGTCAGAACAGGATCTCAAGGCAGAAAACCTGGAGGCAGGAGACGCAGAAGTCATGGAGAGCTGCTCCTTCGGGATTTGCTCCTGCTGGCTTGTTCAGTTTGCTTGCTTCTAGCACCCAGGACCACCAGCCCGGAATAAATGGGCATTTCGCCTTCATTTACATCTGTGCAAGATGTGTGCGCAGGACTCTCAGAGGCCAGAAAAGGGAGCTGCATTCTATGAAACTGTAGTTACAGACGTTGTTGGCTGCCATGTGGGTGCTGGAAATCAAAACCAAATTATCTGGGGAAAAAAAAAAAAAAAAGCAGCCTCTCTTAACAGTGAGTCATTTCATACACATATTTTTAAATTGAGTTTATTCTCGCAGTCCCGGATCTATCTACTCCAAACCACTTTGAACACTAAACCTAAATTACTGTGCTGTGCTTTTTCCCCCATTGAGAAAACAGTACGGGGAGCTAGGACGGGGCAGGGGAAATGCTGGACTCCCTCTGGCCGGTGGCTATGCAATTTCCTAAATCGGTTGAGAAGGCAGAGACAGCAATGGAACAGTACGGCAAGCAGCTTGGGACCTCTCATGGAGCCTTGTTTGTGGAGCAGTGAAGGGCTGACATTTGCTTGCTCCCTGAGAACATCACTACTGAGGACCAGACTAAAATCACTAATTGGGGGTAATTCCAATTTCACCGTAGCACAGGTCAGGCTTAGCAGACGAGGTGCATTATTTGCTAACAGGTACCTTCATTACAGCATTTGGCAGGAGAATTCTTGGCATGACTCAATAGGAGAAAGAAAATTAGTCTGAATCAAATACTTGTGCACATGCAGGCCTTAAGTAAAATGAAAATTCTGGTGAACTCTCTTTAACTGTGTGAAAAAATAACACAGACATTTAAAGACAAAAAAAAAAAAAAATTCTTGAGCTGGGGGAAAAAAATCTAACTAGAGATTTTTTTTTTAAGTTTTGAATCTTAAGACAGTGTACAGAATATGTGTAATTATGATATGTAAATAATAGGCTGGAGAGATAGCTCAGTGGTTAAAAGCACTTCCAGAAGACAGGGTTCAATTCCCAGCACATAGATGATGGCTCATCACATCTGCAACTCCAGTTCCAGGGGACCCAGCTCCCTCTTCTGGACTCCATGGGCCTGAGGCACACATGCACCATATACATATATGGGTCAAAACACCCATACATATGAAATAATGATGAAATTGTTTAAAGATGTGCTAGTCCATGTGTGAAGAAATAGAATAAAGGTCTTCAAGGTGTCGTTTTATTTTAGTTGGGGAGTAGGGGGTCTGGGTGGATGAGTGCAAATCCCCATGGAGGTCAAGAGGGTTCAGAATCCTTATGAGTTGGAGTTATAGGCACTTGTGAGTTGCGTGATGCCTGCCCTGGGTGCTGGAAATGGAACTCCAGTCTTCTGCAAGAACAAAATACACTCCTAACCACTGAGCCACCCCTCCAGCCCCAAGAAAGGACTTCAACATGTGGAAAGAGAGAAACTCACAAGAAAGTGGCTAAAATTGTTTCATCTGGAAGGAGAACTGGGGACTGGTAGTTGAAGGATGAAAGAGATGTTTTTAAAACTGAATAGTTGATCTTGATGACCAAGTAACGTCTTGAAACATTCTTAAATAAAAAAAAAAAATTTAAAGGCATCTGCCAAGTGTTCTTAGTATCTGTCCTATTTATTACAATATTCTCTCTGTGCTTGCCTCAATTTGGCTTTTGGGAGTTGCTGTATTACAGACAAATGGATATATAAATAAATTCATAAACCTGTGAGAAAGCAGCTGAGGGCGGGCTGAGGGTGTTTATAAAGTATTTCTTTGCTCTGACTTTTCTTTCTTCATTCCTTTTCTGCATTCCACATTATAAACCTCATGGAATCTCTCTGTAGATTTCATAATTTCAGTTTTACCCAACTCATCCACCTTATAATTATGAATATATGGACATAATTAACTGAATCACTTTGAGAGAGAGGAAAAAATGCCCTACTTAAGGCTAATTAGATGAATCATGAATGCCTAGACGGATGCATTTCAATAAGGTGAAAAACTTCAGATAAAAATTTAATGAAGTTTTCAGTGCATTTGACCACGGAGAACATTGATAAGCATTCATTCCACATAGATTATTACATTGTATCGATTTAGGATACCAAACACTAAATACTGCCAGTGTTTCCACAGCAGACCTGATTGCACTTCCATGTCACATTCATAAAAACCACAGTGCACTAATTGGGAGTCTCCCACCATCTGCACACTTGCTTCTAGGAGCACGTGAAATGATCAATGGGAAAGCAGGGTCAATCCAGGCAGACTGTGAGTGAAATTAAAATAATAAAATGTCTAAACATTTAACTGCAAATAGGAAATCTTTATCCCCCACCCACACCCTATTCTGTAGCATAAAGCTAAGGCACAATTATTCATATACCTCAAGTAATTTGCTGGCTCCATACAAAATCTCATTTAAAATAAGAAATTGCTATTTCTGCACATTTATTCTACCAAATGCCAGCTAATTGCTGCAATGGCCATTATAAAGAATAATTTTCGCTTAGTGGAAAAAAAAAAAAAAGGAATGAAGAGAACATTTTCTGGTTTTGTTCCACTGCGAAGGCTCTATTCAGTGCATGCTGAATGCACAGCGTTTCGCCGCTGCATTTATTACACTGAGAGGTCAAGTATTGCACAGCGTCTTGTATTACGCTTTGCATGCTAAGTATTTCACTTCACAAATTGACCCTCCGGTGTACTTACTACATAATGCTTTAAAAACCCAGCTAAAACGCGGGACAATTAGCAATACTTTCACTCCCGGTTAACAATGGGGACACCAATGTAGGTGATTGCATTTACAGTGTAGCTTTCTTCACAAAACATTTTTGACACATTAAGGTACTTCGGAATTGTGCAGTACCAGTCCTCTCTTGTGAATGGCTTTCCAGCATTTGCAGAGAGAAACAGTTACTGTATGTTAGAGCTTAATTGAAAAGAATTCAGCCACGGCCTATGAAGCACCAATTAGGGTGATATTATATCATAAAAAGCTGTAATATCCATTTTCAGACTTGTGCATTAGCCAATACAAAGTAGGACACAATTAAAAAGGTATACGGTTTAAACTCTTGAAACTGTTAAATTTAATTAGGAGTTCAGTATGAGGGGGAAAGTGGGTGAGTGGGGGGCTGTGGTGGAGAAAAGGAAGTCCTCTGTTGGGCTGGAATACCAGTGGGCACTAGCAGCCTACGTACACCATGTAAGTTGCTCCTTCCTTCAACTAACTGTACTTAGTGTAGGTGTAAGATGTGTGCCTTGCCTGGTGACCAGTTTCTGAGGTCAGATGATTATTCATGCTAGTCACGCATGTCTGCTTTCCAGTAATTCTAGCGTCTACTGATGAGAGAAGACTGTGGACCAGGGAAGAAGGAGCATAGTACTGAAGCTCCCTAGCCCACACAGTTCAAACACAATTAAAAGGGAGTTAACTGCATTGCTTCTCAGGAAGAAAGACACAGATAATTGTGAAATAAAATGGACAGGGCCAGATTGGTATAAGTGTCTGTGCAGGCTTGGCTCTGAACGTAATATTTAAATACTGGAACCTGCATGAAATCCCACTTTGAGGTGACAGCCGGCAGGTAATTATCAGTAAAACAACATTATCAAAGTTCTCCTGCCTCGCGTGTTTGACTGACTGGAGTGCTTCTCCTTCCAAATCCCGCTAATATCCGTCTCAATCTGCTTTAATATGTTCACAAGTTGGGGCTTATTTTGAATCCCACTGGGTGAATGAGGACAGCACACTTTGAATTTGCATACTATACACATTTCTTTCATTTGTAAAAGGTTCCAGTGTGTTTTTTTTTTTAACAAAAGCTAGCCCAGAATAACAGAAAAACAGCTTTCTCAACAACTAGAATGAAAATAGAAGAGCAGATCATGCATCCCGTCTACTTATTCTATTTATAGATCTCTGACAATGATCTTTACTATATTTGAAGAAAAGGTTATCTTAATTTATCACTGATAATGCAAGTTTCTAAAGGCATAAAAAAAATCCGGGGAGGGGTGGGGAACAACACGGAGGGGGGGGAGTTTCATTTCTGACTTGACGATGTTACTCTTCAATGACCCTCTTTCTTGACTTCTAAGATGTCAGCAACCAGAGAGAGACAGCTCAGAGGGGACTCCAGCCTACCCTAAATGCCAGGTCAATCACAAGACCCAGTTGTTACTTTGAAGCTAACTTCCAGCTTACCCTTGCTATCCAGGTCTTGGATTAAATTAAGAATAGCCAATGATGACTGGCCCAACTTGAGATGCATCCATGGGAGAGAGTCAACCCTTAACAGTACTAATGATACTCTGCTCTGCTCATGGACAGGAGCCTAGCAAAACTGTCTTCCGAGAGGCTGTATCCAGCTGCTGGATGGAAACAGATGCAGAGACCCACAGCCCAACAGGGCAGAGCTTGGAGAGTCTTGTGGAAGAGTTGAGGGGAAGGAATGAGGGAGCCAGAGTGATCAAGGACACCACAAGAAGATCTGCAGAGTAAACTAACCTGGGCTCACAGAGACTAAAGCATCAACCAAAGAGTATGCACGGGCTGGACCTAAGCCCCTACACACCTGTAGTAGATGTGCAGCTTGGTCTTGATGTGGGTCCCTCACAATTGGAGCGGGGGCTGCCTCTGACTCTGTTGTAGGCCTTTGGATCCCACATTTCCCACAGTTGCTCTGCTGGCTCTGGCCTCAATGGAAGAAGATACACTTTGCCCTGGTGTGACTTGATGTACCAGGATAAGTGTGTATCCATGGAGGGCCTCCCCTTCTCTCAGGAGAAGGGATAGGGGTATAGGGAGGGGGTGTGAAGGTAGAACTTCAAGAAGAAGAGGGAGAGGGGCTATGATTAGGCTGCAAAATGAATAAATAAATTAATGAAGAAAATATACTTTAATAAATTAGAGATAACTAGCCAAGCACGGCTGTGTGCCTGTAATCCTAGCACTTGAGAGGCTGAGGCAGCTGGGTCATAAGTTCCAGGTCAGCCTGGGTGTATAGGAAGAGCCTGTATCAAAAAAGAAACAAAATATCATCATCAAACCAAGATAGCAGTAAGGCACCATACAAATCCAAAGTTAGAATAAATTTCAGGAGCTGTTTTGTCTCATTGGTCGAACAGGTAGCAGGAGGCATGCTTGTACTGGAAAATTCTGCCTTTGAAAACTTCTGGGATAGTTAACCTCTATCCTAGAAGACCCAGAAGGGGCTAGCGAAATGACAGTATTCTATCTTTTTGTAAAACAGAAGTCAAAATGATGGACAAAATTAAGAGGAGTTTCCAGGGATGTAAATGTAAATGGTTTGGGGTGAGGCTCCAGCAATTACATAGAAATTATACACTGGGTGATCTAGATTCTAGGCATGTCTGTCTAAACCCTTTTTCTGTTCTGCGCCCCCCCCCCCATCCTGAATGAGCAAGACAGGGGAAGTTCTGTTTGCAGGTTTTAATGAGAACTCGAAGCCTGTTGTATTAAAATTCTTCCAAGGAGACAAGAGATTTTGCAGATGTTTTCTTGAATTTCTTTCTGACTAGAGGTATTTCTGGAATCCTCGCCCTATGAGAGAATGAATTAGTCTGTGCGGTCTGTAGCTGATTGGGTGTTGAGAAGCGCTGCTGAGGTATCCCAGTGCTAGTTTTATTGTTTTCTGCAGGAGGAGACTTGTCCTTTCCTCCACAAGCTGGTTCTATCACACAGATGCTACATGGCCTAGCATCAGTACTCCACCATAGCACTTTGTCATTTTTGTATTTAGAGTTCACGATACTCTCTTGTTGAAGGAATCATCAAGTTTTCATTCACTATGAGTGCCTATGTATCCTTACATAGCCATGGACCAATAGAAAATGCAACTAGACCAGTGAAGCTGGTATAGATAAGATGGATAGTGGCTGTCTGACAGTACCTCAGTGTGATCTCTCCAAGGCAGTCACAACTCCAGAGATGAGACTCATGGAGAAATGAGAGTTCACAGTTATAAAATTTTAATTTTTTCAAGAGAAGCCCGAAGCAAGTATGTGCATAAAAAAAAAAAAAAAACTCCTTGGGTTTTCCCTTTTTAAAGTAATTTATTTTAATTTTACTTTGAATGCATTGATATGAGGGTGCCGGATCTCCTGGAACTGGAGCTTTAGACAGTTGTCAGCTGCCATGTGGGTGCTAGGAATTGAATGCATGTCCTCTAGAAGTACAGGTAGTGCTCTTAACTGCTGAGCCACCTCTCCAAACTCCCGTACTAATGTTTTAAATTCTGTGGTCAACTTGAAACACACATGCGGCTCAGATTTGGTCCTCCTGCTGGGGCTGGTAAGATTGACCAGTGGGTAAAGACACCTGCCACCAAGTTTTTCTACTCAGGTTTGAGACTTGGAGCCAAACTTGGTAAGGAGAGAACCAGCAGCCAAACATTGCCTTCTGACTTCCACATGAAAACAGTGTCACTCAGATATGTACAAATACACTCTAAGGTACAATTTTCAAAAAGCCTTTTGCTCATCGTTGTGGCTGACACCTTTTAATTCCGGCACTCGGAAGGCAGAGGCTGAAGAAGCATGAGCTTGACGCTAGCCATAGCTATGCAGGCTCCTCCCCCTCCTCTCCACGAAGTCTCTGTCCTTGTTTTAATGATTGTAGAGTTTTTGTTACCTTGCCATTGTTTGTTTGTGCGTTGGTATGTTTATATTACAGTACAGTGCAGTGAGGAGCAGGCAGGGCTGAGTTTTCTTCTAGGAGCCCTATCTTCTCAACCACTTGAAATTAAACCATACAACAAAAGAGCATTCTCTATCTCAAGATATGTCACCTCCCTACTATGACTTAGCTCACTATTATGACTCGTGACCTCTGCTAACAGAGTCCTGACTCTGGTTGATGCTTGTATTATCTTGTATTATCATCACCACAGTTTCACTGGAGGAACGAGCTAGAAGATACTGCTATTACAACTTTTGTGACTTAAGACAGCCACACTTCATTGTTCCTAGTGGTACAAACACGGGTTACTGGAGTAGCTCTGCTGAACTGTAGCACAAACCTGAACCCACAGAAGTGGCTTCCCACTGGGTGCTTCTGTCATTCCCAAGTCAGGAAGAGTGAGGCTGGCCACAAGCAGCCTGCTCCTCAACCTCTACCCCGAGCTTCTGCTTACACTGAACTATTTGACCTAAAGAAACACTCGGCAAAATAATTTTTAGAGAGGAAAGCTAAGAGGGACATGCTTTTGTCAAAAACTACATATCCCAAAGACTCTAATATCCAATCAGGCGTCTGCTGAAGATTTTACAGCGAATGAATGGAGCAGGATGTAGAACCCAGAAATAAACCCTAGTATCTATGAGAATTTAATATGTGATAAAGACAACAGTCCAACTTAGTGGGTGAAAATGGGGAGTTTGGCTCATTTGTGGTATCTCCTTCTCAATTCTGAGGATGGAACCGAGGGCTCTGTGCACTCCAAACAGTTCTCTACCAATAAACTACATCCTGTGAGCATAAGACTATAGAAAATCAAGTTGGATTTGTATGCCAACATAATTTCAGGGGGGTGAAAAATGTACAGAAGCAAACTGAGATGGAACCATGACTCAGTGTGGAGAGCACGCTCAGCAAGTTCCAGGGACTAGGTTCAAACCTCCCTCTCCAAAAAGGAAAACAGAAAAAGATAGACGTGCTTCAAAAATGCGTGAACATGGAGAGCTCTTATAACTTAATCAGTAAACTTAGAAGTCATAAGAGTAAAGGTGTGTTGAGGTATACATGTTTCAAATAACTAAAAATATATATATATTTATTTTTCAAAATATAAACTAGATAGATAGATAGACAGACAGATAGATAGAAAAATAGATTAATTTGATTCACACAGGAACAAAACCAGAAGGCCTACAAATTTTTGAGAAGACATTTAAACTCACAAGTCAGTCACTCAGAAGACAGAAAATATGGTACCATGAGGCTTAAGGCCCTCCTCAGTCAAAAAGGCATAAAAGAGTAATAATTATCATTTTTGTGTGGGAGCAAAGGGAACCCTCATTTTTACTGTTGGAAACAATAATTTTACAGTCCTTTTTGGAAAAAAATCTGGGAACATTTATTAAATTTAAATATACACATGATTTTTACCTAGAACACACACTTTTGGAATTCACTTATACAAATAAAAGCCCTAGTACAGAAGGACGCTTATCCAAGGTCAACTACGGCATTGTTTAATATGCCAGGTAACTGAAAACTAAGTCATGGTTACACATCATAGAAAAATTACAAAATAAAGTAGCATTATAACAGTTACCTTGAGGAGGTGCTCATTATTCTAAAGTATTTAGTAATGAAAACAGAACAAAAAAATGGGAAAAGAATATATTTGAATAATCATGTTTGTCAAAACCAATACTCTACAAAAACTTCTGCATAGGATTATATATGTGTGTCTTTAGTATACATCCAGAACTATATGTAGATGGATTGAGTGTTCTCACAGACAAATACTTAATTGATACACAGATGCTAGTGGGAGTAGATGCTGCAGGATAGGAGATAAGGGGGAGGAGACAGAAAAAGGAGGAAGAAAAATAGGCTATACAAAAAAAAAACACATCAATGAAAATATGTATATATTGTGCGTGTGTATGAATAAATCATAAACATAATGAAAATGCAAACCTGTTTACCAAAAAGGAAAAGAAAGGAAATCACTCCAAACTAATGTTGACTATAACTTCAGCTTTCTTTGGATTATAAGGACAGCATGGCTCATTCCACCAGATGCTGCTGAGGACTTGAGCTTGCCTGATGGCAGGCGCTTCCCAGAGGGAGGCATCAATGTCGGAAAAGCTTCCCAGCATTGGTGAGAGATGCTAACTTGGCCATGTACCTGTTGGATATTCTAAGTATATGAACCTGTAGTCAGTCGGACCCCTTCTATCCTACTCTTCAGGGTCTCCGAAGAGAAAGTGACCGCAGTGACACTTCTGTGCCCTTTGGCTGAGTCTCCGAAAAAGGAAGATGGCTTAATTAGAGCTATAGAAACTAATAATTTCAATAGTGATAGTTCAATCTGGGGTTGCTTCTATAATGAGAGGTAAGTCTGGTTACGGTTGTAATGGAAATGAATGTGCATTTGGAATTGGCCCTTTCACAACCGAATAGCTGTGAAGACGCTGCCAAACCCTACTGCTGCATGGCTGATTGGTCCTACTGGGGCTACCAAACCCTACTGTGGCTACCAAACCCTACTGCGGCATGACTGATTGGTCGTACTGCAGCTACCAAACCCTACTGCGGCATGGCTGATCGGTCCTACTGTGGCTACCAAACCCTACTGTGGCATGGCTGATCGGTCCTACTGTGGCTACCAAACCCTACTGTGGCATGGCTGATCGGTCCTACTGCGGCTGCTTGAGTGTTGCCTTCCTTTTCCCATGAGCTTCATGTTTCCTGAAACTCTTTTTCAGCCACCAGCCAACCACATTGCAAGGAAGGACAGGAGCTCACAGGTCCTTCGGCTTGCTCAGTCTAGCTGTGAGCACTCAGAGAACACTTGACTGAGCCCAGCATCTGCCCTGCAGAGCAGAGCCAATGACATTAGTAATTTCTACTCTCTCCAGCCCGGTGTTCCCATATATTCTCCAACACTGGACTTCAGAGAGCTCTCTTATTTTGCCTACTAGCACTTACAAGAATGCTGTGATCTGCAGTGATGTGATTACTAAACTAGTTTCTGTCTCTCACACTAAAGTATAATTGATAGATGGCTAGAAATAACACACTGTAAACCTAACACATAGCATCAGACACACCTAAATCTAACAAAAATGCATAACTTTAATGAATGAATATATAAAATGAGGGAAACAAGATCAAACATCCCGAATGCTTCACAGTATGAGATTCTGTACCGAAAAGTGAGTTTGTGTATGCTGGAAGAAACGGCTCAGAGATTAAGAGCACTGGCTACTCTTCCAGAGGACCAGGGCTCACTTCCCAGTGCCCACATGGTGGCTAACAACCATCTGTAACTCCACCTCCAGAGAATTCAAAACCTTTTTCTGACCTCCAAGGATACTGCACACATGTGGTACCCAGGCAGGCAAGACACCCATATTCATAACATAAGAAATAAGTACATCTTTTCTGCACAGAATTTCTGTTCCTAAGTTTCTGTCTATAAAAACAAATACAGACAGCAAGAGAAGAGAGCGAGAAAGAGGAGGCAGACTGGAAAGGAGCAAAGAACACCACAGCGGGCACCCTCTGGAGCCTTAGCCTCTTGGCCTGTTTCTTTGCCATTCCCCTTCCTTTCTCACCTGTGTAGCTGCCCCTGGTGCTCCTTACTGTATCACTGAAACCAGAGGTCTTTAAATAAGCTAGATGACTCCCTCCTTCTAAAAGAAAAGGATTTTCTACCATGTTCTCCTTTAGCATTGTAACTTCTTCCTGCCGGAGTAAACCCTCCTTCTCTTCATTTACCTTTAATAGATTATTGTGTGCATTCTTCTTGCACATAATCGCACAGAAGTCAGATTATCATTTATCCAGCCCTCTCCTCTTAGGGTAGAATCGCCATAATTTTATTTTGTTTGTGTAACTTTATTTCAACACAATAATTTTTTGAAAATACAAAATGTCATAAGCACTGATTTCCAGTAACAAGAAATAGAAGTTTTAATTAAAGGAAAAGATATTTATAATTAGACATTTAAATTTTATGAAGGGGTATTATAGTGTAACGAATTAAAAGTCTCATCGCGCGCTAGCAGCTGAAACAAAGATCTCATCCCAACAGGAAGAATACTGATGCAGTTAAGGACATAGGCAAGGCTATATGTACCAAGAGCAGTGGTAATGCCATCGATCTGAAGTTGGCATGGTGACAACCGCTGTGCAGTTCTTCCTCTTCACAATTAAGGTATCTCTCTTGAACTGATTGAAAGCTGTTTGATAAGTATACTTTCTTCGAGATGGTTATACTCAGTTGGGGGTCTTTTTATTAAACTGAAGTTCCATCATTAGCTGTGACTGGCACCAGCTGCTGTATAAATTCCATGTTGATACGGATCTCCACTGGTATTCCAAATATTGCAGGTGAGTCTCCCGACTCCAAATCCTCAATCATGAAGTATGAATAATTAGCATCTGATAAATGCAGAATTGAAAGGGCTCTCATTAGAAGACACAGCACTGGGGACACAATTCCTCAGCAGCTCCTCAAACAGTAAACCAAATAGGACTCCAAAAATTTGGTTTTTCCTAAATCTCTTCAACTCTGAATTTTTTTTCCTACACTTGATTCTAGTGGAAAAATTAGGCCATGGATCAAATACTGAATGCTGAATCCAAACTCTTGTCCGTCCTAAATCTTACCTGGAGGCTCTGATTCCAGGAAAGGCACCAGGCCAGTATGGAGTGGGTTGGCATGAATGTCCTCCCTCTAGACAGCTTATTGCTATTGCTTTGAGCAAAGAAGAGAACATTTCCTATTATGTATCCAATATTATTTCTGTGAGATAAACATAGGTATATGTCATATATCTATTAAAAATAGTAAAAACCAGAGAAAGTTTCTTTACAAATGATGCAGACTTTTGAAAATCACTCATCTTATGGTCAGTGTATACCAAGGAGAATGTTTCTTAAATCTATTTGTATCTCAGAAGATGTATCTTAAACCTTGCTTAAGTTGAGGCATGAATTGCATTGAAGCAAATTGATTTCTCTATCTGTAAAGTGCAGGCAACATTAGTCTTAGGGTATTGTGACACTCTAAACTCCCACAGTGTGTATACAGCATGGATCATGTAGATACCATCAAATGTCTATCTTCTAGTTCTGAAAAGCAAATGACCACAGCCTAGTGGTTTAAAACAACCAGTATTATCTCACAATTAACATAAGGTCAGACTACATCTCAGACAAGCCTTCTGTTTCAGGCATCATAAAGTCACAGACAAAGTGTCTCTCCAACTGTTCCAGACTGTAGGCTTGACTGGGAAAGGAATATCTTCCAAACTCACTCAAGCTCTTGGCAGAACTCATTTTCTATGGTTTCAAGAGCAGAGATCCAGGCTTCTTACCAACTAATGGCAGAGTCTGCTGAGCTGCCACACTGTGTGCGCTTCCACAGCATTGCTATTCATTGAGACAGCAGCAGTGAGTCTCCTAGAAAGGCATCCTTATGCTATGTAACATAATCACAGGAAGGACACCTTACCACCTTCATCATGGGCTACAGCTATAAGCAAACCATAGAACCTGTTCACACTCAAGGATAAGCATCAGGGAGCAGGGATCACTGGGGGCTAACCTAGATTCTGCATGCCATATATAGTGAGTTATGAATGAGTCAATGTGGGCGAAAATAAGTAAATTGAGTGAAGCTGGGTATGAATGATATTCAAGCCACAAACCCTTTGAACAGCAAAAATACAGTTAAGGGCAGAATTAATGGGGCTGAGGGGGGCAATAAAATGCCACGGTGACCTCTTAAAAGCATTTCACCCTCATGAATACACTGTGTTAAAAACTTGAGAGACTTGGGCTTCGGAATCCAGGAGATGTCAGAGTCCTTCTCGAAGGGAGTAAGGAACAGAATCCTAAAGGAAAAATAGACCTTTAGTTTCTTAAAACTGAGCCAGAAGGAGAAATTAGAAGCGAAGTAAAATGATCAAATATATTACATACACTTTAACCATCAAAACAGTAGAGCTAACTAAGAATAAAAATGAAACACAGATCAGAAATAGAGTCACCTCTGTGAAAATGTATTGGAGCATATATGGGAACCCCAGTGAGTAAGGGCAAAGGGTATGGGTATGTGACTCATGCTCAGGAACTGAAAAAAACTGAAAATAGGTTACATCTAATATATGGTACAAGGAGGTGGCACTGAAGTCAAAGCAACTCTTTACAAACCAGACAACCAAGCTTCAAGTTTGGTCTCTGGAACCCACACATAGATGGAAAAAGAGAACAAACCCGACAAAATTGTCCTCTGACCTCCACATGTATGTCATGCATGTTGTTCTCCATTCACACATCATGTACACATATGTACATGCACACACACACACACACATACACACACAAAATATTTAAAGACTAAATAAAATCTAATATCAATGAAGCAGGTCATAGGCCTTATAAAAAAATTAAGTACCAATCCATAATTTTTCCTACCTGATTACTGTGAGAAATCAGACAGTAAAATAAATTACATTAGTGTTATTCACCAAACACCTGGCATAGCTTGTAGCTCACTGTGGGCAGATAGATGTTTGATGATAATTAACCCTCAGTCAGTCAGTGGTGGGGAGCTATAATGAATAACTGCCGGCTCCAGATAACCAGAAAATTTCTTCTGAGCTCACAGGTTCAGGGTAACATGAACCTAACAAAGGAGGGAAAGATATTTGGAATTCTTTCAGGTTCAGGTTGATGTGGACTGATCCAGTGACTAGAAAATAATAAAACAGAGATAGACTGGTTAGATTCATGAAGAACAGGAAACTAGGCAGTATGGTGGACGTTCTGCCCAAGACCGAAGTCCGAATCTCTCTATTTTTTTTTTTTTTTCGTTTTTTTGTGACAGGGTTTCTCTGTATAGCCCTGGCTGTCCTGGAACTCACTTTGTAGACCAGGCTGGCCTCAAACTCAGAAATCTGCCTGTCTCTGCCTCCAGAGTGCTGGGATTAAAGGCGTGGGCCACCATGCCCAGCCGCATCTCTATTTATTAAAGGGTCTAGAAGCATCTGCTTCTTTGCAGGGGTGAGGACTGCCCCGGCTCCCCTTCAACCTCACCCCACAAAGGGACGATGACACGGGTTCTGTTCTTTCCCCTACCTCAAGCCTGTGCCAGGAAGACAGAATACTAGTTTCTTTGTGTCAGGGTCAGGAATGAAAAGACTAACAAGCGAAGAAGCATTTGTTGTTGCCGTTAAAGTTATTTTTCTCTTCAGTGGGAATAAACCAGACAGAGATGGAATTCTTGTTGGAGTCTAGATAGGCTTTCTTGTAGGGTCAAAGAGAGTGGACACTTGAGACAGCTGCAGCACGGAGTAGTAGCAAGAGTTGAGACCCTGTGAATGAATTGTGCCCACAGTGGAGGGCGGGTTCCTAAGAGATCTGCCGGTCATGCTCCGAGCCTGTGGTCTCACAGCACAAAACCCAGGCTGACAGGCTATGAGAGATTCAGTAAGCTCTTCAAGAAGCCATTGTGAGCCATCATCGTCTATGATTAAAGGGAGGACTAGTCTGGGACCTGAGGCACGGCTAGGGGACAGGAAGGTGACATAGCGAAGACAAGTCAAGCAAACATGGAGACACAAGTTCGGAGCAGAGGCTGCTGCACCTCTCTGAGAGCTGCTGCCCGTTACAATGCTCCCTCTGGGCGAGAGAAGTACATTACAACACAGGCATCCCTGACTGTGAGCAGACACACTGGTTCATTACACTTGGCCTCACTGAAGACTGTGTGTCTTACTTGGTCCTCACTGGTCTGGTCTCCCTTCTAAGCCTCTATAAAAATAGGCTTCAGTCTTTATCCTTTCAGTATGGTTACTCTAGGCTCTTTGGTGGCTTGTCCACTGAGTAGAATTAATAACCCTTATCTGCATTTCCTGAATCCTCACCTTGTTATGCGTCTATCAGTAGGCCTTCTTTGGACTAAACCTTCAAAACACAGGAATTTGATTGACTTGGATCAATTAGCATAGAAATACAATAAACAATCAGCAAGTTAATATTTTTAAGATGAAGGAGACAATAGTACTAATAAAGTATAAAAAGTAAGTGCAATTCATTAACCCATTCTTTTTGCTACATCAATGGTACTTGAAAAGTTAATCTATTGGTGGAAAAAAAAACAAATATTACTTCTAATTCTTGATGTGAAAGTAGTTCCTCGTTCCTCTTTTAAAAATGTTTACAATGGCTCTACTATTACAAACTGAATACAGCAAGCAATCACCAATGTGGCAAAGATGTGAAAACATACAGGTGCCTGTGTGCCTGAATACGGGAAAGATAGTCAGGTAAAACTTAGAGTCATGATAATGTGGAGTATCTAGACCAGCAGTTCTCAACCTGTGGGTTGCAAACCCTTTGCGTTCGTGGGGGTGGGGGGTCACCTATCAGATATCCTGCATATCAGATATTTATTTCATGATTCGTAACAGTAGCAAAATTACAGTTTTGAAATAGCAACAAAAAAAATGTTATGGTTCAGGGTCACCACAACATGAGGAACAGCATTGGAAAGTTGAGAATCACTGATCTAGATGTAATAATAATAATAATAATAATAATAGTTATGGCACTGGTATAGTGGCACACACCTTTAATCCTAGCACTTGGGAGGCAGGGGCAGAGGATTTCTGAGTTCTACATAGCATACAAGTTCTAAGATATAGCAAGTTTACATAACAAGTTCCAGGACAGGCAGGACCACATATAGATGCCCTGTCTCAAACAACAAAGAGTTCATGAGAGCCAGGAGGGTGGTACAGTAGTTAAGAGCACTTGCAGTTCTTGCAGAGGACCCAGGTTCAGTTCCTAGCACCAGCATCAGATGGTTCACAACTCTCTGTAACTCCAGGTCCAGGGGACTCAACACTCTTCTGGCCTCCAAAGGCATCTGAATGTGCATAGTGCACATAAAATAAGCAAATCTTTAAAAAGTGGTTTAAAGCTTTAACATAAAACCACTGCTTATCTTACATTGACACAGCAGCATCAAAAGAGCACGCAGTATTTTCAAGAATATTTTCCTGAAGTGCAGAAAAAATTTAAAAGAAAAAAAAAAGAGCAGAGAGAAGTGAGGGCAGTCCTAACTTATGGCGTAGAATGGCTTAAAGGTAAGCAATGAGGAACTAGGGCACATCATATACAACTAAGTCAAGGGAAAGAGAAAGCTTTGAACCTCATTAGTAACTGTTTCTACTCATCAAAGATAGCAGCGGTAACAAGGCTGTCTGGAAAGGAGGAGATCCTCCTTCTGGGGTGGACAGAAACACCCCATCTCAGCTTAGTTAAAAAAAAAAAAAAAAGAATGTTTTGAGTATGATCTAAGTGAGCACATAAAATGACTTGACTCTAACTAGGAACCTGTCACTGCAAAATGTGGCTGGCGAGTAGAAAATTGGTGACATGGATTCAGATGTAGCAGCGCATACATGTAACCAGTGCTTTGGAGATGGAGAAAGCAAAATGGTGGCTTCTCAGAGGACAACCTGGGCTATGTAGCACAATCCTGACCCCCAAATTAAATGTGTGTGTGTGTGTGTGTGTGTACATATCTGTGTGTGTGTCTGTGTGTATGTATGTCTGTGTGCATGCATGTGTGTGTGTGACATGAGACACCTTGTTTGACACACTTGTGGATGCAGTTAAGAGAGGAAGAAGACATGAGGCCCAGCTCTACAAGTTTTTAATCCCAGGGATCCACCCGGACTTTCATAGGTAACTACAAACTACAGAGATGAAACCAGAGAAGCACAAACCAACACAAGCACACCAATGGCAGATACACATAAAACGAGACAAAACAGGGCAGGCGGTGCATAGAGAATGGAAGGAACCGCAGTTATCCTGCAGCCTCCTGTTAAGTGCTTCATGAAGCCCTCACCCGCACTGCCCCCGCGGCCATTCTCAGGGTTCTCCATCTAGCACCTGCCCTATTCCTTCTCTTTCTACCCATACATCCTAGGGATATTAGACATTCTTCATGTCTTACTCCTTCCAGCTATGCATCCTCTGCTCGATTAACCTCTTCAAAGCCCAAACTCTGATTACCTACGGCATTCCTGTCCTGTCCTCAGCCCTTTCCATCTGGCTCGTGTGTTGACATCTCTCTTAAACAGCGAGGTGTCCCCAAGAGCAACACTGGTTGCACGCTTTGCATTTTTTGACCTCACATGAATGACATTGGGACACTTCAACTTGTGAGATTCAGTTTTATAGTTCCACGTCTAGCATACATCCCATGATATCTTTAAAGAACCACTCCTACACATTCTCTCTTTCAATAATGTTCAGATACATAAATATGCACTGCTCTGAGCCGGGCATAGTGATAAATACCTTTAATCCCAGCACCCAGGAGGTAAAGAAAAGTGGATCGCCGTGAGTTCGAGGCCAGCCTAGTCTACCTAGTGAGTCCAGAACATCCAGAGCTACAAAGTGAGAACTTATCTTGAAAACAAAACAAAACAAAAATGAAAAGGAAAGGAAAGGAACGGAAAGGGAAGGAAAGGAAAGGAAAGGAAAGGAAAGGGAAAAAGAAAACTACTCCAAAGATGAGAAACAAAATAAAAAACATACATTAAAAATCTGAGAAGAGGGAGCTGGAGAGGTAGCTTGGGGTTAAGAGCTTCTCTTCCAGAGGACCCAGATTCAGTTCCCAGAACTCACATAGCAGCTCACAACTGTTAGACTCCAGTTCTAGGGGGATCTGGTGCCCTCTCACAGACACACATGCAGGCAAACACCAATGCACATTAAATACAAATGAGTAATTTTTAAAAGTCTAGGAAGATTCTATTCTGAGTAGACATGTAGGTCATAATCTTTTGTTTCAATTAATTTTATTTTTGCTCGTGTGTGTATGTGTGTGTGTGTGTGTGTGTGTGTGTGTGTGCTGTCCTGCGTATGTATGTGCACTACATGCATCCAGAAGAGGCTATCAGTTGCTCTTGGACTGGAGCTATAAGATGGTTATGAGCCACCTGGTAGGTGCTGGGAACTGAACCCAGGTTCTCTGCAAGAATAAAAAGTGATCTTAACTACTGAGCAACTCCACAGCTCCTTTTTGTTGCAATTTAAAGAATATGAATTATTCTGAGAATGTAAATTGTGGGTGGAGTTCATATCAGAAAAACAACCCCAGGCTTCAATTTTTGGACATAAACCTAGGAAAAACTTCTTAGCCCTGTACCATTTATACTTATTTTTTATTGGAATAAAAAGTCACAGAACATTCAATTAGCCATAGAAAGTCATTTTTCCCCAGTGGTATTTAGTACACCCATAATATTGTGTAGCTACCACCTTTCTCTAGCTCCCAAACTATTTCATTACCCCAGAAGAATGCCCTGTGGTCTCTAAGCAATAACTTCCTATCCTTTCTCCCTGTCTCCTGGAACCCCCAAAACTGCTTTAAGCTCAAATGGAACGGAAACATGCAAATGGTGTTATTGTGTCTGTATTCCTTAGGGTAAACTACTGGTTCAGCTCCAGTTGGATGAGTGAATGTTTAATATCCTTGGAGCTCTGAGCTTCAGTCACTTCTTTATTTTCCTCTCCGTGACCTCCCAGTTCAGACGGCAGGCAGGACTCACATTTGAGCTGTTCTTCACTGGATCTGCCGAGGGTGTTTCAATGGATGACCCATCGTGTGCTTCGTATTCATGAGATTCATTCAGAATTAATTCAACCAAGAGAGTTGAGGAATCCAGGTGAGAGCGTACAACTGATAAATGGTGAGTCACAAGTCAAGCTTCAGTTTCTCTCTTAGCATTCTGAGCAAACTATGAAAGCTTGCTTGGGAGGGATGTCATTGTTTAATCCGGCTAAGAACCCTACAAGATAAATGCGATCATTGTATCAGAAAGTCGGGATGGGGGGCAGGCATATGTAAATCCAATCCAAGCTAACAGGGAAACGAGGTGAGGGGCAGGCATCTAGTAGGCGTTTAGTCAAGTTATTGGCAAATACCATCCTTGTGTCACATGAAGTTACACCTTTTAGGACGAGGAGGTGGGAAGAGTGTCAGAGCCAGAGGGGATGGAGGACACCAGGAGAACAAGGCTCTCTGGATCCACATGATCAAACCTCACATGAACCCACAGAGACCGATGCAGCACGCACAGGGCCTGCAGTGGTTCGCACAAGGCCCTCAGTGCATCTATTATGGCTTCCAGTTTAGTTTTTAAGGAATTCCTGAGTGTGAGAATACGTGGATCTCTGATTCTCATGCCCTCTCTTGGGCTCTTTTCCTTCTGTTGGTTTATCTTCAACTTTGATGCCATAATGTTTGGTTTATTTCATTATGTTTTATTTTGTCGTATTTAGAAAATAAATAAAAGTGAGTCTTTTCTATAAAAAAAAAAGAAAAATCTCTAAAATACATGCAGTTGGCTAGCTACAATGGAATACACCTGTAATCTCACTTGAAAGATGAGAGCAGGAGGATCGGGAACTCAAGGTTATCATCACCTGCATAGAGACTTTGAGGTTTCCTGCACTACAAGAGAACCTGTCTTGAATGAGTGAGTGAGTGAGTGAGTGAGTGAATGGATGAATAAAACATATGCAACTGAGTTTGTTTTCAATGCTTTTATTCCCCCAGTAATATATAATAATAATATACTATATAATAATAATAATCTTACATGTCTAGTTCTTATGAATTGGATAAGTAGTAAATATTTAAAACTCGAATATAGGGACCAGCAAAATATCTCAGTAAATAAGAGTGTTTGCCATCAAACCTGATGGCCTAAGATTGGTGCCCTAGTTCTACATGATAGAAGGAGGGCTCTCGTTCTATGTGGTGGAAGGAGAGGACCAATTCCTGTAAGTCGTCTTCTGACCTCTACTCATGTGTCATGGTAAATGTGTTCCCACACACATATTCACACATACACATTAAATAAATATAATAAAAAGTCAAAACTCTACGCTGTCTCTCGTGGGCTTGAGATTTTCCTACATGCATGAGGCTAGAAATTAAACTTCTAGCACTGCAGAATATAATATTAGCATAATGTATATGAGTATATTGTATCATATATACATACATATATATGTATATATACATATATATGTATATATACATGTATATATATATATATATATATATATTAATGACTCTATAATTTTTTCTGGACCATCATCTCCCACATTATCCTCATCAACAACCACTACTAACATCTGGATAGTTGTTGAAGTTTACATATTATTTCTACACCTACTTTCTTGTCCTACAGTTAACTTAATATCCCCATTTTACTGAAAATAAAAGCAGGAGTCAGGAAGGCTAAATGAACTGCATGGACTCTCACAGAGAGCTGAGATGAATAGCCAAGACTCAATCTAAAATCTGCCAGTTCTACATGTTTCAGTTTCTATTCTACCAAGTTGACGTCCTATTTCTTTGGTGGTTGGACACTTGTAGTGCTATCAGTTGGCCTGGTTTAGAAAATATTAAGACAAATTTTTGAGTAGCCACCTTCACCAAAGCTCCAAGAAAACCATCCATGAGTGTAGACTTAATCTGAGAGGAACCTCATCTCACATCTGTGTGCTCTTTGACAAGTGGCACCAAACATTAAGAATGTGCTGTTAAATGATTAATATTAGCATTCAAATTCAAGAAGAGGAGAGGAGAGGAGAGGAGAGGAGAGGAGAGGAGAGGGAGACTCCAGAGCATAACGAGTTCCTCTGTAGTCAGCTTTTATCTTGGAAGGAAGCTCTTGAAGGCATAGGATGTTTTTAGGGAAGATGAAACATGCCATCTTCCAGGAAAGCTCATTAAGCTCAGGAAACAAACAACTCAAAGTCTTCAGGAAATCCCTAAAATTCACCAGATTCACTAGGTTTCTCCCTCTGTCAGTAAGGACTATGAGAGAATCAGAGAAGCAGAGCTCTCTGGAAATAACGAAGTCCAGCCAAGCTGGCTGGAAGAGACCCAGACCAACTGAACCACCTAGAAAGAATACTCTACAAATGTAGGACTGTCTGAGGTTGTGCAGTGTCCTCCAGGACTCCAATGACCATGATCTGTCACTGGGGTATGATTGGTGGTGCAGCTGTCTTTGAGTTGCTTCTGCTCCTGTAGTAACCCCTCACCCATATTCCTGTAAGAACCCCACCCCCAAAAAAACCCTATTGGACTTACCAGTTGGACTTTGGTGATGTCCTTACTTTGGCTTTTGTTGGTTCCATATATAGTGGCAGTAGATGTTTCTTCATGTCCCTGGGAGCAATGTCACACAACACCGTGGTCCTGGCTTCAGATCAGCTCTGGTGAGTTCCCTTGGAAGTCACCACCAAAACAATGAGTCTACTTCTGAAGAAAAAAGATGGCACCCCAAGACAGGAAGCAATTTAGCTCAGAGGTTGCCTTGCTCTTATGATAACTCACTGTCACTAGAACTAACCCAGAGTCCATAGGAATTGTCATATCCCATCCAATGGCAGTGCCTTCAATACAGACATCTGCTGGACACCTCACACACTCATAAAGTTCTGCAGCTGTTGTTCTGCACACAAGCCCTGAACAAGACTGTGCCTGTCAACATCTATCTCATCCTGGATGAGGGAGGAGCTTATGAGGCTCCATGCTACTCTGAGGTCTACTCATGAGACCCCACTTCTTTTGTTTTTTGTTTGTTTGTTTGTTTGTTTTTGGTTTGGTTTTGGTTTTATTTTTTTGAGACAGGGTCTCTGTGTAGCCCTGGCTGTCCTGGAACTCACTCTGTAGACCAGGCTGGCCTTGAACGCAGAGATTTGCCCGCCTCTGCAAAGTGCTGGGATTAAAGGTTTGTGTCATTGGCCACCTTTGAGATCCTATTTCCTAAAGATCCCACCGCCTCTCCCTGGCCACACTGAATAGGTAGGCTTCCAACACAAGAACAAAGCACACCCAAAACGTAACAAGCAGTCACTAATACAAAACGTAACAAGCAGTCACTAATACGAAACGTAACAAGCAGTCACTAATACAAATCACATCATCATGCTTGACTGACATTTGGATTGGGGGTTTCCCAATGTTCCAACCATCATCCTTTAAAGAGGGAGCTGTGATGCTCAAGTGAATGTGTGCATGACTGAGAAAGTGCAAGTTAAGCTACAGAAGGCAGGGAAGGAGATGTGGGGACTCTGTAGAACCTCTGTGATAGAGTTGCCATGTCTAGAAAAAAATAATAGTGCAAGGTTCTCAGTGGGTTTTCTAATAAGCACTTTTTTTTTGGTATAGCATGCTGCATTAAATGACTGGAACATAATTATGTATGAAAACTATTCATTGTTGTTCAGAAATTAAACTTAACTAGGTCATCTTGTGCTTAGTCTGGTCACTCCTTTCGAAGCACAGCCCTATGTCAAGCTACAGCCATGCTTGTTAGGGGAACAAACTAGAACCAAGCTAGTAAGAGCAGGTCTGAGTTGAGTCCTTGGGTGTACACACACACACACACCTTTTCAACATTTTTCATCATCTGCTTGAGCCCTTTGTCTTTGATTGAAAGTCACTGTAAACTATGCTTGAATACCACAGCGTTAATCACAAGCCTCTTGAAGTATTTTCATATTGTGTGTAATAAATGCCCATATACTTAGGATTTAAGTAAGAACTACTTACCACAATATTTAGTTAAAATTACAAAGTGAGTACAAATTAAGCCATCCTTCTCAGGTTTACATTATAAGTCTGATTTAATTTCCTCGTGTTTTCCTATGTATGTTTGTACAACTGTTGTGTCAAGATTTTTCACTGATAAAGTATTTCAAATTAGCTGCTAGAAGAAATACATTTAAGGAGTTACAACTGATGCACATTGGGACTAAACACCCACAATCAGAGTTGTTTCCACCTGAGTCCCTCTTACTGATGTTATGTAACAAATGGTCCTGATTGCTGGCAATAACTCACTTAACAGGCTTGCATTTACACAATAAGCTCATAAAAATAAAATAATGAACTACTAGTTTTCTTGAAAGGAAACTGACACCAGATGTGGGCCAGATAAACACCATGGACATTTTAATCACATCTGAAACTTTCATTCCACTGGGACACAAATGTTTTTGAGAGGTAATGGCGGAATGGGGTGGGCCAAGGAGTCAGGAGTTACTGGCCTCCACACCTCCAGCCATTTGACACTCGTGTCTGAGGACACCAAGGCGGTCTGTTAGATAAGGTCTTCTGAGGGATGGCTAAAAGGAGCCAGGAGGACAGAACAGTAGTAGTGAGGAGACATGACGCAGAGATAGGCAGGAATCTGAAGTTATCTTCATTTATGTCCTTGTGTGACTTACCTGGTGGTGATTTCAGATTTTCATATTCCTTTGACAATGTCATTTACAATCATGAAATAAATCACCAGTATTTTTCTCATTTTAAAAAAAAAATCTCTACCACTGCCTTGTGAAACATCCTAATCTCCGTTCATGGAAGAGTCCGAAGAGTTCTCCAGATCTAATTTCATCCCAATGCCTCTCTCCAAATCACCTTAATGCGATGTTCTGGGAAATTTGTGGGGCACTTTCTTATTAAAGGACAGCAGCATCCTGGTGGTAAGGCAGCTAATTTCTCTTCTTTGCGATTCTGCGTAAGGCTTTTTTTTTTTTTTTTTAGCTTGAAGAAGAGAATCCTCCCATTTTTCATCTTGGAAGCTTAAGCAGGTTAGCCCAAGCAAAATTCGGGTGAGCCATGCCTTGTTCATGTGAGAAACCTGAGGCAGCCACTCAGAATGGCCTTGCCAACAGACTGAAGGCTGAGTGCTGCTCCTAACACTGTACACCTGTCTTAAGGTGTGCCCTGATCATGAGAAATTGCATCTTTGAGAACGTTGTATAGCATGCTTTCCCCTAGACCTGCTCAAAATAGACAGTGGGTTTTATGGATAGGTAACAAGACTCAGGGCTCCCTTTGTCTTCTGATCAGACTTTCTTCATCCAGTAAAATTCTTTATCCCCCATTAAGGTAGCCATGCACATATAAGGAAACAGTCTGTGAAAAATGGATTTTATTCTAAAATGTAAAAGTATTTAATATGATGTTTTTGTATAGATGACATTCAAAGGGTTGAAAAACTAAAGAGGCCCACCCTTCCCTTAGGATTTATAAGCAGCTAGCAGTTTCTAGGAGGTAGGGGCTCACAGGACCACACCCCCTCTGAGGGTTCTTAAGTAGTTACTAGTTTCTGAGGAAGGGGGAGACATTGTCTTTGGTGGTGTGGCCACTAGTAAGTTGCTCATGTTCCTGTTACCCATGCCTTTGTAAACCAGCAGAATGAAACATATGGGGGTGGGGAGGGAAAGAGAGAGAGAAAGAGACTAGTTGGAGCAGAGGAAGGGACATAGTGGAAATGGGAGAGGTGGCAAAAAAGGATGAATATAGCAAACACATATGTGAATATGTCATAATGAAACCCATTATTATGTATAACTAATATATGACAATAAAATGTATACATGTAAGAAGAGAAATAATAAAATTAAAATAACACCAAGAAATATAAATTAAAAGTTTCATTTAACACCTGACTCTAATACCCGCCTAGGCATTATACTAGTTTTGTTTGGGGAGGAGGGTCTTCCAATATTTTTATATATAGTCACATGTCACTTAATGATAGGGATTATTTCTGAGAAATGTATCACTAAGCAATTTTGCCACCAAGCGAACCATATAAAGTGAACTTGTTCAGACTAACTTGACAAGACCCCTTGATGCAGGCAAAAAATGAGATGAACATGAAACTCACTTCTAGAGTAAAATGAGATCTAACGCACTCTCTTCTACTAAAGAGGACACTGCAGAATAAAACGTCTGGCCTAGCATGTCCATGATTATTATCATTGATATCCAGTATTACACGCATACTTACTTCTACGTAGCTGGCAGTGTGCAATAGGTCTGTCTGCAGCAATGTAACTACAACATGGGAGTTACTATGCCATGGTGGTTAAGATGTCACTGGGTTGTACGGACTTCTCAACTCATGGTAATCTGTAGGACTACCGCCATATCTGTGAGCCACCATTGACCGAATTGTCCGCGGCACAAGCCTGGATATATGAATAAGCAGTAATACAAATTATTTCACAGGTTTTTCTACAGAGGAAAACATACATTTACATGTTCCATTGTTTGCTTCTATTGTGTGAAATTTATCTTGGGTCACTCCATGTTATCCCATGAAGAGCATTTCCTAATTGTCAGATTGTCCTTGTTAATAATCAAAAGGCCCCTTGACTCTTACTAGAACATGCAATGATGCACTGAGCAATTCCCCTTATTTTTTATGCACAGGTATATCTGTAGAAATGTTTTCAGACTTGAGATGTCATAGGATTTTAATTGAGATATGTTTTAACACTTATCAGAGAGTGGCCTACATTTCTTTAGTTATTTGGTTATTGCTGTCTGCCTCCTCGGGATTTTATGTTTCTAGAAGACACAGACACTTCTCTTTGCTCTACAGTTCTCACGAGAATACCTAGTGTGCTAATGCTGAATACAAACTAAAGGTCCTACCTTGGTGTTTGATAACACTGGCGTAACCCTTCAACTTGGGGCTTAGGTTCAGATGCAGATTGAGGCATTCCTGTGTTTATATTTCAAGATGAAAACAGTACTGATAAAGATAAAAGTACTGAATAAAGATTGACAGCTTCAAGGATAAGGTGACTCTTCCATCTGGAGACTGGGTCAATGTCAGGCCAACCTCTGGGTTAATCACACAGGAGGCTGAATGCCGAGGGGCAGAGGAGCCTAGAGAGCTCTCGCCTTAGAAAGCCAGGGAGATAGAGAATAGCACATATTTAGAATCCAAGCCAAGACTGGGGGAAAGGTGAGGGCACCCTTAAAGTAGAACCTGTTCAGGGATGGATGGCAGGGGAAGAAGAGGGGAGGGGTAGGCAACATGGTTCGAGCTTAGCTTCTCACCTAGGTTGATGTGGATGCTCCTAGTTTTGTTCTGCTGCTCTCATACTTAGGGAAGTTTCTAGCAAAAGGCTAGGAAAAACACGGACCTAGAAACCGTGCTTGACGCACGCTCCTTTCCAGAGCCGCAGCCCCCACAGCTCCAGAGGCTCAAACCAACAAGTTGACTATAGTGAATGTTCTCCTTCCATTCCACAAGGTCTTCATCAGCCATTACAGAAGCAAGCCAACTGTGTTTATCCAGGTTTGAAAAACAAAAACAAAAAACAAAAAATGGAAGGGCAGATGAGGTATCCTGTGCGCAGCTCTCATCTGAGCCCTTGCTAAAAATCCCTCAAACCTTGTCAGAGAAAGGCGAATTGGTACGACTTCTTCGGTTGCGTCAGCACGGAAGTGATAACATTCGAGAACTGCAAATGTGTTTTTATCCAGTGATCCCACTTCAAGGAATTAACTCTGCTGGTTCACTTATAAGAGCACACATAGCGTGCATGTTTACTGAAGCATCATGTTTGAAGGCAAAAATTAAGTAAAATAACTTTCTATCAGTATGTTAAATGACTTTTTATTTATAAAAGGCTGTCTTCTATAACATCCTTTGCAGCTGGTAGGACGAGGTAAACCTCATTGTGTAGAAAGTGGAACAATGGCCAACATCATTACTAAGTGAATAGAAGTCCAACTTAAAGCAGCATATGTTCTGCTCAGTTTTGTTTTGTTTTTTTTTTTAAAGAAAGCATGCATCCACAGCAAGTTCTGTGTCCCAAATCCCCATTCTTTCCCCAGCAGGTCACCTGACCAGAGCTCCTGCTCCTCACCTCCATTTGGTACCTTAAGTTCTGTCTCTGCTCCAAGGTCTGATAGCCTTTGGAGTGCCTTGACACCTGCCTGGGATAACTGGGATTATCTCTTCCAAGAGTCAGAGGAGGGGGGAGAGTAAGCCCCTCAACCCCCTACAGACACAGAAGTGTAGGGGACCCCCCTCAGTCCCTACTCCACCTGCATTATGGCTGAGTGGTCTCCCAGACTCACAAAAGGAACCAGAACCGATCCACTGTTTGCTGTATGATTATCTGTGAGGTTTCTAGGATTTCTGCCTATTCACCAGGATTCTGAGAAGTTTCGAAGTTCCCCGCCCCCATTACCCCAACTACACAGCACCTTTAAGTCCTTTGACTCCATTCAATGGCCCCTTGGTCTTTAAAACAACCTGGATTGTTAGTTTTTGTTGTTGGTTTGGTTGGGGTTTTGTTGTTGTTGTTTTGCCTCTGACAGTTTTGTTTTCCAAGTTGCTTTTCTTGTAATTAAGCATTTTAATAAAAGTGTTATTTTACCTAAAAACAAAAACAAAACAAAACAAACAAAAAAACTCACATGGGAATTTTAAATGTCTGTTAAAAATAGGAGAGGCCATTTCTTTTTTTTTTTTCCATACAATTTCATACCATATACTTTTTATTTTAAAATATTAAATCAACATAATAAAAATAGGTAAAATGGCAAATAAATAAAAATGTAAAACACAAAATTAAATTAGCCTAATTATATAAGTTAAAATATTATTTATCTTTATCTAAATAAAACATACATAATGACCATACCAGTTGATATCCAATGTAGATGTGGCAAGCTTTACAAGGCGCCAACCTTAGGTAGCAAGCTATAGACACTTAATGAATGCAGAGCAGGGATCAGCTTTCCTCAGAATGGAGACCTTGGATAGGTCATTTAGTGCCAGTGGTTAGCCCTAAACAAGTGTACTTACAAGTAACACTAAATGGACTCAGTAGGTTGTGATGAATTAGCCTGCCTTCATCTATTTTTTTTCCTATTCTTTTTTTTAATTTATTTACATTACAAATGCTATCCTGAAAGTTCCCTATATCCCC